>NC_133471.1:17080441-17392108 GCF_048565385.1 Saimiri boliviensis | reverse complement strand
CAAGCACCTTCTGCTATGCTATTTCCATCTCCTCAGGATTCAGGAGAACTTAAGATCAGGTACCATGACCCTGAGAATGAATTCAGGCAATTAACTTTTTTCATTTGTTTGTTTGAGACAAAGAGTCTGGCTCTGTCAACCAGGCTGGAGTGCACTGGCCCAGTCTCGGCTCACCGCAACCTCTCCACATCCCACGTTCAAGCGATTCTCCTGCCATGGCCTCCTGAGTAGCTGGAACTACAGGCTCAGTCCATCATGCCCAGCTAATTGTTTGTATTTTTAGTAAAAACAGGGTTTCACAATGGTGGCCAGGCTGGTGTACAACAACTGACCTCATGATCTGTCTCCCTCAGACTCCCAAAGTGCTGGGACCACAGGCATCAGCAGACGCACCCTGCCTCTAATGGGTGTATTTTTAGTAGAGACAGGGTTTTACCATGGGGGCCCCACTGGCCTCAAACTCCTGACCTCAAGTAAACCACCTGACTCAGCCTCCCAACGTGCTGGGACTACAGGCCCGAGCAGCTGCACCTCACCACATTTCACTGGCTGAGGCAGGAGAATCAATTAAACCTGAGAGGCAGAGGTTGCAGTGAGCTGAGATTGTATCTCACAGCTTATTTTCTTTTTCCCATTGTATTAAATTCTTATGAATGAATTCCACACGGAGGTAATTTAGGAAAACTACTCTCAGGGTCAGAATATCATAGACAATTTTTCTTAAAACCGTGACTCACTCTGTCTCCAAAAATAAAATGCAGTGGAGCCAGCTTGCAAGCTCACTGCAGACTGGCCCTCACATCTTTAAGCTATCCTCCTGCCTTAGCATCCCAAAAAGCAAAAAGTACACTGATGCACAGTTAAATGCAGCCGGTTTTGGCTATTCCATAGAGACTCTATTTCTCCATGTTGCCCAGCCTTTGTCTCAAATGCCTCAGGTGAAGCGCAATGCCTGTCTCAGCCTCGCAAAATGCTGGGATTAAAGACCTGAGTTATCACACCTGAAAAGACACTAGATCTTGAATTGCCACTGTGAAGACACACGACTAGGGAGTTTTATCTTTTTATTTAATATTCAAAATTCTACTTCATATGTGAATCAACATGTAACATCACAACATGAATAACCCACCCAAAACTCAAAAATGGTACCTTTTCTAAAATTATTTGGCCTTTTTTACCCTAAAGAAATAAATCTTGTCAAAATTTTCTCATGAAAATACTTCCTTCTGTAGATTAGCTTGTTACTTCTAAACACTATGGATTATAAAAGTTTTGTTTCAATGGAAAACTATAGAACACTCAGGTAAGCATTCTTACATATTTTAATAGTTATTTATATCTTTATATATTAATCCATTAATTAGATGTTTAATCTTTATATATTCCATTTCTTTAGGTAGTATGATCAAGTAAATTAATTGGTTTACTTACTTGGGTCCGAACATTTTTATCTGATAGCATCATCACATTTCTCCACCACCCATTTTATTTTGATTACTCGATAATATCTCAGATGTTTAAGCAATCTGCACTCTGAATCTTTATGCTGATGTATTATACACCTCACTGTCCCGAAGGGATGACTTTTAAAGCATTCCTATCCATACTAAATTAAATCTGATAGGCTGAGCATAGTGGAAATCTGATATGCTGTGCATGGTGGCTTATGCCTGTATTAATAGCACTTGGAGAGGCAGAAAAGGGTGGATCCTGATTTGAAGACCACCTTGGCCATGAGCGTCAAATGCTGTTTGTATAAAAATTACAAAATATTAGCCAGCTGTGCTGGGAGACACCTGAAATCCCAGTTACTTAGGATGCTGAGGAAGAAAAATAGCTTCAACCCAGTAGGTGGAGGTTGCAGTGAATTAAGTTCAAGCCACCGCAACCTAGCTTAGATGACAAGGCTAGTCTCCATCACAAAATAAATAAATACATAAATACATAAAATAAAAATAACTTCACAAAACCCCAGCCCTTCCAGATCATACCTATTTGTGAGAACATATTGCTAAACACTTACTTAAAACCATTGTCAAACATTTCAAGAAATAATTAATGTAAGTTCCTGAAAGAAATTCATTTTCCACTAATTAGGAACAATTAATGTCATTAAGCTGTGCAGTTAGAAAACTTAGTTGGTTCACTTTTGATTAAGGTGGAAAATATTTTTTCATAACCTTTGTCCCCTTTAGTCACAGAATGCTACAAGGAGAACGTTCTGGGTACCTTAAACTTTAGCAACAAGTAAACCTAATGATTTCCTTTGTGCTTTAATATACCTTTAAGGACAAACCTTTTAGTTTGAGTTTAGTTCAGTAGTCTTTCTGAAGACCTGAAAATTGACCTTGTGATCTCTCCAATGTTGGGATTACAGGAGTGAGCCACCTTCCCTGGCCAAACTGCTCCTTTTTTTTTTTTTTTTTTTTTTTTGAGACACATTCTCACTCTGCCACCCAGGCTGGAGTGCAGTTGTGCAATCCTAGCTCACTGCAATGTCCGCCTCCTGGGTTCAAGCACTTCTCCTGACACAGCCTCCAGAGTAGCTGTGACTACAGCCATGTGCCACCATACCTGGCTGATTTTCTGTATTTTTATTAGAGACTGGCTTTCACCCTGCAAGCCAGGATGGATTCAGTCTCCTGACCTGCTAGGTACACGCATCTTTTTAGGCCTCCCAAAGTGGTGGGAATATAGGTATAAACTAAAGAAACACAGCTCAGATAGGAAATGTGTACAGATTCCAATGGGAACTTAAAAGATGTCTATTTTTCTATCAACTTACGGGCAAAAAAATGAATGAAATTGTCAACACTACAGTTTACATTCCTATATAATTTGCTTTTAAGCCTGTGTAGCAATGAAATCAGGCATTTGATATTACATGTAACATTTTATTCTGAAAATTTTTAAACGGACATTACATGAAAGCAGAATAGTTTTCAGTTCGATTAGCACTACCAGTTGTAAAATTACTTTCAAAAAATGAGTTTTTATCTTAATACCTCAAAAATATTCATGGAGGAAATGAGTATCTCCCTCTCCCCCGAAAAACAGCCTATTTCGTATAGTGGTACTCAGGTAATAATGCAGAAACAACATATTAATTTTCCATTCAACAGCAAGTTTTGACATGAAATAATCATGATTTTTAGTGTCACCTTCAGTCTCCTTTTTCAGATCGTCTTCCCCCGTCATTCCCCGTAGATGTCCCGTGTCTTGAGCTACGATGTGCTTCAGGAGAAGCACGGTCCACTGTCTCCACAGAGGGTGGACACATTGGTTCTTTTCTGCCACAATGCTCATGATCACTGGAAGAGAAATCACCATGGCCCCTTGAGTACTTGTCCCGACTTCTGCCATATCCATCTCGTGTATTGTTGTAATCAGGGCAACTGCTTCCACCGTAAGTCTTCCTAGGCCTTTGTGCAGGTACTGCACCACGAGAGGTCCCTGCAGGGTTAATAAAATCATAGAACTTATGTTGAAATACAGTTAAACATTTTTACTGGCATCACTAAAGCATGAATCAGATAAAGTACTATTTGGAAATACTTGCACTCATCTGTCTTTATTCACAGGATAGTATTTATTTCTGCATTGCTCAAAAGGTTTTATTTAAAAGATGTGTAAGAATAGTATTTTCAAGCTTAAGGAATTATATTCTGAATTAAATGCCAGTCACACTTTCTGACAATTTACGGAGGCTCTAAGCTTCGTACACTTCCCTAAGCTTTCCACAGTTCAAAACTCTCAGTATTTAAACATGTTACATTTTTCCTTTATACTTTCCCTTTTGAAAAATCTGGTCTACTCAACATAATTCTGTACTTTAAAAATCAAACTTGGAGCCTTACTGTAAGTCTGATATGATTCTCTGTTAGAACTTCTACTACGTTGTTCAGAACGATCTCTACCACGGTGCCTTCTGTAGCCATCATGATCACTAAATTAAAAAAAAAGAAAAAACAAAAAAGATTTGACAATGTCAGAATGAACTATTTAAGAAATCTATTGGACAAAACCAAAAAATGTTGTAATACCTATAACCTCTAGTGAAATGTGTATCCTGTCTGGAACGATCATCATCAGGGTATGCATAGTGTGTACGCATCGAAGCATGTTCCACGTTGTCTCGGAAACTTCGATTACTTCTGATTGCATAAGTTGAAGAAAGAAATTTTAAGTTGTCAATGTCTAGTATCAAAAACCTAACTTATTTACAGCTTAAATGAAATAAAGGCCAGATATATATAAAGGCCTAGGCACTTCTCCAAACACAATATGAAAATACCCAAAAGACAAGTGGATCTGGTACTCACAATTAGTTATTCAGAAAATACATTTCAAACCCCAAGTGAAATAAAATATTTCAGCCATACTTAAATGGCTATACATTTTAAAATCTTAGAAATATCAAGAGTGTGAGTGGATGGAGATAAACTGGAACCCTGAATCAATACTCATTGGATTAGAAAATGATGCAGCTACTAAGAAGAAATGTGGTGGGGCCTCAAAAATGGAAAAAACATAATAATAAACACCAAAAGTTATCACTCATACATACCAAGAATTCAGTAACTGTACTCAAATAAACATGTGTGCATCAAAACAGTGTAGAGGAAACACTCAAACAAAAGAATGGGTTAACAGCTTATGTAAAAAGTGAAGTGCTATGATGTGAATGAAACTTCAGGACATCAGGCAGAAAGAAAACAGATATAAAAGTGGAGTAGACATTGATCAAGCCCATTAACGTGAGGTATACAGAACAGGTCAGTTCACAAACAAAACAGAGTGGTGGTTATTAGCAGCTGAGAGAAAAGACAAAATGAAAGGGACTGCTTAACTGGTTAAGAGACTTGTAGTTTGGAGCCATGAAAAGGTTTTGGAACTAGACGGAGATTGCACAACAGCATGTAATAAATGCCAATTAATTGCTGTCCTAAAAATTTTCCATTTTCTTACATGAATTTCATCACTAAAACAACAATAAACTAGTTTTTCATTTTTCCTTTACCTATTCTTACTTGCATAAGGATTATCTTTTCGTGACATATGGTCACACCTGCAGGAAAAGACTGACTTTCCGCGTGAAGAACCGCCACAATTATCTCTTTCACTTGATGTGGGACCTGTAAATTTAACATGATGAAACATTATGTAAACAGCAGGAAATCTGAAACACTATTATTTGTTCTCTAAGATACCTGTTGCAAGATATTTCTTCAGTGACTCAATTCTTCTTTCCCTAAGTCACCAGAAATTCAAGACACTTAGAATACTTCTTTGGTTCTGAATTATCTCTTGATTCTTACAAGGCCAGTTCTTACAAACTTAAGACATACACTAACACTTAGGTAAAAGTTCACGGTTAATGGCTAATAACTATTAGTCGTTATTTTCTTTCTCATATGAATTGCCTACAACTATTAATGACACAGGCAAAACACGTAAAACCGTCAAAGTCTTCACTGATTGTAAAGGTTACCCGTTGGTGCTTTCTCAGCTCAAGAAAGTCAATTTACCCATGTTGTTCAGTGCATCTCACTCACACAAATACTGCAACCCTCGAACGGCTGCATGCTATATTTACAACGAAATGTTCTCCTTGGTCTTGAAGCAGTTGGCCCTATCTTAAACGTCGAAAAATTAAAATGTTCCAGTGCAGGTTTTCTAATGATGGCAAAGAATTCTTCTCCTAGCAATAAGTAGTACTATTAAAGTGCTAGTTACATCATTATGCCCCTTTCAAAATAGAAAACAGTCTCTATTAATATACTCATCATGTGCAGCTTATTAGACATCAGTCTTCCACATGATGTGTTTACTGGCTAAACTTTTAATGAAAATCTGCTGACTTGTGCATTTTGAAATCAGTAGATACCTAACTTCACTGGTACTCTGTTACAAAATGTAAAATTGAAAGAATCATGTATTAAATGATAAAATTTTTTACATATCTACAAAAATGTGAGATCTTGGTGGAGTCAAATGTAAGAATATATGCATTTTCATACATGGCAGAGTATTATTAATCTTCATCTTCAAGATTAATTGCAATCAAAAAAGACAAGAAGTTCTGCCTCTTAAAATGAGCCAATCACTGCAATTTCAAATTTAGAAAATATAGTTCCCATAAAGTACATAGCTAGCGATTAAAATTCCAAACTAAATGTTAGATTTTTGATGGTTGCGTAATAGATAATACAAGTTAACCAATAGGAATTTTCTTAATACTTGGTCATTATTTTAAGTAGAAATTAATCCCTCTGTCCTACTGAGTAAATCAATCTTAAATACCATTTTCAGAAGCTATTCCTCCAGCAAAGAAAGATACATATGAATTTGTGAAGCCAAAGTTTCGACATTTCTGAGTCACAGAATCTTTTAAGAAACGGAAGTGCTATACTCCATGAATGAAGAATACTTTATGGCAGACCTATTTACAAATTCTCCGTATCAAAAGTGAACTGGTTTTCGTTTGTATACATGTTTACACACACACACACACACACACACACACACACACACAGAGAGAGAGAGAGAGAGACACACACACACAGAGAGAGAGAGAGAGAGAGAGAGAGAGAGAGAGAAACAAACAAATATCGTTAAAATCAGTCCTCAAATACTCAAGTTACTGATATCACACTGGAAGGATTTCAAGGCTTCATGGTATTTTGATAATACAACTTATATGAAATTCTGAGATTCAAAGTAAGAAACTCTAAAGAATAATAAATGGAAACATGTTCAGCAGAAAATCTGTGAAGAACATGTAATCAAGATTCATAAACTCAATTCACTTTGAAATTTTTCTTATTTCAATGCAAAGCAATTAAGATTTTAAAATGAGTTTCAGACCTTGATCATTATACAGTTTTAGTACTTACAAATCATGTTGCTTATTCACAGTTAGTTATTTTCTGTTCATAAAAATATGAAAAAATTTGAGAAATTTCTATAATTTCAAGCTTTCTTTCAGTCCTATGCTTCCAACTTTACATTTTAAAACTTTACCCAAGCGTGCTCTATGTGAGAGATGCCAACCTCTTGTCTGTCCACTCCTTCCTCTTGCAGATCTCTGTTTTCTTGTGGGTCTTCTCTTTCCTGAAAAACGCAGTGTTCTCTGCCTGCCAGCACTTTGAAAAAACGGTTTCTTGGCTTGTTCTACTTTTATTGCTTTTCCATCCAAAAACTAAAAGTATTAAGCATACCATCAGCAACGCTGCCACACTTCAACTAATGCTATTTTACAGACATTTTTACATCAACTGTATTTACGTTCTAGATGTTTTCTCCTTAACAAACTTTCTTTTTGTTGAAATGCCCACGCTGAGAACATTGCAAAACCTGCAGCAATCTCTGAGACCATGCATTCTGTTAAGAAATGAACACCGATTCCGTTATTCAATTTCTTGAAAAGGCCTCCAGTATTAAAAATAACACCTAAAAAAGTTAAGCCATCACACATTGTATGGGAAAATGTGGCCCATCTCTTTTTTACAATATATAATCTGCTTCATCTTTGCATTCACATCACATATTTAAAAGTTCCAGTGTCTTGAAGCGATACGAAAGACTGTGTCATCTGAAATCATAAGGTTATTTATTCAAAGTGATTAGTCACATTGTTCATTAGGAATTGATTCTTGAACCTGCTGCTGTGTATCACATAAAATGTCCAAATATGATTTACAGTTCTGTATCTACTCTAGTTCTCTTTCAATAAATGTGATCCCCGTTTGGTCTCTTTCATATTTTCTGTCTTACTCATTTCTTATCTTGCCTAGAGGCATCCCTAAAAAAAGACTCTTAATGTAGTACTTCATGTTATTTCTCAGAAATGGTTTAATCTCCTAATTAAATTCACAATAACTTTCTTCAGTTTAATCTTTTCTGTAGGCCAAAGTAATGTTTGAAAACAGCTCTGCTAAAAACTCTGTTTAAACATTACATGGCTTTTGTTATTTGGGAAAGGATCTTAAATCCCGTCCAAGACCTGTTGCAGACAAGTAAGCAGTTCTTCCTATCTTGAGATGTCTTGTGTTATTTCTTGGCCCAGAATAGTTTCCCCAGTTTTGCGCATGGTTGCTTCCTTCCTAGTGTTCCAAAGTCAGCCACAATTTCTTAAACTGTAAGCTCCCCCTGAAAACGCTAAGTACCTTCTTTATTTCCCTTCTTAACACTTATCTGCATATAACATTTATTTTAATTTTTCCATAATAAAGTATGTGAGACAAGGCAATTTGGAAAAGACATCTGCACAAATTAACCCTTCTTCAGCACAACAACTGGGGGAAAATGGCCAAACATTATATACATAAGTCAAAAGTGTCTCCATACCTAGCATGAAACCATGAACCAATCAACTATCAGCTTGTACCACACCTTATAATTTGACAGGATAAGGGTGCATAAAAACGCACTGTTTGCTGTGTACCAGGAAATGAGATAGAAAGAAGACAAATAAAATCAACTCGAAAAATTAAAAATGCACTAGAGACAATTTAATGATCAACTGATTGATACATGGTAAGGTGAGCACAAAATTCCTATAATAGACACTGAGTAAAAAAAAAAAAAAAAAATAGAAAATCTAAGTTGTTCTTAAAGGATAAATTGCGATTTGTGCAACGTTTACATGGCAGAACAATACTCAAGTGGTTCAGAAAAACACATTGAGGATGGCATCAAGTATAGCAGGAACAAAAAACAGATTGGGATAATGTTATCAAGAAAAAAGCTCCAGGGCATCTCCAATGGAATGATCTTGACGGCAACATAATGGAATTCAGTAGGAAAGAGAATTGCATAAAAGGTTAAAGCTGTAACAAATACACAGTCTCTAGAATTTAACACTCCATAGGACAAGATACTATTGTTTGGATCAAAGCAAGTCCTAGAACACACTGGAAAAATTAATAAGGAAGTATGCATGTTACCTAGTAACTAGGTATGCATGTCACACTGGTTATAGGAGAAAAAATAATCTTCTTAGGAGACGGGTGCAAGGATGAGGCAAACCTGAACAGTTACTTGTTCTGTTATCCAACTTCCATGTTCTTGTATTACTTTCTATTTCCAAGTACTTAACACTTCCTTAAATGGAAAAGTGTTTAAACGAACTTTCTCAAGAATGTATTTTCAGAAAATGGGAGAGGATTGTTCCTTCCTGTGAGTCTGTCTAGATGTCTATCCACAGTTTCTCTGTGCTATAGACGTTTTACTATGAATTGGATGTAACTCCATTAATAGCCATTTGATAACCATGACTTATTTTTCTCATTTCCATGAGAGTTCCTTCTAAGTTTCAAAGCTGTTCAAAAGCTTTGAATACATATTAACACTAATATTGAAATAAAAACACAGAAATTGGATTACCATAAGGTTAATTTACATAATGTTCATTCCAATGTCCTTCCAACTACACTTGCGTTTATATGTCCAAGTAAGAGGATCGCTAAACCATGTCCATTCATATGTCATTATACTATTTTCAAAGTGTTCTAGTACTAAAAAGACCTAGAGATGCTGTTAATTGAAGAACAGAGTTAGAATAGCACTAGTAAGGCAAACTTACCTTTCCATTCAAATCTCTGGTAGCATGCTCAGCATCTGCAAGGTTCTCAAAAGCAACAAACGCAAAGCCTCTGCACTTCCCGCTTCGATATTTCAACAAAAGAACTAAAATATATGAAAACCTTTTCATTTATACAACAGACTTTCAATAGTACTAGCTATCCGAATGTTACATCAATAAACAAGCAAATTGCACTTCACATCCTTACTATGATTCTTAACACTACGTCACCCCTACAGACAGCTTATTTCATTCCATTTCATTCCCCACCACCAAACAAATTTACTTTTGCTTGTATCATAATAAGCTAGCTTGTGTTGACCTAACTGACTCCATCTTAGCTGTGAGCCTGACATGCTTCATTTAGCTTCTCCCTCCCTGCCTCAGCCCCCTCCAGGTGCATTCCTGGGTCACGCTGCATTCAAAGCTTTGAATGCTTAAGAGTGGTTCACACTGTTCCCAGTACCTGTAACCACTGTAACCACGTCCTGCTTGGCAAGTCTACCTGCTACTGTCAGTACCCTCCTCCGTGACCCAGTGTATGGAAAGTTGCCCCTGCTACCTCCCTCCATGTTTGTATGCAAGTATCCTTAGCAACCAACCATCCTGGGAACCTCCTGCCCCCTGGTTACCAGCTTCCTTATCTAACTTGCTTGTTCTGCTTATGTAAAATTCCACTTCAGCTAGGATCCCCCTCCCCTACCTAAATCAAGGTACAAAGGGAAATTAAGCCCCTTTGTCAGGGCTTAGAGATTCCAAGGATGGCATGACTCTCAGTCACTGGCAAATAAAGGACTCTTAATTTGGAACTTAGAGAGTGGCCCTCTCCTTCTAACTCACTCGGTTACAACACTGTCTCACTGGCAGTATTATGCAGGTGATCTTTGCCTGCTGCCATGACAATATTCAGAATACCAAATAGAAACTTCAGAAAAGGTTTTTAAAAATAAACAAAAAATTATATAATCAATTACATATATTCAGTTTATGTTTACTTTGGAGAAAAATTCGTATATGATGGTTTTAAGGGTTACCTTCTGATAGGGGACCATGTCTCCCAAATACTGCTTTTAGCATCTTTTCATTGGCTTCTCTAGTGAGCCCACCAATGAAAAGCCTGCCAGGGCGATCTGCTTCCATAATTTTGCTGTAAATGGTAAGAAATAAATCTACATTTAGATAACAATAAAAAGGTAAAAAGATTAAATTGTATTACATCCTGTGTAGAAAACTGATGTGAAATTCCCTTAAAGAGACTCACCTCTTCTAATGTACCTTACTTCCTATATGAAAAAACCTGTAACATAAAAAGAGCAAAAGTGGGAATGGCATCATGGATTAACGGTGCATTTCACTGCATACCTGAGAAAAACTCTTAAGGAAAACTAGATAAGAGAAGCAATTCTAATTTTACAAAGTGGAAATACACAGGATTCCCCAATTTAAATAGCTTTATTTGTAAACCATTTATTTATGAAGTACAATTTTTCTTAAGAGTAAGTTTTCCACTGCCAATTTGCACTGCTCCCTGCAGCCTCCTCCATCCAGCCTCAAGTGATCCCGTCATGTCTCAGCTGCCCAAGCAGATGGGACTACAGTGGCCTGCTACCAGAGCTGCTGTGTGTCTGTGTGCGTGTGTTTGTGTGTGTGCAGAAGTGTGAGCAGGGCTGCGTGTGTGTGCAGAGGTGTGTGTTGCTACCAGAGCTGGGTAGGTGTGTCTGTGTGTGTGCGCATGCGTGTGTGTGTATGCAGGGGTGTGTGCATGTGCAGGGGTGTGTGTGTGTGTGTGTGTGTGTGTGTCTTTCAACAGACCACGGTTGTACCATGCTGACCAACTTTGAAACTTCTTGGATGAAGTGATATGCCAGCATGGGGCTACCAAAGTGCCATCACTTTTCAAGGGTGAACTGCCACGCAAAACCTGATATTTAGATAAATGATTAAACTGAGCCCTTAAACTGCATACTGTCTTGGGGGAGAACCTTTTAAATATTGTACAAACTTTTAATGATTTGAAATATACACTAACTAGGTCGGGTATCCACAAACTCTGGCTTTCGGCCATAAACATCTTTGGCCTTTCAAGGACCAGGCCACAAAACGAGGGGTGAGGCACTCTAAGTCTCTGAGCCCCACCTCTGCTGGGATGGGTAGAGGCTAGGAGCAGTACTCTGGCCTACGCATGTGAAAATCTCAGTGGCAATCTCCTTATGAGAATGTAACGTCTGAGAATGACGTGAGGTGCCACAGCTGCATGACACCGTCCTCCCTGCCACCCCACTACCCCACCCTGCGCTCCACCCAGACCCGTTGCAGCCAAAACTGCTCCATCACGCTGTTCCGAGCAGAAGCCCCACCCTACCCCGTGCCCCATGCTCAGCTGCCGCCTCTCACTCGCCGCCTTCTTCTCCCCTACCAACCCCTAGTCTGTGGAAAAGCTGCCTTCCTTTTAACCCGGTCCCTGGTGCCAGAATGGCAACAGATTAAACGACCCCCATTATGTTACTCAGGCTAGCCTCCAACTCGTGACCTCAAGTCATTCTCACACCTTCACTTCCGAAAATGTTGGGATTACAGGAGTACGTCAGTTTGCCAGGTCAATACAAAACCTTAAGCACATCTATTGCTTCCGTTTTCGCCTATCTACCGCCATTGATCTCCTTTGCAAACATTTCTTCCATTTAAATTATCGCCGGTACCAGAGATACAGGAAACGTCTTTCAAATCCTGTCATGGAAGGAGGGAGACAATTACAGGTTTAAAAGAGGCAAATTTAAACTGATTATTCATGCTTCCAGACTTCTACAAACGCGAAAGTCACGCAATTTATGCCAACATTAGCATGCTACGTCCTGTCAAGAAAATCTGACATTTGAAACGTGCTAACTAAAAGTACAAGCTTTTGTTGTTTCCCTAATCACACTGCGTAAGTACACTGCCTGCGTATTTGAGTTATGACCACACTGACAGAGAAAAACCGTTTCAATAAAACGTGCACAGGAAAACAATGGCGCCCGAGGTCCCTCTCCCACAAGCTGCCCCCACATCGGACACGTCCAACAGTAAAAGGAAGAATCCTCAAGAAACATCCGTGAGTTTAACAAAGCCGAGTTTCTCACGGGCGCTAAGGACGAGCCCGCTCTACCGTCTCCTCCCATATTTCAACGCCCGCACACTGAAAACCCCAGCCACTTTCATTGACAACGTCCGAACGCCTGGCGAGACCAACCTGAGCAGAGAAACAGAAATTACAGCTGCTTCTCAGCAGGACAAACATCCTCTGGGTCACCGGGCCCTCAGGCTGCTTGCATCTGGCACTGGAAGCCTCTAGCCCCGGGCGCCGACTGAGACGCCCAGAAACGGACTGGGCGGGAAAGAAAGATTCTCCCGGCGCCCTACGGAAGTAGCCGAAACAGCCTCTGTCTGCAGCCAATCAGTGCGACGGTGAGTGGCGGTCTTCCGGGTGGGGGGGGCGTGGCCGCATCCGGGTGTCTTGCAGCTCCACCCTCCTCGGGCGAGCGGTGGGTGACTAGCTGGCGGAGTTTCCACCCAGTGGCTCCGGGTTTACACGCAGGCCAGGCGGGCAGCCGGCCCTGTGGAATTTTGGGCGTGGAAGTCCGACGGCCTAACTGCCATCATGAATGTGGCAGGCGGTTGACCCACAGCGAACACATGAAACGTCTCACTTCCTTAGGCAGGCCAGGCAGATGGTCCTGAATGTTGCAGATCCAGAGGAGAGGGAGAGGGACCAGCGCTGGCTGCTGGGGCAAGGGTGGCAGCGGAGGAGGCTTGGGGGAAGTGGGGCGGGGCAGGAGCATGGGAGGAAAACCGCCTGGAACCTTGCTGGGGTGGACTTTGTCTGCACTCTTGGCAGGTCTAGGCGAATACAGACCCCGAGTGCCATGCTTCCTCCCTAAGGATGCTGCACTCCCGGGAGCATTCCTCTGGTGCTGGGTCCTAGGCACACCGGAGGCCAGCTGCCAGGGTCACCCGTGGATGGACTGTGTACACGATGTTCTGTGCGCACACAAGACACCTCATTGCCGACCCAGAGGTTCCCGCCAGCGGCAACAGCGGCATGCACCGCTGCCGTCAGGGCTTGCAGGTCCAGGGCCTGCCCTGTGTCTTCCGGGCTGCTGGGCATAGCTGATCCCGCTGGGGCCCAGGGCCCCAAGGTGCATGCGTGGGACGGCAGCCCGGTGGCGCATCCCAGGAGCCCTGGGTCCACGTAGCTTTAGCAATGGATGCTCAGCAGGGTGAGGCCCACGGGTTTTTCAAGGACTGGTCCACACTGTGTAGGGGTTCCCTGGCGTGTGTTGAGCAGCAGAAGCAGGTGTCTGTGGGAGGCCGGAGGAGGGCATTGTGTTCAACCTGGAGGCAGGAAAGGGTGACTAGTGCACACAGCCGGGGGTTTGGGGAGCCGGCCTTGTGGAGGAAGGTGGTGCTTCTGGTGGACGATGTAATGGCGGTGGTGGCGAAGGAAAAGGCCGACATGCGGTAGCAGGAGGTGGACCAGGGGGCACATTGTGTCTGTCCCTGACCCCAGCACTCCTGGGCCAGATACAGACTCGCTGAAGCCACTGGACTTGGATATGGGCTCCGGGCATTGTGGACCAGAGCCGTATCCTTGCAACTGCCCATTTGGGATGGCTGGCATCACAGGATGAGCTCAGGTTTCCCAAGGCAGACTTTCGTGGAGCCAGGCCAGAGGTGCTAGAGTTAAGGCAGAAGGCAGGGATGGGTAAAGGGAGGGGAGCCAATGCCAGCTTATGATAGCTTTGATTAATTGGACTTTTTGTTGCTGCTGCTGTTGTAGTTCCACATGAAATTTAGAATAAGATTCTTGCTAATTTTGTGAAGAATGACTGGCAGTTTGATAGCAATAGCATTGAATTATTGGATCTTCTACCCATTCAATATTCTGTTTGCTGTGTGTTTGTCCTAAAAGACTTAATCTTTTGATGTTTATTTTGTTGAGTTTATCCTGAAGAAATGTTTGATTTTTTCAATAGATTTTACTGTTTTAGATTTTTGCTTTTGCTTCTGTTTATGCAGCGATCACATTTATTGATTTGCATATGTAGACCCAACCCCAACTTTTCATTTCAGGAATAAAGCCTAGTGTGATTGTGGGGTACTAGCTTCTTGATCCAATGTGGATTCTAGTTTGATGACATTTTGTTGAGGAATTATGCATCTGTGCCTATGAGACATACTTGGCCAGAAGCTTCTGCTTCTTATTCCCCTTCCCCTTCCCCTTCTTCTCTTTCTTTCTTTCTTTCTTTCTTTCTTTCTTTCTTTCTTTCTTTCTTTCTTCTTTCTTTCTTTTTCTTTCTTTCTTTCTTTCTTTCTTTTTTGTTGTGTCTCTGCCAGATTTTGATATCAGTCTGATCATGGCTTCATAGAGTAAGAGATGAAAAAGCCCACTTCCTTCAATTTATTGAATAATTATAATAGCATTGAAATGAGTTTGTTGTACATCTGGCAAAATTAGGCTATGAATCCATGTGTTCCAGATTTTCTTTCTAATCATTGGTAAGTTTGTTTTTACCTAAACAGTTTCAGACATAGATACTGGCCTATGACCTAGGCAGATTTTCAGTTTCATTCTGATTTAGTCTTGGGAGATGATGTGCTTCTGGGAATTTATCTGTTTCCTCTATATTTTGTAACATGTGTAGTACAATGATCATGGAGTTTTTTATAGTGCTCTCTGGAGATTTTTTGTATTTCTGTGGGATCAGTCATAATCCTGCCTATGTTGTTTTGATTGTGCTTTTTTGGTCTTCTTTTCCTTTTTTCTTTTTTTTTTTTTTTTTTTTTTTTTTCAGACAAAGTTTTTCTGTGTCACCCAGGCTAAAGTACAGTGACATGACCTTGGATCACTGACACCTCCACTGAGGAAAGGTGTTCTCTTTCTGGGTCCACAACAGGGAGTATATTTAAGGGCAAGAGCTTCCCAGTGCTATGCCTCCCTCCCATCTCCATTGGGGAGATTTAATGGTCTCTATTTTAATTTTCTCAGACGTGGGAAGAGTCAAAATCAGTTCACTCTAGCAGAAGTTCTAAGGAACTCCCTTCATTGGCCAGGATTCTTGGAGAAGGAGTGAGTTCCTCCCAGGTGGAAAGTTGCCTTCTTCCATATGCCTTTGGATGCCATGTTTTGGGTCCACTTCCACAAACACTCCCTTCATGGAAGCCTTCTTTCTCTCTCCTGGATTTCTCCTCTGGAGTCCTCTTCCACACTTTCTCATGGAAGGATATCTTCCTCTCCTAAACTCCACGTCTCTCTCCAAGCTGCTTTCTTCTTCTGGATTTCACCTTTCTGGACTCTTTCACTCAGTGTGAGGAGAGTTTTTCTTCACTGGCTTTCCTCCTTCTGGGAACGCTTCTCACTCACTGAGAAGCGGCTCAGTGCAAAGCGGCTTTTCTTTCTCTCATTCAATGTGAGAGTTAGCTGTTTCAGTCTCTCTTTTTTCTCCTTTTCCTCTTTCCATACCTAAGTAAATTACTTTTCTGCAAAAACTTTTTTGAGTCCAGTATTTACTATAGGACTAAACTGTGCCCTCCGTGCTTTCCTCTCTCATTCTTGAGAGAACAAAAGACCCACAATCTATAACATTCTCTTGGGGGAGCTGTGCCTCACTGGCACCCCCAAAACCCTGTCACACCAGCACCCAGCCTCAAGCAATTTTCATGCCTCAGCCTCGTGAGTAGCTGGGATCACAGGCATGCACTAGTATGCCTAGGTAATTTTTGCGTTTTTAGTAAAGACAGGAATTTACCATGTAGACTAGGCTGGTCTCAAACTCCTGACCACAAGTGATCCACACAAATCTACTTCACGAAAACTGGGATTACAGAGGTAAGTCACCATGCCCAGCCCCCAGCTTTTTTGTTAATTTAGATAGCATTCTCTTTATTTATTTTATTTATAGATTTTTACATCTCAATTTTATTAAGTTATTCTTTAGTTTTAGTTATTTTCTTCTGTTAGTTTGAGAGTTGGTTCCCCCTTCCTCCCACTTCTAGTTGCAAAGTTTGATTATGTATCTGAGATTTTTCTAACTTGTTCATGAATGCTTTTTAGGATTATACACTTTCCACTTAACCATGATTTGGTTCCATCTCAGAGATTTGGAAAATTTTTTTCAATTTTCATTTATTTCAAAGAATTATTTCTAACAGTCTTTTCTCTTTCAAATCTATACTTTTGTGAGTAAATTATTTCTACTATTAGAAGAATACTTGTTCCTCAGTGTCAAAAAAAAGAACTAGCACTCAGACAAGATCTTTCTGAGCAAAGCAATTTTACTTCCCTCACAAAGGTTACTTCTTGAAATCCTGATTGTCATCAGAACGCCATGCAATAAACAATGAAAAGCAGGTCTTTATCTCTGACATATTGAGTCCTTACTGCTGTCTCCTACCTCCATTGACTGAAGCTGGACCCCAAAATCTACACTGATCCCCACTGGCTAAAAACTTAAAACTTTCCTGAATGAGTAAACACGTGATGGAGAACAAAAGAAGAAAGAAAGTTGTTTATGAAAATCTAGAAAAATAATAATGTTCCCACATAAGGAAGTGGTGTAGGCTGCAAGCTGGGTAACCCCCGTGCATGTTTGGACATATCTAAGCAGCTTACAGGTGAGAACAGGTATCTTGGTTAATGTACAAAGACATAGAATGTACTTATTTTCTTACTATTTTTAAAAGCTACATAGAGATTAACAAAGATTTATAAGCAAAAAACAAGGAAGTTTGTTTTTAAAATAAATGATTATTTCCAGCACTTGTTATTTATACTTTAAAAAAAAATTAAAAATTTGAAGAAAAGCTTTCTTACTTTTCACACCACAGACGTTGGAGTTGACCACTTCCCAGTGCCTGGGCCCTGACAGCTCTCTGGAACTGGAAACATGGCTGTGATGGACAACTGATAATCTGGGAAATGTTGCTCTCACCGAAATTTCCACTTTGATCACACCAATATAATTAGAACAGATCTTTGTAGAGAAAACCTCAAATGTGGATGAAGAAAAGATGTAGACACTAAGGCTGATGAGGGAGTAAGCTAAAAGGTAGGTGTGTGTGCGTGTGTGTGTGTGTGTAAAACGACAATTACAACACTACTCATCATTGTAGAAATGTAAATCAAACCCAAAATGAGATACCATCTCCAATAATCCAAAATAGCTAGTATTATAAAGTCAAAATACAACAGATACTGGTGAGGTTGTGGCTTGGTGGGGATGTCAAATAGTTCAACTATTGTGGGAAGCAGTTTGGTGATTATTCAAAGACCTAAAATTAGAACTACCGGTAAAGCCAGAATTCCATTAGTGAGTATATACTCAAGGAAATATAAATTTTTCTAGGATAAAGACAAGCAAACATATATTCACACAGAACTGTTCAGAATTGCAAAGATATGGAATCAACCTAAATGCTCAACAATGACAATCTGGATAAAGAACATATGGTACATTTATGACATTGAATACTATGCAGTCATCAAGAAAACAATATGATGTTCTTTGCAGGACCATTAATAAATCTGAAGGCCACTATCTTTCACAAAGTGACGCAGGCACAGAAAGACAAAATACTTCATATTTTCCCTTATCATTGGGAGCTAAATAATGAGAACACATGGACATATAAAGGAAAACAACAGACAGTGCTCCTATTGGAGGGGGGAGACTGAAAGAAGGAAGAGTCTCAAGAAAAACAGCTAGTGGGCACTAGGCTCGATACCTGGGTGATAAAATAATCTGTCCAACAATCTTCCCTCACATGAGTTTACTTACATAACAAACCTGCATATGTACCCTTGAACCTACAATAAAGTTAAATTTTAAAAGTTTGAAAGGAAAAATAAATAATTCTCTATTAAAAAATAGGTCTCTTAATTGGCCTTTTTCTAAAGAAGACATGCAAATCAAAACCACAACGAGACATCACCTCATCCCTGTTAGAATGGTCATCATTTTAAAAATGAAAAGAACAAATGGAAGAAACTAAATTCCTTCTTTGAGGAAAGAAAACCTTCACACTCTGTGGGTGACAATATAAACTAGTATGCTCATTATGCATCACTACACCTCTTATACTCCATAAACAATTTGGAGCTTTTTCTAGAGTTAAAAATAGAATTAATGTACTATTCAGAAATTCCACTTTTGGGTGTATATCAAGAGAAATTTAATCCACTATGTTAAAGAGGTATATTCACACTCACGTTTATTTCAGAATTATTCAAAGTAGCCAAGATATGGAATAAACTTCAGTGTCTATCAGTGAATGAAGCCGTAAGAAAAATGTTGTACATATATATAATGGAATAGTATTCAGCTATAAAAAATAGTGGAATTCTTCTCTGCAGCAACAGGTATAAACCTGCAGGACATAAGGTTGAAGGAATCACTTCAGACACAGAAAGACAAATACCACATGGTCTCATCTTTAAGAGAAAGCTGAGAGAGGGAGAGGGAGAGAGAGAGAGAGAGAGAGAGAGAGAGAGAGAGAGAGAGAGAGAGAGAGAGAGAGGGACAGGGAGACAGAGACAGAGACAGAGACAGAGACAGAGACAGAGACAGAGACAGAGACTTGGGTTTGAGTTTCAAGTGCAGTGGAGGGTCATCAGGGCGTTCAACCTGTAGGAACACACTCAGGAGAAGAAACCATCTATGCTGAGTGACAGAGGCAGTGCTGAGTGCCTGCTTGGTGGGGCAGTCAGGTGGGGGCCTTGGGAGAGGCTGCTAGGCCAAAAAGACAGAGGTGTCTCAGTCCTGCAGGGAAATAGGCCCTGCCATCTCCCCAGTGATTAGCTCTGGCCAGAAACCCTCACCTGGACATGGGCATCTCTGGCGGATGGTTGCTTATGGCCAAATTCTCATAGAGACATTCTTAAGGGTCCTGGCTCTGTTCCTGCTGCAGCTTCATTTTTTGTCTGTGGAGAAGATACCCCCTGCCATCAAATGTATCCATAGGGTTGTAGGATGCCAGTAATTCAGGAGTTATAAATAAATTATTTTTAGGCAGCTAGTAAGGGTAAAACTTTTCTGTACAAATTTCCTTTAATAAAAATTAGCCCAAATCATTTCTTCACTAACAGAAAGCAGCCTGAAACCTCAGGTATCAATATGCAGACTAGGAGCTTTTATGTATAAATGCCAACAGCTGTATCTTAGAAGCCAGGTACATTCAATATGTTGTCTTCTTTTCTATCCTTGTTGTCATGACACGTGCTGGTATCGTGGCTGCCACCACGTAAAACTGTATATAGGTATGTTGCTTTCCAGTTGAAGGCTGCATTTGCACAACAAAAAACTAGGGTGGTGTGGCCATTTTGCAGGCTATGTAAATGGCACACCTTGTCAAACCAGTCCCCTCAGCCCTGTATCAATCAATCATCACCTCCTGCAGCCTCTGTGTAAAATTGATCTCATTATGCCACAAACTGGAGACCCTCTCTTGGATGACCTGCCTTCCCAGCATGAGGAATATTTTCTCTCTTCTTTTTTTGTTTACTGAACTGTCTACTCCTGAACCCACTCCTCCTGTGTGTCTATGTCCTGAACTCTTTCTTGACTGTCACAAAGAACCAGAAATATAACCCAGACAAAAAAAGCCATTTCACCAGGCCTCTGCCACCAAAGTTGGCAGTCCCCCAGATGCTTCACTCATGCCTTAGGGGCTAGGAAGCAGCTATAATATTCAGGCACACCAGTGTTCCCCGCTTACTCCCTCATCAGCCTTAGTGTCTACATCTTTTCTTCATCCACATTTGAGGTTTTCTCTACAAAGATCTGTTCTAATTATATTGGTGTGATCAAAGTGGAAATTTCGGTGAGAGCAACATTTCCCAGATTATCAGTTGTCCATCACAGCCATGTTTCCAGTTCCAGAGAGCTGTCAGGGCCCAGGCACTGGGAAGTGGTCAACTCCAACGTCTGTGGTGTGAAAAGTAAGAAAGCTTTTCTTCAAATTTTTAATTTTTTTTTAAAGTATAAATAACAAGTGCTGGAAATAATCATTTATTTTAAAAACAAACTTCCTTGTTTTTTGCTTATAAATCTTTGTTAATCTCTATGTAGCTTTTAAAAATAGTAAGAAAATAAGTACATTCTATGTCTTTGTACATTAACCAAGATACCTGTTCTCACCTGTAAGCTGCTTAGATATGTCCAAACATGCACAGGGGTTACCCAGCTTGCAGCCTACACCACTTCCTTATGTGGGAACATTATTATTTTTCTAGATTTTCATAAACAACTTTCTTTCTTCTTTTGTTCTCCATCACGTGTTTACTCATTCAGGAAAGTTTTAAGTTTTTAGCCAGTGGGGATCAGTGTAGATTTTGGGGTCCAGCTTCAGTCAATGGAGGTAGGAGACAGCAGTAAGGACTCAATATGTCAGAGATAAAGACCTGCTTTTCATTGTTTATTGCATGGCGTTCTGATGACAATCAGGATTTCAAGAAGTAACCTTTGTGAGGGAAGTAAAATTGCTTTGCTCAGAAAGATCTTGTCTGAGTGCTAGTTCTTTTTTTTGACACTGAGGAACAAGTATTCTTCTAATAGTAGAAATAATTTACTCACAAAAGTATAGATTTGAAAGAGAAAAGACTGTTAGAAATAATTCTTTGAAATAAATGAAAATTGAAAAAAATTTTCCAAATCTCTGAGATGGAACCAAATCATGGTTAAGTGGAAAGTGTATAATCCTAAAAAGCATTCATGAACAAGTTAGAAAAATCTCAGATACATAATCAAACTTTGCAACTAGAAGTGGGAGGAAGGGGGAACCAACTCTCAAACTAACAGAAGAAAATAACTAAAACTAAAGAATAACTTAATAAAATTGAGATGTAAAAATCTATAAATAAAATAAATAAAGAGAATGCTATCTAAATTAACAAAAAAGCTGGGGGCTGGGCATGGTGACTTACCTCTGTAATCCCAGTTTTCGTGAAGTAGATTTGTGTGGATCACTTGTGGTCAGGAGTTTGAGACCAGCCTAGTCTACATGGTAAATTCCTGTCTTTACTAAAAACGCAAAAATTACCTAGGCATACTAGTGCATGCCTGTGATCCCAGCTACTCACGAGGCTGAGGCATGAAAATTGCTTGAGGCTGGGTGCTGGTGTGACAGGGTTTTGGGGGTGCCAGTGAGGCACAGCTCCCCCAAGAGAATGTTATAGATTGTGGGTCTTTTGTTCTCTCAAGAATGAGAGAGGAAAGCACGGAGGGCACAGTTTAGTCCTATAGTAAATACTGGACTCAAAAAAGTTTTTGCAGAAAAGTAATTTACTTAGGTATGGAAAGAGGAAAAGGAGAAAAAAGAGAGACTGAAACAGCTAACTCTCACATTGAATGAGAGAAAGAAAAGCCGCTTTGCACTGAGCCGCTTCTCAGTGAGTGAGAAGCGTTCCCAGAAGGAGGAAAGCCAGTGAAGAAAAACTCTCCTCACACTGAGTGAAAGAGTCCAGAAAGGTGAAATCCAGAAGAAGAAAGCAGCTTGGAGAGAGACGTGGAGTTTAGGAGAGGAAGATATCCTTCCATGAGAAAGTGTGGAAGAGGACTCCAGAGGAGAAATCCAGGAGAGAGAAAGAAGGCTTCCATGAAGGGAGTGTTTGTGGAAGTGGACCCAAAACATGGCATCCAAAGGCATATGGAAGAAGGCAACTTTCCACCTGGGAGGAACTCACTCCTTCTCCAAGAATCCTGGCCAATGAAGGGAGTTCCTTAGAACTTCTGCTAGAGTGAACTGATTTTGACTCTTCCCACGTCTGAGAAAATTAAAATAGAGACCATTAAATCTCCCCAATGGAGATGGGAGGGAGGCATAGCACTGGGAAGCTCTTGCCCTTAAATATACTCCCTGTTGTGGACCCAGAAAGAGAACACCTTTCCTCAGTGGAGGTGTCAGTGATCCAAGGTCATGTCACTGTACTTTAGCCTGGGTGACACAGAAAAACTTTGTCTGAAAAAAAAAAAAAAAAAAAAAAAAAGAAAAAAGGAAAAGAAGACCAAAAAAGCACAATCAAAACAACATAGGCAGGATTATGACTGATCCCACAGAAATACAAAAAATCTCCAGAGAGCACTATAAAAAACTCCATGATCATTGTACTACACATGTTACAAAATATAGAGGAAACAGATAAATTCCCAGAAGCACATCATCTCCCAAGACTAAATCAGAATGAAACTGAAAATCTGCCTAGGTCATAGGCCAGTATCTATGTCTGAAACTGTTTAGGTAAAAACAAACTTACCAATGATTAGAAAGAAAATCTGGAACACATGGATTCATAGCCTAATTTTGCCAGATGTACAACAAACTCATTTCAATGCTATTATAAT
This sequence comes from Saimiri boliviensis, assembly GCF_048565385.1. Lineage (NCBI taxonomy): Eukaryota > Metazoa > Chordata > Mammalia > Primates > Cebidae > Saimiri > Saimiri boliviensis. The sequence goes on along the minus strand of NC_133471.1, from coordinate 17,369,146 downwards.
TATTCAATAAATTGAAGGAAGTGGGCTTTTTCATCTCTTACTCTATGAAGCCATGATCAGACTGATATCAAAATCTGGCAGAGACACAACAAAAAAGAAAGAAAGAAAGAAAGAAAGAAAAAGAAAGAAAGAAGAAAGAAAGAAAGAAAGAAAGAAAGAAAGAAAGAAAGAAAGAAAGAAAGAGAAGAAGGGGAAGGGGAAGGGGAATAAGAAGCAGAAGCTTCTGGCCAAGTATGTCTCATAGGCACAGATGCATAATTCCTCAACAAAATGTCATCAAACTAGAATCCACATTGGATCAAGAAGCTAGTACCCCACAATCACACTAGGCTTTATTCCTGAAATGAAAAGTTGGGGTTGGGTCTACATATGCAAATCAATAAATGTGATCGCTGCATAAACAGAAGCAAAAGCAAAAATCTAAAACAGTAAAATCTATTGAAAAAATCAAACATTTCTTCAGGATAAACTCAACAAAATAAACATCAAAAGATTAAGTCTTTTAGGACAAACACACAGCAAACAGAATATTGAATGGGTAGAAGATCCAATAATTCAATGCTATTGCTATCAAACTGCCAGTCATTCTTCACAAAATTAGCAAGAATCTTATTCTAAATTTCATGTGGAACTACAACAGCAGCAGCAACAAAAAGTCCAATTAATCAAAGCTATCATAAGCTGGCATTGGCTCCCCTCCCTTTACCCATCCCTGCCTTCTGCCTTAACTCTAGCACCTCTGGCCTGGCTCCACGAAAGTCTGCCTTGGGAAACCTGAGCTCATCCTGTGATGCCAGCCATCCCAAATGGGCAGTTGCAAGGATACGGCTCTGGTCCACAATGCCCGGAGCCCATATCCAAGTCCAGTGGCTTCAGCGAGTCTGTATCTGGCCCAGGAGTGCTGGGGTCAGGGACAGACACAATGTGCCCCCTGGTCCACCTCCTGCTACCGCATGTCGGCCTTTTCCTTCGCCACCACCGCCATTACATCGTCCACCAGAAGCACCACCTTCCTCCACAAGGCCGGCTCCCCAAACCCCCGGCTGTGTGCACTAGTCACCCTTTCCTGCCTCCAGGTTGAACACAATGCCCTCCTCCGGCCTCCCACAGACACCTGCTTCTGCTGCTCAACACACGCCAGGGAACCCCTACACAGTGTGGACCAGTCCTTGAAAAACCCGTGGGCCTCACCCTGCTGAGCATCCATTGCTAAAGCTACGTGGACCCAGGGCTCCTGGGATGCGCCACCGGGCTGCCGTCCCACGCATGCACCTTGGGGCCCTGGGCCCCAGCGGGATCAGCTATGCCCAGCAGCCCGGAAGACACAGGGCAGGCCCTGGACCTGCAAGCCCTGACGGCAGCGGTGCATGCCGCTGTTGCCGCTGGCGGGAACCTCTGGGTCGGCAATGAGGTGTCTTGTGTGCGCACAGAACATCGTGTACACAGTCCATCCACGGGTGACCCTGGCAGCTGGCCTCCGGTGTGCCTAGGACCCAGCACCAGAGGAATGCTCCCGGGAGTGCAGCATCCTTAGGGAGGAAGCATGGCACTCGGGGTCTGTATTCGCCTAGACCTGCCAAGAGTGCAGACAAAGTCCACCCCAGCAAGGTTCCAGGCGGTTTTCCTCCCATGCTCCTGCCCCGCCCCACTTCCCCCAAGCCTCCTCCGCTGCCGCCCTTGCCCCAGCAGCCAGCGCTGGTCCCTCTCCCTCTCCTCTGGATCTGCAACATTCAGGACCATCTGCCTGGCCTGCCTAAGGAAGTGAGACGTTTCATGTGTTCGCTGTGGGTCAACCGCCTGCCACATTCATGATGGCAGTTAGGCCGTCGGACTTCCACGCCCAAAATTCCACAGGGCCGGCTGCCCGCCTGGCCTGCGTGTAAACCCGGAGCCACTGGGTGGAAACTCCGCCAGCTAGTCACCCACCGCTCGCCCGAGGAGGGTGGAGCTGCAAGACACCCGGATGCGGCCACGCCCCCCCCACCCGGAAGACCGCCACTCACCGTCGCACTGATTGGCTGCAGACAGAGGCTGTTTCGGCTACTTCCGTAGGGCGCCGGGAGAATCTTTCTTTCCCGCCCAGTCCGTTTCTGGGCGTCTCAGTCGGCGCCCGGGGCTAGAGGCTTCCAGTGCCAGATGCAAGCAGCCTGAGGGCCCGGTGACCCAGAGGATGTTTGTCCTGCTGAGAAGCAGCTGTAATTTCTGTTTCTCTGCTCAGGTTGGTCTCGCCAGGCGTTCGGACGTTGTCAATGAAAGTGGCTGGGGTTTTCAGTGTGCGGGCGTTGAAATATGGGAGGAGACGGTAGAGCGGGCTCGTCCTTAGCGCCCGTGAGAAACTCGGCTTTGTTAAACTCACGGATGTTTCTTGAGGATTCTTCCTTTTACTGTTGGACGTGTCCGATGTGGGGGCAGCTTGTGGGAGAGGGACCTCGGGCGCCATTGTTTTCCTGTGCACGTTTTATTGAAACGGTTTTTCTCTGTCAGTGTGGTCATAACTCAAATACGCAGGCAGTGTACTTACGCAGTGTGATTAGGGAAACAACAAAAGCTTGTACTTTTAGTTAGCACGTTTCAAATGTCAGATTTTCTTGACAGGACGTAGCATGCTAATGTTGGCATAAATTGCGTGACTTTCGCGTTTGTAGAAGTCTGGAAGCATGAATAATCAGTTTAAATTTGCCTCTTTTAAACCTGTAATTGTCTCCCTCCTTCCATGACAGGATTTGAAAGACGTTTCCTGTATCTCTGGTACCGGCGATAATTTAAATGGAAGAAATGTTTGCAAAGGAGATCAATGGCGGTAGATAGGCGAAAACGGAAGCAATAGATGTGCTTAAGGTTTTGTATTGACCTGGCAAACTGACGTACTCCTGTAATCCCAACATTTTCGGAAGTGAAGGTGTGAGAATGACTTGAGGTCACGAGTTGGAGGCTAGCCTGAGTAACATAATGGGGGTCGTTTAATCTGTTGCCATTCTGGCACCAGGGACCGGGTTAAAAGGAAGGCAGCTTTTCCACAGACTAGGGGTTGGTAGGGGAGAAGAAGGCGGCGAGTGAGAGGCGGCAGCTGAGCATGGGGCACGGGGTAGGGTGGGGCTTCTGCTCGGAACAGCGTGATGGAGCAGTTTTGGCTGCAACGGGTCTGGGTGGAGCGCAGGGTGGGGTAGTGGGGTGGCAGGGAGGACGGTGTCATGCAGCTGTGGCACCTCACGTCATTCTCAGACGTTACATTCTCATAAGGAGATTGCCACTGAGATTTTCACATGCGTAGGCCAGAGTACTGCTCCTAGCCTCTACCCATCCCAGCAGAGGTGGGGCTCAGAGACTTAGAGTGCCTCACCCCTCGTTTTGTGGCCTGGTCCTTGAAAGGCCAAAGATGTTTATGGCCGAAAGCCAGAGTTTGTGGATACCCGACCTAGTTAGTGTATATTTCAAATCATTAAAAGTTTGTACAATATTTAAAAGGTTCTCCCCCAAGACAGTATGCAGTTTAAGGGCTCAGTTTAATCATTTATCTAAATATCAGGTTTTGCGTGGCAGTTCACCCTTGAAAAGTGATGGCACTTTGGTAGCCCCATGCTGGCATATCACTTCATCCAAGAAGTTTCAAAGTTGGTCAGCATGGTACAACCGTGGTCTGTTGAAAGACACACACACACACACACACACACACACACCCCTGCACATGCACACACCCCTGCATACACACACACGCATGCGCACACACACAGACACACCTACCCAGCTCTGGTAGCAACACACACCTCTGCACACACACGCAGCCCTGCTCACACTTCTGCACACACACAAACACACGCACACAGACACACAGCAGCTCTGGTAGCAGGCCACTGTAGTCCCATCTGCTTGGGCAGCTGAGACATGACGGGATCACTTGAGGCTGGATGGAGGAGGCTGCAGGGAGCAGTGCAAATTGGCAGTGGAAAACTTACTCTTAAGAAAAATTGTACTTCATAAATAAATGGTTTACAAATAAAGCTATTTAAATTGGGGAATCCTGTGTATTTCCACTTTGTAAAATTAGAATTGCTTCTCTTATCTAGTTTTCCTTAAGAGTTTTTCTCAGGTATGCAGTGAAATGCACCGTTAATCCATGATGCCATTCCCACTTTTGCTCTTTTTATGTTACAGGTTTTTTCATATAGGAAGTAAGGTACATTAGAAGAGGTGAGTCTCTTTAAGGGAATTTCACATCAGTTTTCTACACAGGATGTAATACAATTTAATCTTTTTACCTTTTTATTGTTATCTAAATGTAGATTTATTTCTTACCATTTACAGCAAAATTATGGAAGCAGATCGCCCTGGCAGGCTTTTCATTGGTGGGCTCACTAGAGAAGCCAATGAAAAGATGCTAAAAGCAGTATTTGGGAGACATGGTCCCCTATCAGAAGGTAACCCTTAAAACCATCATATACGAATTTTTCTCCAAAGTAAACATAAACTGAATATATGTAATTGATTATATAATTTTTTGTTTATTTTTAAAAACCTTTTCTGAAGTTTCTATTTGGTATTCTGAATATTGTCATGGCAGCAGGCAAAGATCACCTGCATAATACTGCCAGTGAGACAGTGTTGTAACCGAGTGAGTTAGAAGGAGAGGGCCACTCTCTAAGTTCCAAATTAAGAGTCCTTTATTTGCCAGTGACTGAGAGTCATGCCATCCTTGGAATCTCTAAGCCCTGACAAAGGGGCTTAATTTCCCTTTGTACCTTGATTTAGGTAGGGGAGGGGGATCCTAGCTGAAGTGGAATTTTACATAAGCAGAACAAGCAAGTTAGATAAGGAAGCTGGTAACCAGGGGGCAGGAGGTTCCCAGGATGGTTGGTTGCTAAGGATACTTGCATACAAACATGGAGGGAGGTAGCAGGGGCAACTTTCCATACACTGGGTCACGGAGGAGGGTACTGACAGTAGCAGGTAGACTTGCCAAGCAGGACGTGGTTACAGTGGTTACAGGTACTGGGAACAGTGTGAACCACTCTTAAGCATTCAAAGCTTTGAATGCAGCGTGACCCAGGAATGCACCTGGAGGGGGCTGAGGCAGGGAGGGAGAAGCTAAATGAAGCATGTCAGGCTCACAGCTAAGATGGAGTCAGTTAGGTCAACACAAGCTAGCTTATTATGATACAAGCAAAAGTAAATTTGTTTGGTGGTGGGGAATGAAATGGAATGAAATAAGCTGTCTGTAGGGGTGACGTAGTGTTAAGAATCATAGTAAGGATGTGAAGTGCAATTTGCTTGTTTATTGATGTAACATTCGGATAGCTAGTACTATTGAAAGTCTGTTGTATAAATGAAAAGGTTTTCATATATTTTAGTTCTTTTGTTGAAATATCGAAGCGGGAAGTGCAGAGGCTTTGCGTTTGTTGCTTTTGAGAACCTTGCAGATGCTGAGCATGCTACCAGAGATTTGAATGGAAAGGTAAGTTTGCCTTACTAGTGCTATTCTAACTCTGTTCTTCAATTAACAGCATCTCTAGGTCTTTTTAGTACTAGAACACTTTGAAAATAGTATAATGACATATGAATGGACATGGTTTAGCGATCCTCTTACTTGGACATATAAACGCAAGTGTAGTTGGAAGGACATTGGAATGAACATTATGTAAATTAACCTTATGGTAATCCAATTTCTGTGTTTTTATTTCAATATTAGTGTTAATATGTATTCAAAGCTTTTGAACAGCTTTGAAACTTAGAAGGAACTCTCATGGAAATGAGAAAAATAAGTCATGGTTATCAAATGGCTATTAATGGAGTTACATCCAATTCATAGTAAAACGTCTATAGCACAGAGAAACTGTGGATAGACATCTAGACAGACTCACAGGAAGGAACAATCCTCTCCCATTTTCTGAAAATACATTCTTGAGAAAGTTCGTTTAAACACTTTTCCATTTAAGGAAGTGTTAAGTACTTGGAAATAGAAAGTAATACAAGAACATGGAAGTTGGATAACAGAACAAGTAACTGTTCAGGTTTGCCTCATCCTTGCACCCGTCTCCTAAGAAGATTATTTTTTCTCCTATAACCAGTGTGACATGCATACCTAGTTACTAGGTAACATGCATACTTCCTTATTAATTTTTCCAGTGTGTTCTAGGACTTGCTTTGATCCAAACAATAGTATCTTGTCCTATGGAGTGTTAAATTCTAGAGACTGTGTATTTGTTACAGCTTTAACCTTTTATGCAATTCTCTTTCCTACTGAATTCCATTATGTTGCCGTCAAGATCATTCCATTGGAGATGCCCTGGAGCTTTTTTCTTGATAACATTATCCCAATCTGTTTTTTGTTCCTGCTATACTTGATGCCATCCTCAATGTGTTTTTCTGAACCACTTGAGTATTGTTCTGCCATGTAAACGTTGCACAAATCGCAATTTATCCTTTAAGAACAACTTAGATTTTCTATTTTTTTTTTTTTTTTTTTACTCAGTGTCTATTATAGGAATTTTGTGCTCACCTTACCATGTATCAATCAGTTGATCATTAAATTGTCTCTAGTGCATTTTTAATTTTTCGAGTTGATTTTATTTGTCTTCTTTCTATCTCATTTCCTGGTACACAGCAAACAGTGCGTTTTTATGCACCCTTATCCTGTCAAATTATAAGGTGTGGTACAAGCTGATAGTTGATTGGTTCATGGTTTCATGCTAGGTATGGAGACACTTTTGACTTATGTATATAATGTTTGGCCATTTTCCCCCAGTTGTTGTGCTGAAGAAGGGTTAATTTGTGCAGATGTCTTTTCCAAATTGCCTTGTCTCACATACTTTATTATGGAAAAATTAAAATAAATGTTATATGCAGATAAGTGTTAAGAAGGGAAATAAAGAAGGTACTTAGCGTTTTCAGGGGGAGCTTACAGTTTAAGAAATTGTGGCTGACTTTGGAACACTAGGAAGGAAGCAACCATGCGCAAAACTGGGGAAACTATTCTGGGCCAAGAAATAACACAAGACATCTCAAGATAGGAAGAACTGCTTACTTGTCTGCAACAGGTCTTGGACGGGATTTAAGATCCTTTCCCAAATAACAAAAGCCATGTAATGTTTAAACAGAGTTTTTAGCAGAGCTGTTTTCAAACATTACTTTGGCCTACAGAAAAGATTAAACTGAAGAAAGTTATTGTGAATTTAATTAGGAGATTAAACCATTTCTGAGAAATAACATGAAGTACTACATTAAGAGTCTTTTTTTAGGGATGCCTCTAGGCAAGATAAGAAATGAGTAAGACAGAAAATATGAAAGAGACCAAACGGGGATCACATTTATTGAAAGAGAACTAGAGTAGATACAGAACTGTAAATCATATTTGGACATTTTATGTGATACACAGCAGCAGGTTCAAGAATCAATTCCTAATGAACAATGTGACTAATCACTTTGAATAAATAACCTTATGATTTCAGATGACACAGTCTTTCGTATCGCTTCAAGACACTGGAACTTTTAAATATGTGATGTGAATGCAAAGATGAAGCAGATTATATATTGTAAAAAAGAGATGGGCCACATTTTCCCATACAATGTGTGATGGCTTAACTTTTTTAGGTGTTATTTTTAATACTGGAGGCCTTTTCAAGAAATTGAATAACGGAATCGGTGTTCATTTCTTAACAGAATGCATGGTCTCAGAGATTGCTGCAGGTTTTGCAATGTTCTCAGCGTGGGCATTTCAACAAAAAGAAAGTTTGTTAAGGAGAAAACATCTAGAACGTAAATACAGTTGATGTAAAAATGTCTGTAAAATAGCATTAGTTGAAGTGTGGCAGCGTTGCTGATGGTATGCTTAATACTTTTAGTTTTTGGATGGAAAAGCAATAAAAGTAGAACAAGCCAAGAAACCGTTTTTTCAAAGTGCTGGCAGGCAGAGAACACTGCGTTTTTCAGGAAAGAGAAGACCCACAAGAAAACAGAGATCTGCAAGAGGAAGGAGTGGACAGACAAGAGGTTGGCATCTCTCACATAGAGCACGCTTGGGTAAAGTTTTAAAATGTAAAGTTGGAAGCATAGGACTGAAAGAAAGCTTGAAATTATAGAAATTTCTCAAATTTTTTCATATTTTTATGAACAGAAAATAACTAACTGTGAATAAGCAACATGATTTGTAAGTACTAAAACTGTATAATGATCAAGGTCTGAAACTCATTTTAAAATCTTAATTGCTTTGCATTGAAATAAGAAAAATTTCAAAGTGAATTGAGTTTATGAATCTTGATTACATGTTCTTCACAGATTTTCTGCTGAACATGTTTCCATTTATTATTCTTTAGAGTTTCTTACTTTGAATCTCAGAATTTCATATAAGTTGTATTATCAAAATACCATGAAGCCTTGAAATCCTTCCAGTGTGATATCAGTAACTTGAGTATTTGAGGACTGATTTTAACGATATTTGTTTGTTTCTCTCTCTCTCTCTCTCTCTCTCTCTCTCTGTGTGTGTGTGTGTCTCTCTCTCTCTCTCTCTGTGTGTGTGTGTGTGTGTGTGTGTGTGTGTGTGTGTGTAAACATGTATACAAACGAAAACCAGTTCACTTTTGATACGGAGAATTTGTAAATAGGTCTGCCATAAAGTATTCTTCATTCATGGAGTATAGCACTTCCGTTTCTTAAAAGATTCTGTGACTCAGAAATGTCGAAACTTTGGCTTCACAAATTCATATGTATCTTTCTTTGCTGGAGGAATAGCTTCTGAAAATGGTATTTAAGATTGATTTACTCAGTAGGACAGAGGGATTAATTTCTACTTAAAATAATGACCAAGTATTAAGAAAATTCCTATTGGTTAACTTGTATTATCTATTACGCAACCATCAAAAATCTAACATTTAGTTTGGAATTTTAATCGCTAGCTATGTACTTTATGGGAACTATATTTTCTAAATTTGAAATTGCAGTGATTGGCTCATTTTAAGAGGCAGAACTTCTTGTCTTTTTTGATTGCAATTAATCTTGAAGATGAAGATTAATAATACTCTGCCATGTATGAAAATGCATATATTCTTACATTTGACTCCACCAAGATCTCACATTTTTGTAGATATGTAAAAAATTTTATCATTTAATACATGATTCTTTCAATTTTACATTTTGTAACAGAGTACCAGTGAAGTTAGGTATCTACTGATTTCAAAATGCACAAGTCAGCAGATTTTCATTAAAAGTTTAGCCAGTAAACACATCATGTGGAAGACTGATGTCTAATAAGCTGCACATGATGAGTATATTAATAGAGACTGTTTTCTATTTTGAAAGGGGCATAATGATGTAACTAGCACTTTAATAGTACTACTTATTGCTAGGAGAAGAATTCTTTGCCATCATTAGAAAACCTGCACTGGAACATTTTAATTTTTCGACGTTTAAGATAGGGCCAACTGCTTCAAGACCAAGGAGAACATTTCGTTGTAAATATAGCATGCAGCCGTTCGAGGGTTGCAGTATTTGTGTGAGTGAGATGCACTGAACAACATGGGTAAATTGACTTTCTTGAGCTGAGAAAGCACCAACGGGTAACCTTTACAATCAGTGAAGACTTTGACGGTTTTACGTGTTTTGCCTGTGTCATTAATAGTTGTAGGCAATTCATATGAGAAAGAAAATAACGACTAATAGTTATTAGCCATTAACCGTGAACTTTTACCTAAGTGTTAGTGTATGTCTTAAGTTTGTAAGAACTGGCCTTGTAAGAATCAAGAGATAATTCAGAACCAAAGAAGTATTCTAAGTGTCTTGAATTTCTGGTGACTTAGGGAAAGAAGAATTGAGTCACTGAAGAAATATCTTGCAACAGGTATCTTAGAGAACAAATAATAGTGTTTCAGATTTCCTGCTGTTTACATAATGTTTCATCATGTTAAATTTACAGGTCCCACATCAAGTGAAAGAGATAATTGTGGCGGTTCTTCACGCGGAAAGTCAGTCTTTTCCTGCAGGTGTGACCATATGTCACGAAAAGATAATCCTTATGCAAGTAAGAATAGGTAAAGGAAAAATGAAAAACTAGTTTATTGTTGTTTTAGTGATGAAATTCATGTAAGAAAATGGAAAATTTTTAGGACAGCAATTAATTGGCATTTATTACATGCTGTTGTGCAATCTCCGTCTAGTTCCAAAACCTTTTCATGGCTCCAAACTACAAGTCTCTTAACCAGTTAAGCAGTCCCTTTCATTTTGTCTTTTCTCTCAGCTGCTAATAACCACCACTCTGTTTTGTTTGTGAACTGACCTGTTCTGTATACCTCACGTTAATGGGCTTGATCAATGTCTACTCCACTTTTATATCTGTTTTCTTTCTGCCTGATGTCCTGAAGTTTCATTCACATCATAGCACTTCACTTTTTACATAAGCTGTTAACCCATTCTTTTGTTTGAGTGTTTCCTCTACACTGTTTTGATGCACACATGTTTATTTGAGTACAGTTACTGAATTCTTGTTATGTATGAGTGATAACTTTTGGTGTTTATTATTATGTTTTTTCCATTTTTGAGGCCCCACCACATTTCTTCTTAGTAGCTGCATCATTTTCTAATCCAATGAGTATTGATTCAGGGTTCCAGTTTATCTCCATCCACTCACACTCTTGATATTTCTAAGATTTTAAAATGTATAGCCATTTAAGTATGGCTGAAATATTTTATTTCACTTGGGGTTTGAAATGTATTTTCTGAATAACTAATTGTGAGTACCAGATCCACTTGTCTTTTGGGTATTTTCATATTGTGTTTGGAGAAGTGCCTAGGCCTTTATATATATCTGGCCTTTATTTCATTTAAGCTGTAAATAAGTTAGGTTTTTGATACTAGACATTGACAACTTAAAATTTCTTTCTTCAACTTATGCAATCAGAAGTAATCGAAGTTTCCGAGACAACGTGGAACATGCTTCGATGCGTACACACTATGCATACCCTGATGATGATCGTTCCAGACAGGATACACATTTCACTAGAGGTTATAGGTATTACAACATTTTTTGGTTTTGTCCAATAGATTTCTTAAATAGTTCATTCTGACATTGTCAAATCTTTTTTGTTTTTTCTTTTTTTTTAATTTAGTGATCATGATGGCTACAGAAGGCACCGTGGTAGAGATCGTTCTGAACAACGTAGTAGAAGTTCTAACAGAGAATCATATCAGACTTACAGTAAGGCTCCAAGTTTGATTTTTAAAGTACAGAATTATGTTGAGTAGACCAGATTTTTCAAAAGGGAAAGTATAAAGGAAAAATGTAACATGTTTAAATACTGAGAGTTTTGAACTGTGGAAAGCTTAGGGAAGTGTACGAAGCTTAGAGCCTCCGTAAATTGTCAGAAAGTGTGACTGGCATTTAATTCAGAATATAATTCCTTAAGCTTGAAAATACTATTCTTACACATCTTTTAAATAAAACCTTTTGAGCAATGCAGAAATAAATACTATCCTGTGAATAAAGACAGATGAGTGCAAGTATTTCCAAATAGTACTTTATCTGATTCATGCTTTAGTGATGCCAGTAAAAATGTTTAACTGTATTTCAACATAAGTTCTATGATTTTATTAACCCTGCAGGGACCTCTCGTGGTGCAGTACCTGCACAAAGGCCTAGGAAGACTTACGGTGGAAGCAGTTGCCCTGATTACAACAATACACGAGATGGATATGGCAGAAGTCGGGACAAGTACTCAAGGGGCCATGGTGATTTCTCTTCCAGTGATCATGAGCATTGTGGCAGAAAAGAACCAATGTGTCCACCCTCTGTGGAGACAGTGGACCGTGCTTCTCCTGAAGCACATCGTAGCTCAAGACACGGGACATCTACGGGGAATGACGGGGGAAGACGATCTGAAAAAGGAGACTGAAGGTGACACTAAAAATCATGATTATTTCATGTCAAAACTTGCTGTTGAATGGAAAATTAATATGTTGTTTCTGCATTATTACCTGAGTACCACTATACGAAATAGGCTGTTTTTCGGGGGAGAGGGAGATACTCATTTCCTCCATGAATATTTTTGAGGTATTAAGATAAAAACTCATTTTTTGAAAGTAATTTTACAACTGGTAGTGCTAATCGAACTGAAAACTATTCTGCTTTCATGTAATGTCCGTTTAAAAATTTTCAGAATAAAATGTTACATGTAATATCAAATGCCTGATTTCATTGCTACACAGGCTTAAAAGCAAATTATATAGGAATGTAAACTGTAGTGTTGACAATTTCATTCATTTTTTTGCCCGTAAGTTGATAGAAAAATAGACATCTTTTAAGTTCCCATTGGAATCTGTACACATTTCCTATCTGAGCTGTGTTTCTTTAGTTTATACCTATATTCCCACCACTTTGGGAGGCCTAAAAAGATGCGTGTACCTAGCAGGTCAGGAGACTGAATCCATCCTGGCTTGCAGGGTGAAAGCCAGTCTCTAATAAAAATACAGAAAATCAGCCAGGTATGGTGGCACATGGCTGTAGTCACAGCTACTCTGGAGGCTGTGTCAGGAGAAGTGCTTGAACCCAGGAGGCGGACATTGCAGTGAGCTAGGATTGCACAACTGCACTCCAGCCTGGGTGGCAGAGTGAGAATGTGTCTCAAAAAAAAAAAAAAAAAAAAAAAAAAGGAGCAGTTTGGCCAGGGAAGGTGGCTCACTCCTGTAATCCCAACATTGGAGAGATCACAAGGTCAATTTTCAGGTCTTCAGAAAGACTACTGAACTAAACTCAAACTAAAAGGTTTGTCCTTAAAGGTATATTAAAGCACAAAGGAAATCATTAGGTTTACTTGTTGCTAAAGTTTAAGGTACCCAGAACGTTCTCCTTGTAGCATTCTGTGACTAAAGGGGACAAAGGTTATGAAAAAATATTTTCCACCTTAATCAAAAGTGAACCAACTAAGTTTTCTAACTGCACAGCTTAATGACATTAATTGTTCCTAATTAGTGGAAAATGAATTTCTTTCAGGAACTTACATTAATTATTTCTTGAAATGTTTGACAATGGTTTTAAGTAAGTGTTTAGCAATATGTTCTCACAAATAGGTATGATCTGGAAGGGCTGGGGTTTTGTGAAGTTATTTTTATTTTATGTATTTATGTATTTATTTATTTTGTGATGGAGACTAGCCTTGTCATCTAAGCTAGGTTGCGGTGGCTTGAACTTAATTCACTGCAACCTCCACCTACTGGGTTGAAGCTATTTTTCTTCCTCAGCATCCTAAGTAACTGGGATTTCAGGTGTCTCCCAGCACAGCTGGCTAATATTTTGTAATTTTTATACAAACAGCATTTGACGCTCATGGCCAAGGTGGTCTTCAAATCAGGATCCACCCTTTTCTGCCTCTCCAAGTGCTATTAATACAGGCATAAGCCACCATGCACAGCATATCAGATTTCCACTATGCTCAGCCTATCAGATTTAATTTAGTATGGATAGGAATGCTTTAAAAGTCATCCCTTCGGGACAGTGAGGTGTATAATACATCAGCATAAAGATTCAGAGTGCAGATTGCTTAAACATCTGAGATATTATCGAGTAATCAAAATAAAATGGGTGGTGGAGAAATGTGATGATGCTATCAGATAAAAATGTTCGGACCCAAGTAAGTAAACCAATTAATTTACTTGATCATACTACCTAAAGAAATGGAATATATAAAGATTAAACATCTAATTAATGGATTAATATATAAAGATATAAATAACTATTAAAATATGTAAGAATGCTTACCTGAGTGTTCTATAGTTTTCCATTGAAACAAAACTTTTATAATCCATAGTGTTTAGAAGTAACAAGCTAATCTACAGAAGGAAGTATTTTCATGAGAAAATTTTGACAAGATTTATTTCTTTAGGGTAAAAAAGGCCAAATAATTTTAGAAAAGGTACCATTTTTGAGTTTTGGGTGGGTTATTCATGTTGTGATGTTACATGTTGATTCACATATGAAGTAGAATTTTGAATATTAAATAAAAAGATAAAACTCCCTAGTCGTGTGTCTTCACAGTGGCAATTCAAGATCTAGTGTCTTTTCAGGTGTGATAACTCAGGTCTTTAATCCCAGCATTTTGCGAGGCTGAGACAGGCATTGCGCTTCACCTGAGGCATTTGAGACAAAGGCTGGGCAACATGGAGAAATAGAGTCTCTATGGAATAGCCAAAACCGGCTGCATTTAACTGTGCATCAGTGTACTTTTTGCTTTTTGGGATGCTAAGGCAGGAGGATAGCTTAAAGATGTGAGGGCCAGTCTGCAGTGAGCTTGCAAGCTGGCTCCACTGCATTTTATTTTTGGAGACAGAGTGAGTCACGGTTTTAAGAAAAATTGTCTATGATATTCTGACCCTGAGAGTAGTTTTCCTAAATTACCTCCGTGTGGAATTCATTCATAAGAATTTAATACAATGGGAAAAAGAAAATAAGCTGTGAGATACAATCTCAGCTCACTGCAACCTCTGCCTCTCAGGTTTAATTGATTCTCCTGCCTCAGCCAGTGAAATGTGGTGAGGTGCAGCTGCTCGGGCCTGTAGTCCCAGCACGTTGGGAGGCTGAGTCAGGTGGTTTACTTGAGGTCAGGAGTTTGAGGCCAGTGGGGCCCCCATGGTAAAACCCTGTCTCTACTAAAAATACACCCATTAGAGGCAGGGTGCGTCTGCTGATGCCTGTGGTCCCAGCACTTTGGGAGTCTGAGGGAGACAGATCATGAGGTCAGTTGTTGTACACCAGCCTGGCCACCATTGTGAAACCCTGTTTTTACTAAAAATACAAACAATTAGCTGGGCATGATGGACTGAGCCTGTAGTTCCAGCTACTCAGGAGGCCATGGCAGGAGAATCGCTTGAACGTGGGATGTGGAGAGGTTGCGGTGAGCCGAGACTGGGCCAGTGCACTCCAGCCTGGTTGACAGAGCCAGACTCTTTGTCTCAAACAAACAAATGAAAAAAGTTAATTGCCTGAATTCATTCTCAGGGTCATGGTACCTGATCTTAAGTTCTCCTGAATCCTGAGGAGATGGAAATAGCATAGC
Organism: Saimiri boliviensis; assembly: GCF_048565385.1. Taxonomy (NCBI): domain Eukaryota; kingdom Metazoa; phylum Chordata; class Mammalia; order Primates; family Cebidae; genus Saimiri; species Saimiri boliviensis. The sequence continues at coordinate 17,354,117 of NC_133471.1, read as the reverse complement.
AGAAGGTGCTTGTAGTCCCAGCTATTCCAGGGGGCTGAGGTGAGAGAATCCCTTGAGCCCAGGAGGTTGAAACTGCAGTGAGTCAAGATTGCACCACTGCACTCCGCCCTGGATGACAGAGTGAGACCCGGTCTTGCAAAAGGAAAAAGAATATGGAAATTCCATTTGATGAAGAAGGTAATTAAATATGGAAATTCCATTTGATGAAGAAGGTAATTAAAGCCCATACTTTAGCTTTGAAATTGCTCCTTTTTTTTTTTTTTTTTTTTTTTTTAGAGAGTCTGATTGTGTGTCCCAGGCTGGAGTGTAAGGGTGTGATCTCTGCTCAGTGCAGCCTCAGACTCCCAATGAGTTCAAGCAATTCTCATGCCACAGTCTCCCAAGTAGCTGACATTATAAACACCCACCACCCCAGTCACCCAGGCTGGTCTGCAATGGTGGGATCTTGGGTCACTGCAACCTCCACCCCCTGGGTTCAAGCGATTCTCCTGCCTCAGCCTCCTGAGTAGCTAGGATTACAGGCACGCGCCACTTTGCCCAGCTAATTTTTTGTATTTTTAGTAGAGATGGGGTTTCACCATGTTGACCAGGATGGTCTGGATCTCTTGTCCTTGTGATCCACCCGCCTCGGTCTCCCAAAGTGCTGGGATTACAGGCTTGAGCCACCGTGCCCAGCCTAATTTTTGTATTTTTAGTAGACACCAGGTTTAGCCTCATTGGCCAGGCTGGTCTGGAACTCCTGACCTCAGATGATCCACCTGCCTCAGCCTCCCAAAATGCTGGGATAGCAGGTGTGAGTCACCATGCCCAGCCCAAATGTTCCAAATTTGTAAGTGACATGAACACATATTGCTATTACTTATAGCTCAGAGGATTCAAGAAATTAAGACTTTTCCTGCTGGCAAAGAAATTCGAATAGACACGTATTCCTTGAATATTAACCCCTGGTTATTCCACTTTTCATATCTTTTTTTTTTTTTTTTTTTTTTTTTTTTTTTTTTTTTGAGATGGAGTTTTGCTCTTGTTACCCAGCTGGAGTGCAATGGTGCAATCTCGGATCACCACAACCTCTGCCTCCTGGGTTCAGGCAATTCTCCTGCCTCAACCTCTTGAGTAGCTGGGATTACAGGCATGCGCCACCATGCCCAGCTAATTTTTTGTATTTTTATTAGAGACGGGGTTTTACCATGTTGACCAGGATTGTCTCGATCTCTTGACCTTGTGATCCACCCACCTCGGCCTCCCAAAGTGCTGGGATTACAGGCTTGAGCCACCGTGCCCTGCCTCCAGTTTTACTATCTTTTTTATTTTTTTAATTTTTTTCTTTTTGAGACAGTGTCTGGCTCTGACAGTGTCTGGCTCTGATCAACCACTGGAGTGCAGTGGTTTGATCTCAGCTCTCTGCAACCACCACCTCATAAATATGATTCTCCTGCCTCTGCCTCCCGAGTAGTTGGCATTATAAATGGCTGGCACCATGAATGACTAATTTTTGTCCTTTTGTAGTACAGATGGGTTTCACCAGGCTGACCAGGTTTATCTTGAACTCTTGACCTCAAGTAATTTGCCTGCCTTGGCCTGCCAAACTGCTGGGGTAATAGGCGTGAGCCACCGTGCCTGGCCTCCAGGTGGCATATCTTGCTGATAGGTTTGATTACCTGAATGAGCCCAATTTTACAATAAAGGATGGCAGTATCTCTTTCCAGCGACAGATCTTCAGTATGCAAGGTAGTCAATGCATTCTGGTTTGCAATTTTGACTAATCTGGTAAGAGTTGGGGGCTGAGAAATTTCAAGCTGGTTTTTTTTTTTTTTTTTTTTTTTTTTGTTTTTGTTTTTTTTTTTCAGACAGAGTCTCACTCTGTCACTCAGGCCGGAGTGCCATGGCGTGATCTCAGCTCACTGCAACCTCTCTGCCTCCTGGGTTCAAGCGATTCTCTTGCCACAGCACCCTGAGTAGCTGGGACTACAGGCACCTGCCACCATGCCCAGCTAATTTTTCATATATTTAGCATAGACAGGGTTTCACCCTTCTGGCCAGGCTCGTCTGGAACTCCCGACTTCGTGATCCAACCACCACAACCTCCCAGAATGCTGGCATGACAGGCATGAGCCACTGTTCCTGGCCACTGTTTTGTTTTTTAAACAAAAGCACTATTGCATGTCTCATGAGTGCTACAGAAAACACATTGTAAAATATTTTCCACCCAATTATGACTATTTATTGTGACAAAAAAAAAAAAAAAAAAAAAAAATCATGTACCAGAAAATCAGACCTTCTTTGTAAAACGTTGAATGTATATTATGGTTAGCATACATGCCCATTGCTGTCCGGCCAAGGAATAATGGAAGTTGATTCAAGTTCAGTCTCTCAGAATGTATAACACCTGTTGAGTGGGGTTTGCTTTTCTAAGCAAAATGGGCCTTTGAAAGGCCCATTTATCTCTTTCCTTCATCTTCTGGATGTGTTGAAGTACAGATAATCCTGTGGGTACAATTTACACTTAACTGCTGTCTTCCACCTGAAGCTATCAGAGCACATGATGACTTCTTAATATGGCGCATCTGAAGGAAAACTCTGAAATGTGGCTAGGTGCAGTGGCTCAGTCCTGTTGTCCCAGCAGGTTGGGAGGCTGAGGCAAGTGGATAACTTGAGGTCAGGAGGTTGAGGCCAGTCTGGCCCACGTGGTGGAACCATTTCTCAACTAAAAACACAAACATCAGAGGCCTGGTGCCTTGCCTCACACTTGTAATCCCAGCAGTTTGGGAGGCTGAGGTGGGTGAATCACCTGACGTCAGGAGTTCAAGACCATACTTAACAACATGGTGAAACGCCATCTCAAGTAAAAATACACAATTTAGCCAGCTGTAGTGCTGGGTGCCTGTAATCCCAGCTAGTCTACAGGCTGGGGTAGGAGAATCACTTGAATCCAGGAGGGAGACACTGCAGTGAGCTGAGATTGTGCCATTGTACTCCAGCCTCGGTGAAAGAGTGAGTCTCTCTCTCTTTCTCTCTCTCTCTCTCTCTCTCTCTCTCTCTCTATCTCTCTCTCTCTCTCTCTCTCTCTCTCTGTCTCTCTCTCTCTCTGTCTCTCTTTCTCCCTCTCTCTCGCTCTCTGTGTGTGTGTGTGTGTATACACACATATATATTTTATATACACACATATATAAACACACACATATATATGTGTATCTATATACATACACATATATATATAAACTATTGTGCCATGTTCATTGTTGCCAACTAAACGCTATCCTTTTCCACAAAAGCTTCTTGTCTTTAACAATAAATTTTTTTAACATTTCAGTAGAGCACACATCATATGAAGTCTATCATTTCAGCCATTTTTAAGAGTCCAATTCATTGATAGTAAGTTCATTGAAATAATTATGCAACCCTCATCATCTTCCACTTCCGGAATGTTTCCATCTTCCCAAGCAGAAACTGTCCACATTAAAAACCTAATTTCTGGGCTGGGCAAGAAGGCTGACACCTGTAACCCTAGCACTTTAGGAGGCCAAGGTGGGCAGATCGGGGGATCAACAGATCAAGACCAGTCTGGACACCAGGGTGAAACCCCATCTCTACCAAAATACAAAAATCAGATGAGCATGGTGGCACACAGCTGTAATTCCAAGCTACTTGGGAAGTTGAGGCAGAGGATTTCCTGAATCCAGGAGACAGAGGAAGCAGTGAGTCAAGATGGAGCCACTGTACTCCAGTCTGGGTGACAGAGGAAGACTGCACGTCAAAACAAAGAGAAAGAAAGAAAAGAGGAGAAACACCAATTCCCCATTGCACCTTCCTAGTCTCTGCCACTCAGAGTTCTACTTTTCGTCTCTGAAATCTTTGCCTGTTTTAGACATTTTAGATAAAGGAAGTCATATGCTATGTGACCTTTCATACCTGGCTTCTCTCCCTCAGCCTGATGTCTTCAAGGTTCATCCACACTGCCGCCTGTGTTTGATCCTCATCCCCTTTCCTGTATAGTATTCCACTGAGTGCACAGAGCACATTGTGTTTACCTGTTCATCCATGGATTGGACACCTGGGTTATTTCCATCTTTAGGCTGTGGTGAATCATGCTGCTATGTATGTGCGTGTAGCAGTATGCTGTGTTTTTCTCAGAAAGCCTGGAGAAATATGTTCACACATGACATTTTTTCCTTTGCAGGGATGTTGATGGATCTGGAAACCCTCATTCTCGACAAACTAGCACAGGAACAGAAATCCAAACACTGTATGTTCTCACTCGTAAGTGGGAGCTGAAAAATGAGAACACATGGACAGAGGGAGGGGCACATCACACTCTGGCACCTCTTAGGGTAACTGGTGACAGGAAGAGCATCGGGAGCAAATAGCTAAACCATGATGGCCTTAATACCTAGATGATAAGTTGGCTGCTGCAGCAAACCACCGTGACACACATTTACCTATGTAACCAAGCTGCATACTTGTCTGTGTTCCCCAGAGCTTAAAACACATTCTTTTTCAGATGAGGTTTCAGCCTTGTTGCCCAGGTGGAGTGCAGTGCTGTGATTCTGGCTCATGTCAACGTCCACCTCCCAGGTTCCAAGAGATTCTCCTGTCTCAGCCTCTCGAGTAGCTGGGATCAAAGGCATGCACCAGCATGCCAGGCTTATTTTCGTATTTTTAGTAGAGATTGAGTTTCTCCGTGTTAGTCAGTCTGGTCTTGAACTACACACACCTCGGCCTCCCAAAGTACTGGTATTGAAGGTGTGGGAACCACATTGGCCAAAATGAGGTTTTCAAAAAGTTTACATGGTACAAAGAAAAGATGTATAATTGCTTTTATTGTCATTAACTAGAGAGTAGGACAAAGAGTAATGGAGACACAAAAATGATCTGTGATTGTGACAGCTAGGTGGAAATGTGTCATTATTTGTTTCTTCAGCTTCTCCAGACCTGATGTGGCGGTTCAGCCCAGTAATCTCAGCACTTCGGGAGGCTGAGGCAGGTGAAGCACCTGAGGTCAAGAGTTTGAGTCCAGCCTGGCCAACATGATGAAACCCTGTCTCTACTAAAACACAAAAAATAGCTGGTCATGACTGGGCAGAGTGACTCACGCCTGCAATCCCTGCACTTTCAGAGATCAATGTGGACACATCACCAGAGGTCAGGAGTTGGAGACCACCTGGACAACATGGTGAAACCCAGTCTCTACTAAAAACTGACACTTAAGTTGGCCCAGTGTGGTGGTGTTTGCCTGTAATCTAAGCTACTTTGGAGGGTAAGGCAGGAGTGTCACCTGGACCCATGAGGTAGACATTGCAGTGAGCCAAGATCATACCATAGCACTCCAGCCTGGGAGAAAGAATGAGATTCACTATGAAAAGAAAAATACAATTTTTTTTCAAGTTTTCCAAAGTTGCTAATATTTCCATCATGAGCAATATTGGGGGTAGGGGAGAAATTATTCTGTCGTAACACAATATCTGACTGTCAATTCAGGAGTCAATGAGAAACATATTTCCCAATTTCACTTGTATCAACATCTGCAGTGTTTGCATTCATTTCTTTGTTGTCTGCCAGTGCTTCCGTCAAGGTATCAAGTGTTTTCTTCTTGAAAACACTTCCCTAGGGCTGCGTTCCATGGCTCATCCCTGTAATCCCAGCACTTTGGGAGACCGAGGTGGTTGGATAATAAGTCAGGAAGTCGAGACCAGCCTGGCCAACATGGTAAAACCCCATCTCTACTAAAAAAATAAATAAATTAGTCTGCTGTGGTGGCAGGTGCCTGTAGTCTCAGCTACTCATGAGGCTAAGGCAGGAGAATCGCTTGAACCCAGGAAGTAGAGAGTGCAGTGAGTCGAGTTGATGCCACTGCATTCCACACTGGGCAGCATAGTGAGACTCAAAAGAAAAAAAATAGAAAAGAAAACAGGATCCGAAGAGGCCCCAAGTCTGAAGTGGGTGCCTAATCCTCAGGGGAAAGAACCTCCTGCTTTAAAAATAATTATTATTAAAGTTGTAGGGTACACATGCAGAACGTGCAGGTTTATTACATAGGTGTATATGCGTCTCAGGTTTGTTGCCTTCATCACCCCATCATCTACTTTAGGGTTTTCTGCTACTGTTATCCCTCCCCAGCCCCCATCCCCTGCTATTCCTCCCCTAGAGCCAACCCCCTGCTGTCCATCCCCTAGTCCCCCATCCCCAAGCTATCCTTACCCTAACCCCCAACCCCTGCTGTCCCTCCTCTAGTCCCCACACCCTGCTATCCCTCCCATAAGCCCTAACACCCTGCTATTCCTCCCCTAGTCCCGTAACTGCCCTGCTGTCCCTCCCCTAGCCCCTAACTCCTGCTATTCGTCCCCTAGCTTCCACTCCCTGCTCTTTGTCCCCTACGTCCCCACCAACTGCTATTCCTGACCTACCCTCCAAACACCTGCCATTCTGGCCATAAGCATAAGCCCCACCCCCTGCTATTCCCCCCAGTGCACAGCCCCTGCCATCCCGCTCCAATTCCCATACTGTTGCGTCCCTTTCTTAGCCCCCACACCTGCGAGAAAGGCCACAGTGTGTGATGTTTCCCTCCCTGTGTCCATGTGTTCTTGTGGCTCAACACTCACTTATGAGTGAGAACATGCAGTGTTTGATTTTCTGTTCTTGTGTCAGATTGAATCCCATCCAAAAGTGGGTGAAGGATAGGAACAGACACTTCTAAAAAAAGACAATCAGGGGGCACAGACACTTCTAAAAAAACACAATCAGGGTAAAAAGCGTCCTGCCTGTAGACAAAGGAAAAGCTTCCCTCAGGGTCCTGATTAGAAATAACAGGGAACTGTGTCCCCTCTGAGGCAGTCTTTGCAGGGTAATGTATTACTGAGCCTAATAACCCTGTCAGAATGCTCCCAAGCCTGTGATAACTTCAGCCTGCCAGACACAAGTCCGCCATGCTCATCAAAAACTGTCCCAAGGCAGACATGGAAACTAACTTTTTAGAAATCCCTTCTGATTGCAGCGTGAAAGGCCCTTTGAGAAGACAACTGTCATTCTGGGGAGAAAAGCGTGTCTTTGGTGACAAAAATGTGTGTGGATGACAGATACTGGCCTGGAGGTTTCCAGAAAATTGAGACAGCTTTTTGGAAAGGGCTGGTAAGAGGGACATTTTCTGTACAGAGGAAAGGTACTCACAGGCTTCAGAGTATGCAAGCAGAAAACTTAAAGGAGGTAGAGATAAAAGTAGCTTCGACACCAGGCATGGTGGCTAAGGCCTGTAATCCCAGCACTTTGGGAGTCTGAGGAAGGAGGATCACCTGAGGCCATCAGTTCAATATCAGCCTGACCAACATGGAGAAACCCTATTTCTACTAAAAATACAAAATTAGCAATGCATGGTGTTATGTGCCTATAATCCCAGCTACTTGGGAGACTGAGGGAGGAGAATCCCTTGAACCCGGGAGGCAGAGGTTGCAGTGAGCTGAGATCAAGCCACCGCACTCCAACCTAAGCAACAAGCCAGACTTGTCTCAATAATAATAAGCATCATCATAATGGTCAGGAACAGTGTCTCACTTCTGTCATCACAGCACTTTGGTCGGCCAAGGAGAGAGGATTACCTGAGTTCAGGAGTTCGAGACCAGCATAGCCAACATGGAGAAACCTGCTGCTACTAAAAATATAAAATTATTCAGGCATGGTGGCACATTCCTGTAATTCCAACTACTCGGGAGGCTGAGGCAGAAGAATCATTTGAACCCAGTAGGGGGAGGCTGCAGTGAACCCAGCTGGTGCCACTGCACTCCAGCCTGGGTAACAAGAGCAAAATTTCTATCTCAAAAAAACAAACAAAATCCATGGTGGGAAGCTTTAATCTGTGTAACCTAGAGATTTGCTGTGTGCACATTTGGTGGATTTTCTGAATTTTGGTGGAATTCCTGTCTTTTCTTTACATTTACTGAAGGATGTTGTTTCTGTAACACCCTTGCACTCAGGAAAATTCATAGAAAATGCATCCCCTAAGGGCAGGCATGTTGTCTTCCACTTGTAATCCCAGCTACTCTGGAGGCTGAGGGAGGAGAATCATCTGAACCTGGGAGGCAGAGGCTGCAGTGAGCTGATGTGGCACCACTGCTCTCCAGCCTGGCAACAGTGTGGCACTCCCATCTCCAAAAATTATAAACATTAAAAAATTTCCCAAAATACATGTCTTCCCTTTTCAAAGTCTAGGGGACAGCCAGAGAAGAGCCATTACTCAGAATATATTATGTTTTGTTTTGTTTTGTTTGTTTTAGAGATGGAGTCTCAGTGTGCTGCCCACCTGGAGTTCAGTGGCTACAGCTCAGCTGACTGAAACCTCCACCTCCCAGGTTCAAGCGATTGTCCTGCCTCAGGCTGACGAGTACCTGGGACTACAGGCACCCGCCATTGGGACCGGACAATTTTTGCGTTTCTCATAGAGACTGGATGTCACCATGTTGGTCAGGCTGGTCTCGAACTCCCTACATCAGGCGATACACCCACCTCAGCCTAACAAAGTTCCTGGATTAAAGGTGTGAGCCACCAAGCCCAGCCCAAAATTAAGGTTTTGAGCATAGACATTGAGGTACCTGTCCTACTCAACACTTACGAAATCTGTTACTCCTAGAAATAAGTAAATCTAACTTGAGGCCAGGAGTTCAAGACCAACATGGCCCACATGGTGAAACCACAACTCTACTAACAACGCAAAACTGAGCCAGGCATGGTTGCCAGCAGCTGTCACCTATCTACTCCAGAGGATGAGGCAGGAGAGTCACTTGAACCTGAGGGTGGAGGTTGCAGTGAGCTGAGATCGTGCCGCTGCACACCAGCTTGGGCAACAAGAGCAAAATTCCATCTCAGAATAATAATAATAATAATAATAATAATAATAATAATATATAATAATTATAATAATATAATTATAATATATTAATAATAAAAAAAAAAACCAATATGGCTGGGTGTGGTGACTCACACCTGTAATTCCAGCACTTAGAGAGGTTCAGGCGGGCAGATCACAAGATCAGGAGACCCAGACCAACCTGGCCAACATGGTGAACCTCGTCTCTACTAAAAATACAAAAATTAACTGGGTGTGGTGGTAGGCACCTGCAATCTCAGCTACATGAGAGGCTGAGGCAGGAGAATCACTTGAAACCCAGGAAGCTGAGGTTGTCATGAGCCGAGATTTCACCACTGCTCTCTAGTCTGGGGTAAAAAGAGCTATACCCTATCTCCAAAAAAAAAAAAAAAAAAAAAAATATATATATATATATATATATATATATATATATATATATACATATATGCATATATATATATAAATATATAAACAAATAAAAAAGAATTATGTCATGTGCTGGGAATATTCTCTCACACCTTGAGTGACACAGAGTGAGAATATCACAGCAAATTCCTTAATTAAATAGGAATGAATCAACAGGTAGATCTAAAGTTTCTTCTCAAAAAATGAATAAAGTTATTGAAATAAAACAAGAATGAATCACCACCTATATCTGTTGTTTCTTCTAAAAAATTAAAGCAAATTAATTAATTAAAGTAAGAATGAATGAATCCGTAGATCCACAGTTTCTTCGGACAAAATTAATACAATTATTTAATTAAATTAAGTAAGAATGAGAAACTAGATACATAATATCTTCTCAAAAACGTAAATAAAATAAATTAATTAAATGAAGTGAGAATGAATCTCTACCTAGATCTATGATTTCCTCTCAAAAAATAAATAAAATTAACTTAATAAAACAAGAATGAATCTGCACTTAGAACTATAACTTCTTCAAAAAATAAAATTGATTAATTAAATAAAAGAATGAATCAATACATAGATGTGTAGTTTCTTTTCAAAAGGAAAATACAATTAGTTAAACTAAGAATGGGTCCATACATAGATCCATCATTTCTTCTCAAAAACATAACACTGATTAATTAAGTAAAACAAGAATTAATCAGCACCAAATTCCAGTTTCTTCTCAAAAAAATAAAATTAATTAAATAAAGTAAGAATAATCAATCCATAAATCCATAGTTTCTTCTCAAAAAGTAAATAAAAGTAATTAATTAAAGTAAAAATGAATCCAGACATAGATCCATCATTTCTTCTCAAACATAAAGAACATTAATTAATTAAATAAGGTGAGAAAGAATCCATATATAGACTTTCGTTTCTTCTAAAAAAAAAAAAGGATAAAATTAAATAAATAACGAATGAGAGAACAAATACATCCATAGCTTCTTCTCAAATAATAAATAAATAAATAAAAATAAAAAAATATAAAAAATGAATCAAATAAACCAAGAAGGAATCAACACCTAGATCCATAGTTTCTTCCACACTGTAGACTTTGGAGATAAGAATGAGATACTCTCTGGCAGATCTGGTGGTATGTCATCCCCAGGGTTTAGTAGGGCCCTGTGATCATGGCATGAAGGATCTTCATGGGACAGGTGCCTCTCGTGATCAAAATCCTTCCCCATGGCCCCGGAGTGCACAGGTGAGGTGAGGAGCTGGCCACCTGGCCAGCCTGTGCCCAGCCCTCCTACAGCAGGGAAGGAGGAGCAGAGCCCAGCTTTGGTGCATTTGGAGTTAGTTACCAAGGAAACCGAGGGACCAAAAGCCTGAGAGGCTTGGGCATGGCCTCTCCGCCCAGGCACGTGGAAACCCATATTAATAAGTAGCAGCCGGGCACAGGCTGGCACCCCCTTAGACGGATACACGCAGAAACGGAGTTCTCAGTCATGGCTCCTCGCAGCTGACATCTGCCTCAGTTCCCATTTCGATCTGGGTCATCCTGACTTCAGGAAAGGGAGAGATGGATATGTGTTTAGACAGGCTCCAATAAACACATGGCTTTCAGATCTTTGAGAAAAGGCAGCATTTCTGACCTGAGCCGGAGGCTTTGAAAGCAGAGGGTGTCGGAAGCTGCCTTCCAGGAAGCTGTTAGGTGGGATTAGCTTCTGGCATCACCACACTGCTCTGTCCAGATTGACCTCCCGGGGGTCCCCAGGAGGAAGGGCACCATGACTCAGTTTCCCCAGCGGCTCCCAACCACTCTTTGGGACGTCTGTTTGTGAGAAGGAGAACATCTGTGTTGGAAATTGATGCTTGGTGTCGGAAAGAGAAATCAGAACTGAGACAAAGGATCTTTCAGCAATGCAATTTTTGCTTCCTGGGCTGCGGGAAGGGGACCCTCACTAGCCATCGTGCCACGAGAGTAAAATGAACAAAGGAAAACACACACATTTATCCCTGATGCATGTGGGGTCATCCTTGCTACTGTGTCTGATCTCCCTTGGCTGGAGCCAGACCTCACCATCTAACTAGAACACAATTGGCTCACAAGTTAAAACTTCTCTGAACAGCTAAAAGCAATGTAGAGCTGGGACACGCCTGTGGCCAAGTCCAGCAGAGATATCTTGGTTAAAGTACAAGGCCATAGAGCGTAGTATGTGCTTGTAAGCACAACATGTCTAACAGGTATATAGGATAGGGCTTCACAAAGTTATGAGCACACTTGTTCTTTAAGAAGAAAGGAACTTTAGAAAAGAAGTTTTCTACTTCCCACAATCTGTCTGTATGCGATGCTCTTTGTGGGTCTCTCCTCCGTGGCCCTGCTGCTAGACTTCTCCCTGGACAGGATGTATGCTGGCTTATAATTTTTCATCTCTCACCCCGCTCCTATCTTCCCAACTTCTGAGACTCCACTGTCTATTATTATATTCTGCCCTTTTGTATCATAGTGCAGTTTCTTCTCATAAATGAGAACATGGTGATATTTTTCTTTCTGTTTCTGAGTTACACCGCTTAGGACAGTCTTCTCCAGCTCCATCCAACTTGCTGCAAAAGGTATTATTTTCTTATTTTTCATGACTGCATACTATTTTATGGTGTGTGTAAAATCCATTTCTTTTCTTTTCTTTTCCTTCTTTGTTTTTTTAAAGATAGAGACAGGGTGTCAGTTTGTCACCCAGGCTGGTGTACAGTTGTGTGATATCAGCTCACTGCAACCTCCACTACCAGGGTTCAAGTTCAAGCTATTCTTCTGTCTCAGCCTCCCAAGTAGCTGTAAATACAGGCACCTGCTACATCACCTGGCTGATTTTTTTTGTGTTTTTGTTTGTTTGTTTGTTTGTTTGTTTGTTTGTTTGTAAGCTATTAGAGTTGGGGTTTCACCATATTGGCCAGGCTAGTCTCAAAACCCTGACCTCAGGGGATCCACAAGCCTTGACCTCCCAAAGTGCTGGGATTATAGGCGTGAGCCACCTCACCCAGACTATTTTTTTGTATTTTTACTAGAGACAGTGTTTGACCATGTTGTCCAGACTGGTCTTGAACTCCTGACCTCTGGTTATCTGCCCATATCGGGCTCCCAAAGTGCTGAGATTATAGGCATGAGCCACCGCACCCAGCCTATTTTTTGTATTCATAAAGACAGGGTTTCCTCATGTTGCCCAGGCTGGTCTTGAACTCAGGTGATCCACCCGCCTCAGCCTTCCACATTGCTGGGATGACATGTGTGAGCCACCACATCCCCCGCACACACACCTTTCTTTTTTCTTTTTAATGTGCTTGTTAAATTGTCCAACAATGCTCCTGGTTCTTCTGTGAACTGATGATATCGATGAGAAGGAATTTAGAGAGCAAGCCAGGTTGTCCAGTCTGAGGAAGCTGTGTCTGGGTGGCCAGGGATGTCAATCTCTTGTGGGAAGGCAAGAACATTCCAGGTTTCCAGTGTCCAAGATGTGCTCAGAATCCAGAAAGACAAGCAAATATCGGCTCTGGAGAGTTCCAGCTCTGAAGGGAACCAGGCTGCCTCCAACCACCCAGAATCATCCAAGAGAGGAGGAGGCAAAGCTGAGCTGGTAATCCACAGAGATGGAAGCTACTGCGTCACTCACATTTGCAAATTGCATTACTGGAAAGGAAATTACTCTGGGGATGGAATTACAGATAGGTATCCGCTAATAGCACTCATTAACTGGTAATGTTTATCTGTCAGTTTGAAAGCTGATATGAACAGCATCCATCTTGCCGGAGAATAAACAACGGTTTACGGGGAGAAAAATGGTGTGCATGCAGAGTTGACTTGCCGGGTAACCTATTAACCCCGTTTGGGTTGAAAACACTCCCTGACTGGGAAGAGTAGAGACAGGGCTGTGTCCCCTGAACTCAGAGAAGCTGAAGAAAAACATTCAGGGAAAAATGCATTATGAGAAAATCCTAAAGCTTCTATTAATGGGTGCCCCAGAGAACGCTCCACACATGGATTTTTGCTTGTTTTTTATTATTAATATACTTTAAGTTCTGGGGTACGTGTGCAGGTCATGCAGGTTTGTTACATATGTATACACGTGGCATGGTACTTTGCTACATTCATCACCCCGATCTACATTAGATATTTTTCCTAATGCAATGTCTCCCCAAGCCCCATCACACCCTGCTATCACTCCCCTCACCCTCACCCTCTGACAGGCCCCAGTGTGTGTTGTTCCCCTCCCTGTGTCCATATGTTCTCATTGTTCAACTCCCACTTATGAGTGAGAACATGCAGTGTTTGGTTTTCTCTTCCCGTGTCAGTTTGCTGAGACTGATGGTTTCCAGCTTCACCCATGTCCCTGCAAAGTACATGAACTCATCCTTTTTTTATAGCCGCATAGTATTCCCTGATGCATATGAGCTACATTTGTTTTATCCAGATTATCAGTGATGGGCAATTGGATGAGTTCCTAGTCTCTGTTATTGTAAACAGTGCTGCATAACTTTATAGGGAAACAAAATAAAGCCCAGATAACCAAGATAGCACTAAAAAATAAATAAAATAAATAAATAAATAAATAAAATTTAAAAAAAAAAAACAAAAAAAAAAAAACAGCTGATGGATGTCATGCTACCTGACTTCAAACTATACTACAATGCTACAGTAATTAAAAGAGGACGGTACTGGTGCCAAAACAGCCACATAGACCAATGGAACAGAACAGAGGCCTCAGAAGTAACATCACACATCTACAACCATCTGCACTTGTTTTTATGCAATTCACTTTTGATAATAAGTATCACCGGGATTCCAAGAAAGGATGGATTTTGTTACCCAGTTGATACCAGATGGGTGCATTGGGTGTCCTGTTTAGCCAAATTGATGCTCTCTATAAGGAGAGTCGTTTGCCTGTCAATGAAAGGATCAGTCACAAGGTGAAAAGGAAGAAAGGCAGAGAAAAACAACCAGGCTGACAAAATTGCCATGGAGTTTGTGTCTATAATCCCAGCTACTTCACAGGCTGAGTCAGGATAATCGTTTGAACCAGGGAAGCAGAGGTTGCAGTGAGCTGAGATCCTGCCATGGTACTCCAGCCTGGGTGAAAGAGTCATACTCCATCTCAAATATATATGCACACACATATATTTATATATTTAATGTTGGGCAGTGTTCATTGTTGCCAGCTAAATGTTATCCTTTTCCACAGAAGAAAGCTTCTTTTCCTGTCAACAGCAATATAATTTTGTATCATTGCGGTAGAGCACACATAATATGGCCTCTATGATTTCGGCTATTTTAAAGAGTGCAATTCACTGGTAATAAGTACATTCAAATAATTATGCAACCATCTTCACCATCCACCTCCAGAATGTTTCCATCTTCCCAAACAGAAACTGTCCACATTAAGCACCAATTTCTGTGGGAGTCAAGGAGGCTCACTCCTGTATCCCGAGCACTTTGGGAGGCCAAGGACGGCAGATCAGGAAGTCAAGAGATCAAGACCATTCTGGCCACAAGGGTGAAACCCTGTCTCTACTAAAATGGAAAAATCAGCTGAGCTTGGTGGCACTCACTTGTAAGTCCAAGCTACTTGGGAGGCTGAGGCAGAGAATTGCCTGAACCTGGGAGGTGGAGGCTGCAGTGAGCCAAGATGGAGCCACTGTACTCCAATCTGACTGACAGAGGAAGACTGCATGTCAAACAAAGAGAAAGAAAGAAAAGAAGAGAAACACCAGTTCCCCATTCCACATTCCTAGTCTCTGCCACTCAGTTCTAGTTTCTGTCTCTGAAATCTGTGCCTGTTCTAGACATTTTAGATAAATGAAGTCATACGCTATGTGACCTTTCATGCCTGGCTTCTCTCACTCAGCCTGATGTCTTCAAGGTTCATCCACACTGCCGCCTGTGTTTGAGCCTCATCCCTTTTCCTGGCTGTATAGTATTCCACTGAGTGCATGGAGCATATTCTGTTTACCTGCTCATCCATGGATTGGACACCTGTGTTTTTTCCATCTCTGGGCTGTTGTGAATCATGCTGCTATGTATGTGAGTATAGCCGTATGCTCTGTTTTTCTAGGAAAGCCTTTAGAAATATGTTCATACATGACATCATGTCTTTTGTGGGGACGTTGTTGGATCTGGAAACCCTCATTCTCGGCAAACTAACACAGGAACAGAAATCCAAACACTGCATGTTCTCACTCCTAAGTGAGAGCTGAAAGATGAGAACACATGGACACAGGGAGGGGAACATTGCACACCAGCACCTCTCAGTGTGAGTGGTGGGAGGAAGAGCATCAGGAGCAATAGCTCAGGCATGGTGGCCTTAATAACTAGGTGATGGTTTGTCTGTTTCAGCAAAGCACTGAGAAAGACATTTACCTTTGTAACCAAGCTGCACACTTGTTTATGTTCCCCAGAGCTTAAAACACATTCTTTTTTAGATGGGGTTTCAGGCTTGCTGCCCAGGTGGAGTACAGTGCTGTATCTCGGCTCAACTCAACGTCCACCTGGCAGGTTTCAAGTGACTCTCCTGCCTCAATATCTCGAGTAGCTGGGATCACAGGCATGCACCAGCACATCTGGCCAAATTTTGTATTTTTAGTAGAGATTGGGTTTCTCCGTGTTGATCAATCTGGTCTTAAACTACAGATCTCATTGATCCGCCCACCTCGGCCTCCCAAAGTGCTGGGATTGAAGGTGTGGGCACCACACTGGCCAGGATAAAATTTTCAGAAAGTTTACATAGTACAAAGAAAATGTGTCTAATTGTTTTTATTAGACCGATGGTAGAGTCAAGCACTTTCTCTGATAAGATATTGGGACCCATGTGAAATCACTAGACTGAATTGCATGTAGGATTTGAGGAAGAAGGCCAGTCAGCTGCACTCACTTTGTGGGGTGGCCAATGTGCCTGAGCCACCTGCCCCTGACATTCCCATCCATAGGGGACAGTTGATGGTTTGCTGACTTCCGTGGGAAAAGGTCTTCTCCTATCACCACTTTAAAAAAGACCAGCCCCAAACTGGTCCTGGGATTTACTTACAATCTTCTCATTATGTAGTTACGTCCTAGGAAAATCATGGCAAGACCCTTTCCTCACTTTTTTCTTATGCATTAAATTGGGGCAAGACCTTTTCTGATGTCCTGGTACCAGGCAAGTCCCTAGACATTTCCCAGTCTGAGCTGCCCTGAGTGTACACACCAATCTGCTGCTCGACTCCCACTGTCAGGTTATTCTACTGTGCAGCAGTGTCCTTTGACCAGCACACAGTAGCAGAGAGGCTAGCTTGGGAGAACAAAGTGTTTCGGCTGTTTACGGAGTAAATTGCGGAGAAAACCTGTTTCTCCTGCATGGTGAGTCATGGGGATGGCAGTCAGAGGAGGTCAACACTCTCACTCAAGAGCCTCAGCTGCCTGCATGGGAGCAGGGGCAAAACTGGGCTATAGATTTTCAAAGCTCAACTGCTGATACCCAGCAGGAGGTCTGTAATGCATATGGAAGGCAACACAAAAACTGCAAGAACTTTGACCGTCAAAGCCTCTTCCCTGAGACAACACAGCTCTTCTCACAGAAGCTGTGGTGACCAGAGTCCATATGGCACAAGAAGGTTAGCACCCTATTAGTGCCTCTCCAAGTCGGATGCTCGTGTAGGAACTATTTTATCTAGGAATGGAGAGGAAAGTTCTCCACCCACCACTGAAATCCCCCTCCCCCTTCTGTGGCAGAGACAACTCCTTATCCTGTGCAGAGACACAGGTGTTCCTTCGTACCAGCCACTCACTCCAGAAGAAAGGCTGTTATATTTTGTCCTCCTGCATGAGGCTTGTAACACATGCTCTGCCACTTTGGGTTCCTTCTGGGTGGTTCGCAATCTGACTTAGGTCAAAGAGCCTTCACATGGATGGAAGGAAGAGCTACACGCAACAGGGAAGCAGGTCTAAAAGCCAGAAGGAACAGGGAAGAAGCTCTAAGGCTGGGGTACGGGATTTCTGAGATCTGCTTGAGTGTGTGACCTTCGTTTCCCCACCCCCTCCCCCGAATTAAGGCTTCGTGGGTTCACGGAGTGTGTATAATTCTGAGGCTGACTGGGGCAACCTGCAGAGGGCTGCTGCTGTCTCAGGAGTGGCAGAAGCAGCTTATACCCGAAAATGCCCTGTCCCAGATCTGACTGGCAAGGGGGAGCAACCGCACTCCCTTCTCAATAGCTCGATTGTCAGAAAAAACTCTTCTGGCGAGAAGTCGCTTTTGCTCTTCAAAAAGACGACTCAAACTCCTGCTGCTCGGCATCAGGAAGGGTCTCTGTGCCGCAGGCCGGAGAGCAGGACCCGCGACCGCTCCGGCTTTCCACAGCCAGACTTTCACGCCGCAACTCGCAACTGGCAACTGGCAACTCACCGTGGTTTCCAGAATAGTCATATCCCCGCTGAGCTGCCCGTAAGTGACTTCCAGTTCCCCTAGGGCATCTTTCAAGTGGAGAAACAGAAAAAGTGCTGAAAAGGATACGGCATTGGCCCAGAAGCCGGGGATGCCCCTGATGATGGCGCCTCTGCGGTCCAGGTGGGGCTTGCGCCTGAGCTCCAGCTTTTCCGTCTGCTGAGAAAAGGCCCTCCTGGCTCGAGCATTAACAGGCTCCAGCTCCGGCTGAACGGCCCGCAGCTCCTCCAGTGCAGACGCTGGCGTCATGGGCCCAGGCCCCGGCTGTGCCCGTTTGTCCTGCTGCTCCCGCTCCACATCGGCTTCCTCCTCGGCCACCACTTCCACTTCCGCCATTATGTCGTCGTCCACCAGCAGCGCCTCCTCCTCCTCCCTCAAGGCCTCCTCGTTGCTCTCCTGCGCTCGCGGGAGCCTGCGGGTGGCTTGGCGGACCCCCAGGGCGCATGCGCCGGACTTCAAGGGCGAACTGCCTCCAAAGGCTGTCTGAGCGCGACGCAGACCGCAGGCCTCCCCCAGCGGCCAGTCAGTGCGAGGGTCCCTGGAGGCCACGCCCCCCGGCTGGCCTGCAGCCCCAGCCTCCTCGGGCAAGCCTCCGTGAGAAGCCCTGGGAGCTTGCGGCAGGCGGCGCTGGGTGCGGGCACACGCGGGCTGCCTGCCCTTTGGAATTGTGCGCATGGAAGCGCTGTGCCCTGACTGTCATCATGAGTGTGGCAGGCCATTGACCCACAGGGAACACATGAAGCATCTGAGTTCAGTCGGCAGGCCAGGTAGACGGTACTGAGTGTTCCAAGATCAAGATCGAGAGGAGAGAGAGGGGCACCAGCGCTGTCTGCTGGGGCGAGGGCTGCGGAGAGGCTTGAGGAAGTGGGCGGGGCAGGCGCCTGGGAGGACAGTTGCCTAGTATCTTGCTGGAGTGGAATTTGTCCGCTCCGGCGGTGGAAACTCTCGCTCGGACTCTTGCAGGTCTACGCACAGACAGGCTCCGAGTACCTTGCTTCCTCCCTGAGGATGCTGGACGCCCAGGAGCATTCCAAAGGACCTCGCGTCCAGTGCCCTGGACACACCTTGTGGACCCAGAGGCTACCGCAAGCGCAGCAGCGGCTGTGGTGCCTGCTGGCTGGGCTCTGTAAGACCAGGGCCTCCGCCTCCTGCTCCTGGGCTCCTGTGCGCAGCTGACCCTGTTGGGGACCTGGGCCCCACGGCAAGTGCCGAGAGCAGCGAGCCCGGTGGGGCTCCCCAGGAACCCTGGGTCCACATAGACGCTGCCCGTGGTTCTCAGCATGGGAGGCCCGTGGGCCTCGTGGGGAGTCCAGGGCTGCCGGGGTCTTGGGGTGGACGCCACAGGGCATGGTCTGTGAGAGCCCCTAGGAGGGGCCGAGTTCAGGCTGGAGGCTCTGCAAGGGAGGGCGGCTGGGGCGAAGAGCTAGGAGGCAGCCTTGCGGCAGGAGGCAGGGCTGGTGGTGGACGACATAATGGTGGACATGGACGGGGTGGCCGAGGAGGAGGCTGACACCGAAGAGCGGAAGCAGGTGTACCAGCGGGCCCAGCGCCCTGGCTCCAGCAAGCCCTGGCTGGCAACGGACTCGCCGGAGGTCCTTCACTTGGAGCTGGGCTCCGTTCATGCCCCAGATGGCAGGGCATCTCCGGCTTCTGGGGAGATCCGTATCCTTGCAGGTTCTCAGGACTCGGGTTCATGGGATGCGGGGCTGCCCTCCCCTGCAAGGCAGGCATCAAGCTCCCCAGACACGCTTTTCTCGCTTTTGCTGGCGCTGCCCCAAAAGGGGTGTAGTAGGCCCTGAGCATATATAACCTTCGTCGCACCCACAAGAGCCCCATGGGAAGCACCAGGCGCGGCCCTGCAGCCCCTTCTACCCACAGCGGTTTCCTCATGGGGAGTCATCCACCCCTCAGGGAGTTCGGGAGACGAGAACACCGTACACTCAGAGAGCAGCTGACCCTGCTCAGCTGTCAGCACACAAGGGACTCGTGCGGCTCCAGAATCCCGAGGAAGCAGCTGCCTCACACCACCCAGCCTGCCCCCTAACCTCCTGACCAGTTCTTCGGTGGCTGGCCCCTTGTCAGCGTAGGCTTTCTCGGCCTCGTTCCACCCACCCCCAAGACCACCACAGTCGTGAAGTGCCCCTACGCCAGACACAGCCAGAGGACCACCAAGAAAGGGTGCCAGGCCAAAGGTCTGCTGGAGAGCCCTGCCCCACACTCTCTGCCCACTTGCAGAGTTCCAGGGTGTTTCACCACACACTCACTCAATCATCTGGAGGCTCTTTGACCAGAGGCAGATTGCGCAGCACACCCAGATATTCCACCCGCCACCCCCAGATGACAAGCCACCTTACAGCCTTGCTTACTTGCTGAGCTGCATGACGGATTTGCAGGTCAGGCTGGGAAGCCTGGGTCTAGGGTAGAGGTCAGGACTCAGGGGTTCCTCTGGATCCCAGGGGACAGTGTCTCAGCACACGAGCTGGGTAGCGGAAATGCATGCTTCCCTCCAGCAGCTAGCAGGTCCACTTCAGCCCAGCTAGCTGAAATGGTCTCTTTGTGTCCCTATTTCTTCTCCCTTCATCACCAAGCAGGAGAATGAACTCCACCATCCCGGGTACCAGCAGCAGGATGAAGTTGTCCTTTCGTGCTAACCTTTACTTCCTCAGTGAAGTGATCATTAAAGGGTATCTCCTTGGCATCTTAGGTAAGTATTGCCTCCAGGCACCCCAGGGGAAGTGGTGTGTGAGAGGCTAGGCCTGGCCTGAGCCTTCCCCACCGGCCTCTCTCCAAGGTACAGGGTGGTTGATTCCACTGCAGTCCAGTTGCTGTAGGATCATGAAGGTGAAGCCCCCATCTGCAGAGGTGACACCAGCTACCTGAGCTTGTTCAGCTGGTTGGCTGATAATATGATAATATAGGGAAAGAGACTCAAGAAAAATTTTGAGTGCCCTTCGGATTCCTTTAGACTACTTACTTGTTAATTTTTAACTTCTTCCCCCTGTGGTTCTGCTCAGTTTATTATTTGTAATTTATATTTGTTTCCTTATTTGCCTCTTGTGGAACGTTTTTCTCAAAGGACTCTATTATTATTATTTTTTTTAATTTTCCCTTTGGATATGTGAGCACTTTTTCTTGAATATAGTTTTTTTATCTTATTTTTAATTTTTTCAGATGGAGTCTCACTCTGTTGATCAGGCTGGAGTGGTGTGATCTCAGCTCACTGCAACGTGCCCCTCCCAGCTTCAAGCAATTCCCCTGCCTCAGCCCTCTGAGGAGCCGGGATCACGGGTTCGTGCCACCATACCCAGCTAATTTTTGTAACTTTAGTCGAGATTGGGTTTCACTGTGTTTGGCAGGCTGGTCTGGAACCCCTGAGCTCAAGTTATCCACCCACCTGGGCCTCCCAAAATGCTGGGAATAAAGGCATGAGCCACCATGCCTGGCCTCATTTGTTTGTTGATGTATTTTAACTCTTGTTCTATTTTATTCATGTTCTCATATTGTATAGTTATTGTA
Organism: Saimiri boliviensis; assembly: GCF_048565385.1. Lineage (NCBI taxonomy): Eukaryota > Metazoa > Chordata > Mammalia > Primates > Cebidae > Saimiri > Saimiri boliviensis. The sequence continues at coordinate 17,332,895 of NC_133471.1, read as the reverse complement.
ATAATATATTTTATTTATTTACTCACTACTTCAGTAGAATTTGAAAAGCAATGTTTCCATTCACTGAACACAGTGCTGTGAATAGGTTAAACCTTGGGTAGCACTGCCATCCTTTCCTTCATAAATTCTTCAGGAACTCTCATACTGTTTTCCCCCACCTGAGGAGAACATGCAGATATGAAAATTTGTGTGAGTGAGTAGGCATCAAAATATAATCTGAAAGACCAGTGAAGTTCAGAAATACAATCTCACAGTTTTGCATTTTTAATTCACATAGTTTTGAAAACGTTATTTGCGGATAAATGAAATCCTGTTTTCACATTCATGTTAAAGACACACTGTGAATCATTTTCAAGAATGAAATGGCAATAATCCAAGGCCATGCGTTCGTTTAGGAAATAATGACACAGCAGTTGTTATGAAGAAAAACCGTATTTATTGAACGTATGTTTAGAGAGATTTTAGAAGGCTTAAGTCAGCATTTTTGCTTTTGTTGCTCTGGAGTTTTATCAGACTGTGACCAGACTGTAGCATGACTAGTTATAGTGGCTAGGCTACCAAAGTCTCTGGGCTGCAGTAGTTATTACTGAAGAAAGGCGCAATGAGTTTGGCTGTTTAAGGAGAGTGGAAAACTGAGCAATTTCTAATCAAAGCCTGGTTTACTGGGTGTCCTTTTTTCGCTGACGTAGATAAGATCTGGAAGAAGTGTGTACTCATTGTTGTAGCTAGGACTTTGAGACTGGTGAAGCCTCTTTGCTTCCAACTGCCATAGCCAGATATTGGCCTATTTGCCTCCAACTGCCATAGCCAGGTATTGGCCTGCACATAACAGCCCTTCTGGACTCACTGAGTCCTATAAATTCAAACATAGAATTTTGACTTAAATGCCTATCCCAATGTCTTAAACTTAGATTTAATAAGTGGATGATGAAGATGTATTCCCACGAAAGGGAGACATGAAATGAGTGCCTAGGAAACTCATCCGGATCAAATACTTTGGGGAAAAAAACAAACAAACAAACAAACAAAAAATCTTACTGGGAAAGAAATCACTGAAGATCAAATCCTAGAAAGATATGTTTTGGCTGCACATGGTGTCTCACGCCTAACTAGGTCAGGAGGTCGAGCCCATCTGCCTAACATGGTGAAACCCTGTCTCTGCGAAAAATATAAGAATTAGCTAAGTGTGGTAGCATGTGACTGTAGTATCAGATACTGGGAAGGCTGAGGCAGAAGAAACACTTGCATCTGGGAGGCGGAGTTTGCAGGGAGCAGAGATGGCACCACTGCACTCCAGACTGAGCAATAGTGCTAGTCTCCTTCTAAAAAAAACTATAATTAAAACAATTTTAAAAATAGAAATGTTATATTTCCCTGGGGAAATAAAAAACACTGGACTCCTTTTAAACTGTGAAGTGTAAAGGTACTATTATTAAAATAAGATAATTACATACGACGTCTCATTTGTTTGAAGAGCAGCATACTACCTCTTCGGTATGCCTAGAGATTAATAACCCATGTAGGAAAACTCAGAGATTAGGAGCAAATTTTTTTTCAGAGAATGAGTTCTGTAATTAGAGAGTTTTAATATTTACTCCTACTGATCCATGATTCGTGTCTATTCATCAGTTAGGCATAGGCCATATATTTTTTTATATAGGGACAAAGTTTTGTCTGTATAACCGTATAGTTTCTCTCATGTAAAAAGAGGAAAAAAATGAGCTGCATAACAAATTTGCATCAGAGACTTTGGCCTGAGTAATGAAGCAAACAGAGAAATTGCCTATGCCAGGGTACAGATGGGCATACCTTGAAGCTTCCATCACTTGCATCTGGATTCTCACTGGTCTCTCCTAGAAAACATTTCTGGATTCTCACTGGTCTCTCCTAGACAGCCAAATGGACTATAAATATCCTAAAGAACATATGGTACGTTTAAACACCACGTATTGTGGTAATAACTATCCTAAAAAATGTGTGCTACGTTTAAACACTAAGCATTGAGATGAGGCCATGATTTGTCTTTTCCTTAAGGTCTCATCATCACTCAATCTTGTATGTGTAACTTATACAAACAAATTCACTTTATTTTATCACCATCAACCTTTTACATCACACGTTTATCTTCTATTTCATTCTCTTTCCAGTCACTTTTTTTTATAATGGCATTTCTCTCTGTCACCCAGGCTAGAGTGCAGTGGTGATCTCGGCTCACTGCAAACTCTGCCTCCCTGTTCAAGCATTTTCTCTTTCCTCAGCCTCCTGAGTAGCTGGAATTACTGGCACACATCACCACTCCTGGCTAATTTTGTAATTTTTGTAGAGATGGTGTATCTCTGTGTGCATCAGACTGGTCTGACATCAGAGGACCCACCTGCCTCGGCCTCCCAAAGCCTCCCAAAGTGCTGAGATTACAGGCATGAGCCACTGCGCTTGGCCTTTATTTACTTTTTTCTTTCTTTCTTTTTTCAGAGACAAGTTCTTGCTTTGTTACTCAGGCTGGAGCACACTGGCACAATTTGCGCTCACTGCAGGCTTGACCTCCTGGGATCAAGCTATCCTCCCACCTCAGCTTTCCATGTAGCTGGGACTATACGTGTGCACGACCACGCCTGGGTATTTTTTTTTTTTTTTTTAAGAAATAAAATCTTGCTGTATTGCACTAGCTGGTATCAAACCCCTTGGCTCAAAGAGTCCTTCTAGTGTAAGCTCCCAAAGTGCTTGACTTACAGGTGTGAGCCACTTCAACAGCCTAGTCCCTTTTTAATCACATTTAAAAATGCCACTCTTCAAAATTAACAAGTCAGGTTTCTACTTACAAAGGTTCCAAATTCCACATCAAGTTCAGATTCATTTGCATAAATAGGTAAACACAAACAATCAAAAATACCTCTTATTTTTCTTTTGTTCCAAAGTTAGCAAAGTTTTGGGAGAGAAATCATCCTACCTTGGTTTATAAAACTTGACTGTACAGAGAAATATCCTCGTATTTTTCCCATCTGAAATCCTGTCAAGTTATGGTCAGAAACATCATCTTATAAAATAGGTCTCCTAGTGGGAATCTGATATGGATTAAATGCCTTATAATTAGTAAGGCAGATATTGTGATTGCGGTTATTTTTTTGAAGAGTAATATTAAAAATATGAACTTCACATTGTTTTTTGAAGGAACTACTACCCTAATAAGGAAAGTAACTGCTGACCTGGAATAAGAATTATTGGCCCAGACAGCCAGGGTTCTGGACTATTGTGGATCTTCAGATAGCCCAAGGGTGCTAAGAGCTGACTGTGAGTCTGGATCACTTGAAAGAGTAGCAATGCCAGGTCATTTCTTGCTGCACCACTCACCAACTGGAATGTCTCATGCAGTGGAATGGTAGACACCTTAACAACTCTCAGTGGTGTCACAGGGCGCCTCAGTCCCAGTATCACAGCAGTGTCTTCAGGATTTCTGTGTGTGTGGGCAAATTAAAGTGCTTTCACTAGAAAACCGGAAACTTAAATACTGCATCAGGCCTTCCAGCATATTTCCTTAATCGTGATACCCGAGTCCCCTAGTTCATCTTCGGAGAAATCAGAAGTCTGGGAATAAAGAGTGTACACACTATGGGAATGCAGAGGAATTAATTGAACAGAAGTACTACTTAGCCAAACACAGAGAGGCAATTTCTTTTTAGCCTAAAACAAAACTGTCATCTGCATATGTGAAATGGCCAGGCATTATGGAAATGAATTTGCACAGAGAAACCTTCAGCAGTGTAATTACAGGATAATGAATTTCAGGCTATGGGAAGAGCAGGCACAGACTTACGTGTTCCTGACACAGTGGGAAGCTGTGAGAGCCCAAGAGCTGCTCATTATGAAACCACTGCAGATCTGACTGCCACTGCTCATGATCACAGCCTGCCAAGGCATGGTATATCACAGAGAAATGTGATTTGCCAAAACTGGGGGGAAAAATAAGCACCATTAATTTGAGTGGATCTGCCATCCATAGACCAATTTTTTAAAGTTTTACATCCCCCCTCTTTCTGCTAACCAGGTCAGCATTGTGAACCATGACTAGCAAACACAACTTCTACATGCTTTGTGTTTACACATTCTTCTTGGAAAAAAAAAAAAGTGTTTCTCTTAATATGCCTTCGAGATCTTAGTTTCTTTGTGTCCTAGCTTTAATTTGTTTAGGTAAAATATTGTAGGTCATTACAGCATTCTCCCCCATTGCAACCTTTATAAACATACTATCTTAGCTACTTAGAAGTTGTTGAAGTAGATAAGCAACAAAAAATAATGTGATTTGAAGAAATTACATAAGTAGAGAACACTTTGGCGATAAGGCATTTGTCTCTAAATAGTAGGGAACTTATCTTACTAATCTTATAATCTTAGTGAGATATCAAAACAGTGGTCTCCAGAGAAAATTCAAGTTTGAGTTTCAGGAAAGAGCTAAAAAAAAACTAGATAGATATATTGATTGACTGATGGGTAGTTGGATTAGATAGATTGGATAGATTGATTAGATAGATAGATAGATTAGATAGATAGACAGACAGACAGACAGACAGACAGATAGATAGACAGACAGACGGATAGATAGGAAATACAGATAAAATTAGAAGCATGTAAGTCAGTGTAGTTGTTTCTGAATTAGGATTCGAGGATATAAGCAAAGAATTATGGTCTTCTTTGTATTTTAAATGTATTATACACTGTAGCTATGGCAATAGGTGATAACTATAAAATACCTCCTATTGTGATTAAGTGAAAATTTAATGCATGAGACCAGAAGAGATCTCTCAGTTTCCAAGGAAATAGAGGAAACACAGGAATATGAAACAGACATTGCTAATGTTGTGACAGGTTTTGTACCAGCTCAGGGAAGGAGGAAAATGATTATCCTAGTGTAATACAGTCTAGTGTAATGGCACTGAAAACACATTATTTACCTACTACCATTCTGTTTCTAAACATCATACTGTCTTTAACTTAACATACACTAAATTTAAAATAATTCTGTTACAAATGTAAGGTATTGTGTAGTAAGAAAGAAATGACTTTGTGTTAGGAGAGTGTGTCTTAATGTTAGTTCCATTCATGTATTTAAATTGTACTATTATGTTCTGGGGTTCATGTGCAGATCTTGCAGGATTGTTGCATAGGTACACATCCAACACCATGGTGGTTTGCTGTCTCCATTCCCCTGTCGTCTACATCAGGCAATTCTCCCAGTGTTATCCCTTCTCATCCTCCCTGTCCCCCACTGTCTCTACCCTTGCTCCCCACCCACCAACAGACCCAAGCTTGTGATGCTCCCCTCCCTGTGCACATGTATTTTCACCATTCAACACCCGCCTATGTGGTGTTTGGTTTTTGTTTTTGTGTCTGTTTGCTGAGAGTGATAGTTTCCAGATTCATTCATGTCCCTACAAAGGACATGAACTCATTGTTATTGACGGCTGTATAGTATTCCATTGTGTATATATGCCACATTTTCCCTGTCCCATCTATCATTGATGGGCACTTGGGTTGGTTCCTGGTCTTCACTATCGCAAAAAGTGGCACAATGAACATACATGTGCATGTGTCTTTATAATAGAACAATTCATAATTCTTTGGGTATATACCCAGTATTGGGATCGTTGGGTCAAATGGAATTTCTATTTCTAGATCCTTGAGGAATCGCCATGCTGTCTTCCACAATGGCTGAACTAATTTGCCCTCCGACCGACAGTGTAAAAGCGATCATATTTCTCCACATCCTCTCCAGCATCTGTGGTCTCCTGATTGTTTTACTGATCCTCATTCTAGCTTGTGCAAGGTGGTATCTCAATGTGTTTTTGATTTGCATGTCTCTGATGACCACTGATACTGAGCATTTTTTCATATGTTGTTGGCTTCATAAAGGTCTTCCTTTGAAACGATGTCTGTTCATACCTTTGCCCACTCTTGAATGGCTTTTTTCTTTTCTTACAAATCTACTGTAGTTCTTTTCACATTTTGGGTGTTAGCCCACGTCAGATGGGTAGACTGCAAAAATTTTTTCCCATTCTTCTGGTTGGGGGTTACCTCTAATTATTGTCTCTTTTGCTGTGCAGAAACTGTTAAGTTTAATTACATCCCACTTGTCTATTTTGGCTTCTGTTGCCATTGCTTTTGGTGTTTTGGTCATGACATTAACAGTCCCATTCATGATTTGCCATGAGAACTTGACAAATTCATTCTACTTATTTAATATCAGAATAAGCAATTAAGATGGCTATAGTAATAATCTTATATGGTTTTTATCATACAGTAATCTATCTCATGCAGGGATATTATGGAAATGGAAACATATACCGAGTAGGAAATGCCTTTGTAAGCCATAAGAAAAAGAATTCCTATGATTTGGTTGATAAAAAAGTCTTTCATTCCTCAGGAAGAGCTTTCCATTCCCCTCTCCTTCCCTCTGTTCTTTTCTATTTCCATTCTTTTCTTTTTCTGCTTCCCCTACCAAGTTTTTGAGTCTTACCCTGAGGCTGTGGCAGACAGATGAACTGTGGCAGAGAGATGAAGAGAAGCAGGACTGGAGGTGAAAGCTGATGCATTTGTGGAGGTAGAGAGTGAAGGAGACATGGAACCAGAGATAGTCATGGACCCTTGCTTGTACCAGGGTGCATGGCTAAGCCGTGTCACTCCCTGGAGCCAGAAGAGGAAAGAGTAGACTTTGCTGAAGACATGGGGCTTTGTGTAGTGCTCATTAAAGTGACTAAAGATTCCCACTTGCACCCAAGCATGCTTATTCCGTAGATGGCACACCAAAGGTGCCCGCAGGTCACCCTGCAAGAAAAAAACAAACAAGATATCAGTAATTATTTTGAAGGAGGGCCAGAAGTAACACTTTGTGTTTCAGTGATTCCCCTTTCTCCTGATATTCACACCCCATGAATTTGTCACCTTAGAAACAGGCTTCCCCATAGCTTTTTGGCTTCCACATGGAAAGTGAATTTATTCAGCCTGGGCCAAAATTGGGCACAAGTGCTGACTTGTAGGATGTTCAAATGCCTTTTTTTTTTTTTTTTTTTTTTTTTTTTTGCATAATTTTAGGACTTTCCAGTGGAAAACAGAGAAGCATCTTAGTGTGATTGGTTTTCAACTTTAGTCTAGATTAGAGGGAGAAGTATGGTGACTGGAAGGGAAAGAAAAATCTTGTATTATTCATGAAAGGATACTAATATCTTTCCAAACAAAGTTCTCTTCCATCCAAGTATCTTTTTCATTACTCACCCCTCATAAGGACCAGCTGGGTAGCCAACAGTCATATAGTTATTTGTATGTTTTTTCTCTGGTTTAAGGAAGCAGCTGGTATTCAAAATGTAGAGGCTGCTTCAGGAAGATCAAGCCAGGATATAGAGGTCCCATGGGATGTAGCTAGAGTATGGCATGGTCAATGGTCACAACTGGAGCTTGGGCAGGATCCTGGAGATCAATAAGCCCCACATGGACCATGGCCAGGGACAGGGCTAGGGCTTCTGAGTTTTTTCTGAAGAAAAAAAAAATCAAGAAAGAGTCTTATTATTCCCACATCAATGTGAAAATACCGCTGGAGATCATGTGAATCAGATGAAATCCAAGTAAGCACTAAAGTACAAAGAGTACTTTAGACATGATTTTCAAGGATCATTTGAGACCAGGTGGACCACATGGTGAGACTCCATTCTTGCAAAAAAAAAAAACACAAAAACATACACAGAGGCAGTGGTGTGTGCCTGTGTTCTCAGGTACTTGGGAGACTTAAGTGGGAGAACCCCTTAGTCTTGTGAGTCTGAGGCTACTGTGAGTCATGCCATTGCACTCCCACCTGGTTAAGAGAGTAAGACTCTCTCTCTCTCTCTCTCTCTCTCACACACACACACACACACACACGCACACACACACAAACATGCACACACACACACAGAGAGGAGAGAGAAATATACTCATTAACAATCTCAGTATTTTAATTGCTTTATAATAGTACCTTAATCTTGAAATGAATTATTCAGTGTTACATAAAATTGGTACATCTAGCTGTCATAAGGATCCACCGTTCATTCTGTGGAGCCAGCACAGAAATGGGAGAAAGACAGTTGCATGGAAACTGTCCAAGGAAATTCACCGATTTCTGCCTCCCTATAATTGGGACACTTGGGGACAAGACCAGGGAATAATCCACACTCTGCTGAAGGGATCCACATGTGGGATACAGTGAGATTAGTGTTACTTCTTTCCTGTTTCTGAAATCTAATTTTAGGTTTTTACGAAAGTGCTCAGAGATTTAAGTATCTTCAATTCTGAGAAAATGCTTGGAAATGTACTTGATTATACTGTAATTTTAGAAATAGTACAGAGGTTATGTGCATACTTGCCCTTCACATAATAATTTAATATGTGTGTATACGTATATATGTGTGTGTTTATATATATAAATATATATGTATGTATGCGTGTATGTGTGTGCATATGTATACACACACACACACATATGTATATATGCATGTGTATATTCATTGTATATAACCAAGTTACCAGTATCCAACATATTATACTAGTCTACTGTTTTCCAACAATGCGTGTACGTATATATGTATATACCTCAAGTGGAGTAATAAACCAACTCTAAGAAATTAAGATTGTCCCTAAAGTACTGTTTTCAGAATAGAATCGTGTTTATAAAACACAGCTCATAAGCTCTGTTTGGCCAAAATAAGATACTCTCTAAATATTTAGACATCTCTGCTGATTCATGCAATGATTTAAATTTTGCTGTTGCAAAGGTCTGAGAACAGAAACTCTGATTTTACAAACTCCAGTTTTAGTCTCCAACAAGAGTCTTAGTACCAAGTACATTAACTCAAACCTATGGGCAGACTAAACTTGCCTATGGTTTCATGAGAAACAACTGCTGTCTTGAAGAGCCAGAAAGCCTGGAAACTTTCTTTCCAGATCAGAGCTAGTTGACACTCAGCCATGGAAACCTTGAGTTCTGAATGCCTAAGAGGTTGTTGTCCAGGCTTGCATCCTGGTTGAGATCCAGGCATCAGGAGAGGTTGTTCTGTTACAAGTGTGGCTGGAGCAGCATGCAAAGATGAAAAAGAATGAGAAAGAATGGACTCTTCAGTGAATATTGAGGAAGATATTTCCTGAAGAGGATTAGCAGAAGAGGCTATGGATGAGAGTCACATGTGGGATAGAGTGAGGTTAGTGTTACTTCTTTCCTGCTGCTGAAATCTAATTTTAGGTTTTTAGGAAAATACTCGGAAATTTAGGTATCTTCAATTCTGGGAAAATGCTTGGAAATATACTTTATTATACTGTAATTTTAGAAATAGTACAGAAGTTATGTGCATACTTTCCCTTCACATAAAAATTTAATATATGTATACATATATATATGTGTGTGTGTGTGTGTGTGTATATATATATATATATATATATATATATATATGTGTGTGTGTGTGTGTGTGTGTGTGTGTGTGTACATGTGTATATATATGTATGTATATATTCATTGTATATAACCAAGTTACTAGTATCCAACATATTATACTAGTCTACTGTTTTCTAACTGTGTATGTATGTATATATGTAAATACCTCAAGTGAGGAATTAGTAGAAGAGGCTGTGGATGGGAGACGAGGAGAGAATTCCACAGGAGAAAAAAACTGAGCAAGATGGGAAAATGCACAATGAAGGAAATGTGCAAGAAGAAAAGACTGAACAGGAAGGGGACAGTGTCCATGGAGATGGAAGAGAATAACAGATAAGAAAGGAAAAGTTTGAAGAAAGAGAGATAAGAGAGGAAGAAGGGATGTCAGGGCTTTCTTCTGTCTTGTTATTTTTAACTTCCTGCCACAGCGCTGGCAAACAAACCTTCCAGGAAGCCAAACGCTTGTAAGTGGGCTTGGTTGTAAAGAATTGATTTTATTGAATTAATTTTATTTATTTTTAAAGAAAAACTAGGGATACAGGTGCTGATAAATTCTTGTTTTACTTAATAAGTTTTATTTTATTATTTTGAGAAGAAATGATGGAACTCTGTATGGATTCATTCTTTAATTAATTTTATTTACTTTTTGAGAAGAAACTATGCATCTATGTATTGATTCATTCTTTTAGTGAATTAATTAACTTTATTTTTTGAGAAGAAACTATAGATCTAAGTGCTGATTCATTCTAGTTTTTATAAGTTAATTTTATTTATTTTTTAAGAAGAGACCGTGGCTCTAAGTAGAAATTCATTCTCACTTTATTTAATTGATTAATTTTATTTACTTTTTTGAGAAGCTAGGCTGGATCAAGGTGCTATTTTCATTATTGTTTTATTTAAGTAATTTTACTAAATTTTTCAGAAGAAACTGTGGGTCTGGGTGTTCATTCATTCCTACTTTAATTAATTTTTTTAGAAGAAATGACAGATGTCGATGCTGATTCATTCTTGTTTTATTTCATTAATTTTATTCATTTTTAGGAGAAACTATAGTTCTACATATTGATTTATTCTTGTTTAATTAATTAATTTGTTGTGACATTCTGACTCTGTGTCACTCAAGGTGTGAGACATTATTCCTAGGACATGGTATCATTTTTTTTTTTCTTTTTTTGGAGATGGGGTTTTGCTCTTGTTAACCCAGACTGGAGTGCATTGGCAAGGTCTTGGCTGACCACAACCTCGGCCTCCTGGGTTCAAGTGATTCTCCTGCCAAGTAGCTGAGATTACAGGTGCCTACCACCACAGGCAGCTAATTTTTGTATTTTTATTAGAGACAAGGTTCACCATGTTGGCCAGGTGGGTCTGGGTCTCCTGATCTTGTGATCTGCCCACCTGCACCTCCCTAAGTGCTGGGATTACAGGTGTGAGCCACCACACCCAGCCATATTGTTTTATTGTATTTTATTATGATTATTATTTTGAGATGGAGTTTTACTCTTGGTGCCCAGGCTGGTGTGCAGCGGCATGATCTCAGCTCACTGCAACCTCCACCCTCCTGTTCAAGTGATTCTCCTGTCTAAGCCTCCGGAGTAGCTGGGTGACAGCTGCCAGCCACCATGCCTGGCAAAGTTTTGCATTGTTAGTAGAGATGGGGTTTCACCATGTTGGCCATGCTGGTCTTGAACTCCTGGCCTCAAGTTAGATTTACTTATTTCTAGGAGTAGCAGACTTCGTAAGTGTTGAGTAGGACAGGTAATTCAATGTCTACACTCAAAACCTTCATTCTGGGCTGGGTGTAGTGATTCACACCTGTAATCCCAGAAATTTGTTAGGCTGAGGTGGGTGTATCATCTGAGGTCGGGAGTTCGAGACCAGCCTGACCAACATGGTGACACCAGGTCTCTACCTGAAATACAAAGATAATCCGATCCCTGTGGCGGGTGCGTCTACTCCCAGGTACTCATCAGCCTGAGGCAGGACAATGGCTTGAACCTGGGAGGAGGAGGTTGCAGTGAGCTGAGCTGGAGCCACTGCACTCCAGGTGTGCAGCACAGCACACTGAGACACCATCTCAAAAAACAAAACAAAGCAAAACATAATCTAATTCTGAGTAATGTCTCTTTTCTGGCTGCCCCCTGATGTTGGCAAGGGAAGACATGCATTTTTTCAAATTTTAAAATGTTTTCAATGTTTATTACTTTTGGAGACTGATTGTCACGCTGTCACCCAGGCTGGAGTGCAATAGTGCCACCTCGGCTCACCATAGTCTCTGCCTACTGATTTCAAATGATTCTCATCCCTCAGCCTCCCAAGTACCTGCGATTATAGGAATGTGCCACCACACATAAATAATTCTATATTTTTAGTAGAGACAGGTTTCTCCAGGTTGACTATGCTGGTTTCAAACTCCTGAACTCAGGTAATCCTCTCTCCTTGGCCTACCAATGCGCTGGAATGACAGACGTGAGCCACTGTGCCCAACCTTTATGATGACGCTTATTATTATTGACACAAGTCTGGCTTGTTGCCCAGGCTGGAATGCAGTGACTTGATCTCAGATCACTGCAACCTCTGCCTCCCAGGTTCAAGGTATTCTCCTGCCTCAGCCTCACGAGTAGCTAAGCCTACAGGCACCTGCCACCACACCCAGCTAATTTTTTATATTTATAGTAGAGATAGGGTTTCACCATGTTCACCCATCTGGTCTGGGATTCCTGACCTTAAGTGATCCACCCATCTCGGCATCCCAAAGTGCTGGGATTAGAGGCTTGAGCCATAGCACACAGCCCAGGAAACGATTTTCAAGATGAGAAACAGTTAAACTGCTGCATGTGACATTATATGTATTTTGGCAAAATCAAAAAGAATGGTACAGGAGTGGTGGCGGTGAGCCTAGGTCACACCACTGTACTGCACTCTGGGTGACAAAGTGACACTCCATCTCAAAATCCCTGTAGGTCCTGAGTGTCAGACCAGGGAAGATTTGCTTGATCCTCCCCTGTATGCAGACACAGAAATGATTCACCATAAATAAAACAGAGCAGAACAAAGGTTTGGAAAAGACCCTCCAGAAGGAATTATCACTATGGTGCAGGAACCTGAGGTCCACCAAAGCAGAAAGAGCTGGAATGAACAAGCTCCCTCTGCAGAGAACTCAGAGGCACAGCAGGGGGCCAGGTGGGTTTGCTCTGAAAAATGAAGAGGCATGGATTTAGCAGAGGTGGTTCTACCTCCATTGATCTGACAGAGACAGGAATGCTATCCTCTGCCCCTCAGGCACCTCCATCCAAAGTTTAAAGAGTCCAGGTGAATGTAAGCACATATGGGCACCTAAGACACAAGGCATGGTTTGTAATGGAGATACAGCTCACCTTGATGGAAGCACTGGCAGACAACAAAGAAATGAATGCAAACACTGCAGATTCTGACAGAAGTGAAATTAGGAAATATGTTTCTCATTGACACCTGAATTCACAGTAAGATATTGTGTTACTACAGAATAATTTCTCGCCCACCCCCGATATTGCTCATGGCAGAAATATTAACAAGTTTGGGAAAGTTGAAAAAAATGTTATTTTTCTTTTCATTCTGAATCTGACTCTGTCTCCCATGCTGGAGTGCAATCATACCATCTTGATTGACTGAAACCTCTACCTCCTGGGTTCAGGCGACACTCCTGCTTGCCTCTCCAGTGTAGCTGAGATTACAGGCACACATCCCCACACCGGGCCAACTTTTTTTTTTTTTTTTTTTTTTTTTTTTTTTTTTTTTTTAGTAGAGACTGGGTTTTACCATTTTGGCCAGGATCGTCTCCAGCTTTTGACTTCTGCTATTAGAATTTCTTTGTCAGCAGGAAATATCTTAATTTCTTGCATCATCTGAGTTATAAGTAACAGCATCTTGTGTTTGTGTCACTTAAGAATTTGGAACATTTGGGCTGGGGGTGGTGACTCACACCTGTTATCAAGCATTTTGGGAGACTGAGGCAGGTGGATCATCTGAGGTCAGGAATTCCAGACCAGCCTGGCCAAGGAGGCTAAACCTGGTGTCTACTAAAAATAGAAAAATTAGCTGGGCTTGGTGGTGGGTACCTATAATTCAAACTACTCAGGAGGCAGAGGCAGCACAATTGCTTGAACTTAGGAGTTGGAAGTTGCAGTGAGTCAAGACTGGGGTGGTGGGATCCTGTGCTGTTGGCTACTTGGGTGACTGAGGCATGAGAATGGTTTGAACTGGAGAGTCTGAGGCGGCACTGAGCAGAGATCACATCCTTACACTCCAGCCTGGGACACAGAATCAGATTCTGTTAAAAAAAAAAAAAAAAAAAAAAAAAAAAAAAAAAAAAAAAGGGATGTTGGAGCAATTTCAAAAGGTAAAGTGTGGGCATTAATTACCTTTTCATCAAATGAAATTTCCATATCCTTTCTCCTTTTTCAAGGTGGGGTCTCACTCTGTCATCCAGGCCAGACTGCAGTGGTGCAATCCCGACCCACTGCAGCCTCAGCCTCCTGGGCTCGAGGGATTTCTCTCACCTCAGCGCCCAGAGTAGCTCTCATTACAGGCACCTTCCACTATGGTATTTCCATATCCTCAGCATTCAGGAGAGCTTAAGATCAGGTCCCATGACCCTGAGAATGAATTCAAGCAACTCACTTTTTTCATTTGCTTGTTTGAGACAGAGTCTGGCTCTGTCAACCAGGCTGGAGTGCACTGGCCCAGTCTCGGCTCACTGCAGCCTGCACCTTTCAGGTTCAAGCGATTGTGGTGCCTCAGTTTCCCAGGCAGCTGAGATTACAGGTGCCCACCACCATGCCCAGGTAATTTGTGTATTTTTAGTAGAGACGAAGTTTCATGACGGTGGCCAGGTTGGTCATGAAATCCTGACTTCAGGTGATCCACCCACCACGGCCTCTCAAAGTGAAGAGACTACAGGTGTGAGCCACCATGCCCAGCCCAAGCCACTGATTCAGATAAAGGTCACTTTGCTTGGCTCTAATTTTTCTGACCCTGTTTTTTTCTTTTCTTTTCTTTGGAGGTGTAGTGTTGCTCCAAATTGCTGGGATTACAGGTGTGAGCCACCAAGGACAGCTCACACAGCTGATTGAGATAAAGGTCACCTTAGCCATAGTTCTCTTTGACCCCATTTTAAAATTTTCTTTCCCTCCAAGAGTGGGAAATCCTGATTTAAGCCCACATCTTTACACTCTCACAGAGTTGACAGGTATTTAACAAAACAATAATTGGGTGCTGTATCTGCCAAGGAGAACATACTGTACAAACATAGACAAAGTGTGGTATTGGCATTCACAGCTTCAGCTAAACACGCGATGAGTTTTTCATTGCCTCTCAGCTTTGAACTTCATCGTGATGGCTGGATGCGGTGATTTGTATTTGCCTCTGAAGTGTGTTCTCTGTTAGCTGTACTCAGAGGTTTAGAAGGCTGCTTGTTTTGAGAATTTCATGGGATCCTTCTAAAATTGTGCAGTTGTTTTTTTGTTTTATTTTTCTCTCCCACCATGGGTGAAGGTGCAACGAACGCTGTTTTGCAATGAACGGTGGCATTTGCATTGTGCTGTTCGTCTATCTTAATAATGTTAACATGTTCATGAAAAGACGTGATCATGTACTCACGATTTCATGTTTCTACATTTTAGATTCAGTATTTCTGTTCCCAAAATGGCTCTACATAAACCATGGACCCCAAGGCTCTTTGATAAAAGAAGTATGCCAGGGGGCATAGTGGCTCAGGCCTGTCATCCCAGCACTTTGGGAGGCTGAGGTGGGTGCATCACCTGAGCTCAGGAGTTCAAGACTAGCCTGGGCAACATGGCCAAACTGTATCTTTACTAAAAGTACAAATTAGCCGGACATGGTGGCTGGTGCCTGTGACCCCAGCTACTCGGGAGGCTGAGGCAGGAGAATCACTGGAAGTCGGAAGGCTGAGGTTGTGGTGAGCCGAGATCATGCCACTGCCCTCCAGCCTGGGTTACAAGAGTGAGACTCTGTCTCAAAAAAAAGAGCTATGCCATCTTGCATCTGGCACTCACTCCAGTCCGTACTAATTCATCTCTTACTGTAGCCTGGGTCTGTGTTAGACAATGCGTGAGTCTCCTGATTCTGCTGTTAACAAATGACCAAAAGCCGAGGGTTTAAAATACTAGCAACTGATCCTCTCCCAGTACTGGAGACCTGGAGTCTGAAGTCAAGGTGTGGGCAGGGCCATGCTCTTTCCAGAGTGTCTCGGGGAGGATCCTTCCTGCCTCTCCCAGATCCTGGGGCTCCAGCATCCCTAGGCTTGTGGCCCAATCACTCCATTCTCTGCCTCCATCTCCATATCACCCTCTCCTCTGTGTCTGTGTCTACTCTTCTGCCTCCTAGAAGGTCAGGGTACCAAAATGAAGCAGGAGCAATGAGGAAGAAGCCTTTGGATCATCGAACTGAGGAAGAAAATGGCTTTTTATTTGGCTGGGAACTGTGTGGGGTTACAGCCTCATTCACTGAGCTCCCCGAGAAGCAGCTTGTCTCCTCTTTTGCAGGCTTATAACGCTAAAGGGGAATCTGAGGCAAAACTATGTCACTGTCTATTTGCTGGATATCCAACTTTACAAACTTTTGGCTTCATTGATTTGCTAATTCATATGCAGGTTGAGTATAAACAGGCAGGGGAGGGGCTTACAGAGAAAAGACCAGCAAATCATTATTTGGCAGGAGTGTTTCCAGGAGGGAGCCTGGCCGGGACAGTTGTGGGGGTGGTGACCCTGTGCTGGGCTTCAGCCATTACAGACAACATTCCTTTGCAACTCTTTCAAGGCTTACAGATAGCAGAGACTCTGCGAACTGAAAAAAGAGACATTTTCCCAACCATTTGGAATTATATTTATTTTCTCACCCTCCTCTCCTTCCAGAGGGGAGGAGGAGGAGGTTGAGGCTGGAAAGTCAGAGGAGTAGAGGTGGTCTCCTCTCTCAGCAACATGTGGATGTTTGTATTAAACAATTTTAAACTACTTTTTTTTACTAAATATTTGTATGAGTCATGTAAACTTAAATGTATATTTCTAGGAGTTTTACGAGTGTGTAATTCACAAATGTCAAGGAGTTTCAATAGAAATAAAGATAGAGGTAGAGATAGACAAGTTAGAGACAGAAATAATGATAGATACAGATACAGGTAGAGAGGAAGATAGAAATAGAGACAGAGAGAGAGAGAGAGAAAGAAAGAGAGAAAGAGAGAGAGAGAGAGAGAGAGAGAGAGAGAGAGAGAGAGAGAGAGAGAGAGATTCCAGATAGATCAGGTAGATGGGGAAATTCACATTAAGGTAAAATGGTGCCAACATAGGGAGTCAGGCAATAATGTCCACCTAGGAAAAAGGCTAGTAAGAAGTGAATCCAACATATGGTGTGTTCCTGCTATTCTGATTGCTGGATCCTAAGGTGGTTAAATCTGTTTATAGATTTCTGAGGAGTCTTTGTAGCTAATTCGCAGGCAAGCTTTGTGCAAGGCCTCCACTAATTTACATTCTCACCAACAGTGTGCCAAGCTTTCCTTTTCTCTGCATCTGCAACAGAAACAGGTTCTTTTGTCTTTTGGATAACAGCCATTCTGCCTGAAGTCAAATGAATGGATTAGGGATTATGAGCAATTTGTCGTATGCCTTGTGGGCAATTATGTCTTAGGTTCACAATTTATTATGAACATTATTTGCTCATTTTTTTAATGCTGTTGAGTTGTTTCAGTTGCTTACGTATTGTAAATCTTTACTGTTATCTGAAGTACAGTGATACAATAATTTCTTCCATACAGTAGGATATTTTAGTTTCCTGTGCTATGTGTGAGCACCTTACCTTGATACAACTCCAGGCTGTTTTTTTCATATTCTTTACTGTGCTTTTGCAGTCTCTTTGGGATCATCGTTGTCTGCAGTGATGCCATGGAGCTTCTTCCTTTTGATTTCTTCTGGTATTTTTTATGGTTAGGTGTCTGACATTAGAGTCTGGTCAGAAATAATCAACCCCCCTACCCCCCACACATGCACGCTTTTTTTTTTTTTTTTTTTTTTTTTTTTTGAGATGGTGTTTTGCTTTTTTCACCCAGGCCGGAGTGCAGAGTTGCAATCTTAACTCACTGCAGCCTCGGCCTTTTGGGTTCAATCTATTCTCCTGCCACAGAATTCTGATTAACAGAGATTCCAAGTGCATGTGCCACCAAAAATTTCTAATTTTTGCATTTTTTTACAGACAACATTTTATCATGTTAGCCAGGCTGGTCTTAAAGTCCTGATCCACCCTCTTCTGCCTCCCAAAGTGCTAGGATTACAGTAATGAACCCCCACGCTCAACCTATTAGATTTAGTTGAAGATATGAATTGGAATGCTTTAAACGTTATGCTTTTTGGAAAGTTAAGAATTCTGGAGCCCCCAGGAAAGAATGTATGCTAAACAGGTGTGGATTATTCATTCAACCTCTTTGAAAAGAGGGTCTTTGCAGATATAGTTAAGGGAAGGATACTGACATGAGATCATGTTTAATTATTCATACTGGCCGTAAATCCAATATGAATAATGCTGGTGAAAGCATAGCAGTTAGGATGGCCAGAGGTCACCCTTGACGCCATCTTGGTTTTGATGGGTTTTGATGGGCTTTCTTACTGTAAACTGTTTTATCTGCAAGGTCTTTATGGTGTGTATCTTTTTATCTTTTTTGAGAGGGAGTCTCTCCATGTCACCCAGGCTGGAGTTCAGTGGTGTGATCTCAGCTCACTGCAACCTCCACCTCTTGTGTTCAAGTGATTCCCCTGCCTCAGCCTCTGATGTAGCTGGGATTACAGGCACGCACCACCATGACCGGACAATTCTTTTTTATGTTTCATAGAGACAGAGTTTCACCATGTTGGCTGGGAGGGTCTCAATCTGCTGACCTGGTGATCCATTCGCCTCAGCCTCCCAGTGTACTGGGACTACAGGCATGAGCCACCACACCCGGCTATGACCTGTATCTTCTACCAACTTCCTAGTTCACTTGTGAGTGTGAACGTCTTCACCATGTGAGAATGAGGCGTCAGCCTCATTTTACCAATCTCCTTGCTTCCTTGACTCACATTCTAGGGTAGAGCTAGGTGGTCTTGCTCAGGGCACAGCTGCACCAAAAGGCTGAAACTGACAATTGGGGGTCTTGCTAGGTGTGCACAAGAAGGGGACAGCCATGCAGAGCTCTTCAGGGAAAGCATGCCCAGCTCAGAAAGATGGAGTTGCCATGCTTACAACACTTCTGACAACACCCAAAGGCTGCAATTCATCTTGTGGAGACACCCAGCATACAATCTCTGAGCTAGGGAAACCCTGTTTCTCAACCTTATAAGATGAGGCTGATACCTTTCCAAACTGACATCACAGATGGACATTTCTCCTGAGAATGTTCAGGGAAACCAGTCTCTGCCACCTACTGTCTTCTAGTGATCCCCAAATTTCTCTTCAAAGAATTAATATGTCAGCATGTCCAGGTCTCCTATTCTTTAAATCTCTATTTTGTTAGTTTGTTTTGAGATAGAGTCTGGCTCTGTTGCCCAGGCTGGTGTGCAATGGTGTGATCTCTGCTCACTGCAACCTCAGCCTTCCAGGTTCAAACAATTCTCCTGCCTCAGCCTCCCAAGATGCTGGGACTACAGGTGCCTGCCACGACACCCAGCTTTTTGTATGTTTAGGAGAATCGGGGTTCCACCATATTGGCCAGGCTGGTCTCAAACTCCTGCCCTGGAACTTCGCCCACCTCGGCCTCCCAACGTTCTGGGATTACAGGCATGAGCTACCATGCCTGACCTAAATCTCTAACGTTTAAATTCCTCATAATTCCAGTAAACAACCTTCTCCACCAGTTCTAATCAGTAGTTCACTTCTGCTTGCCACTCCCCAGCTCCATCCCTACTCATCCCAGTCACCTGATCACAGGTGGCTGCCTGCTCTGACTGGCCCTCAAGCATCCTTCCCTCCAAAACACCTGCCCTGCCACCCCAGCTCAGACCCCTGCCCTCTTTAAAATAGCCAATCAGGATTAGTCTGGCTTGTGTGGTCTACCCCTAGCCGATAGGGGAAGGACACTGCAGTAGGGATGACCCCCATCAGGCATAAGTACCCCCTTCCCCCTTTTCCAAGAGTGGGACCACCATTGCTCCACCTTTTAGCCACAGCCTTCTCAGGAAGTAAACTGTCTTCCTGAGAGGAAGTATCTTCACGTGCTATTTCTTTTGCGCCATTGACATTTTACTTGTAACACACTGCAACATCTACAAGTGTCAGAGTTTCTTCACCCTTAACATTTTTGCCAATCATATTGGTGTGAAAACAGTGCCTCTCGGCAGTCGTGATGTGCTCATCAGGTAATGCACCTAAAAATGTTGACAGTAGCCCTGCTCCAAAATATTACATAGAAATATTCCTATTTGTGGTTTGGCCCAGTGGTTCATGCCTGTCATCCCAGCACTTTGGGGGTCTGAGGTGAGTGGATCGACTGAGGTCAGGAGTTCTAAACCAGCCTGACCAACATGGAGAAATCCCATTGATACTAAAAATAAAAAATAATATAAAAGAAAAATAAAAAAGAAAAATAGAAATAAGCTGGGTGTGTTTGTGGGTGCCTGTAATCCAAGTTACTTGGGAAGCTGAGGCGGGAGAATCACTTCAACCCAGCAGGTGGTGGTTGCCGTGAACAGAGATTGCACCACTTTACTCCAGCCGGGCAAGAAGAGCAAAATTCCGCCTCATGAAAGAAAAAGAAAGAAAGAGAGAGAGAGAGAGAGAGAGAGAGAGAGAGAGAGAGAGAGAGATACATTTTTTTATTTCCATTTTCTGTTTCCACTAGGAAAATATCTAATGGCCATAGACAGAAAGATGCATCCATATCTTCTGGAATATTCTCCTACTGGGATATAAGGGACTCATCAAAATAAAGAGACTGCAGAAACCCAGGATTTACAAATCTTTGAAATGATTCAAAGATTTCCTTTTGCTTTTCTTTGAGTCTGAAATACTGTTGTCCAAAAATTACACAGAGCATGATATGCCCTTTGTCATAAAGTTAGGGACATTTAAAACAGAGAAATGCAATAAAGTGATGTATCAATGGAAACCGAAAAATGAAGAAAATGGCCAAACAAGATCACCTTGAGTGGTGGGGAGTGGTACAGAGGGCTGGATGGGGTGGGAGAAACGACAGGTTTAAGTTACTGTTAAAGTCTCCATTTATAAGTTGGTGATATATGGACAGGTCATCTTAGAGTGTTCAAAATGAAGAGGCTGGAAACCATCATTCTAAGCAAAATTGATATAGGGACAGATGACCAGACACTGTCTATTCTCACTCATAAGTGGGTGGTGAACAGTGAGAACACATGGACACAGGAAAGGGAACATCACACATTGGGGACTGTCGGGGGTTGGGAGCTAGGAGATTCATAGCAGGGGTGGGGGTATTGGGGAGGGATAACATTAGAAGAAGTATCTAATGTGTATGATGGGGAGATGGATGTAGCAAACCACTGTGGCACATGTATACCTATGTAACAAACCTGCAATTTCTGCACAGGTACCCCCAGGAATTAAAGGATAATAATTAAAAAAAAAATGACCTCTACCAACCCTCCAAAATACAACTATAATATTGTAGGGGGGTATTAACAATACCTAACTTCGGCTATGCTCAGTGGCTCATGCCTGCAATCCCACTACTTTCAGAGGCCGAGGCAGGCAGATGACGAGGTCAGGAGATCAAGACCATCTTGGCCAACATAGTAAAACCCTGTCTTTACTAAAATACAAAAACATCAGCGGCCCTGGAGCTGTGCACCTGTAGTCCGAGGCTCTGAGGAGGTTGAGGCAGAGAAATTCCTTGAACCCGGGCAGCGGAGGACGCTGTGAGCCGAGATCGTGCCACTGGACTACAGTGTGGGTGACAGAGCAAGACTCTGTCTTAGAAAAAAAAATACCTAACATCTTAAATATATAGAAATATTAAGATAAAACTGGGACAATAGGTGCCTGTCATCACGCCTGACTTTTCGTATTTTTAGCAGAGACAGGGTTTCACCATATTGGCAGGGCTGGTCTCAAACTCCTGACCTTGCTCTCCACCCACATCAGCCTCCCAAACTTTAGGAGTTCAAGACCAGCCAGGCCAACATGGCGAAAGCCCCTCTCTACTAAAAATACAAAAAGACAAAAATCAAGGGAGAAATTCAGGCTTAAGAGGTGAGGGTCCTAACTGCAGAGCCTGCAAGAACAAATAACAGTAAGAACAAGCATAAAGAAAAGTGCCGTAATTTGGGTGATACCTGCTTTGTTGATAGAAATAATAGCATTTCCCTTTTATTCTGTCTCATACTCCCCTCCTTTCTGCAATTTCTGTGAACTGTACCCACAGCCACACCTCCAGGTGTTTTTAAATGTTGATCCCTCTGTACAAACTCTCCTAAATCTGTCTGGCCAACTCCTATTCACTCTGCAAAACACAATTTACCTGATCCCTGATGCTGCACATCCGTCACCCTTGCAGAAATAAGGCTGAGCTCTCCTGCCTATTTTTTTTTTTTTCCTCCTGTTTTTGCCTTGAGGGGTTGATGGAGTTTGGCTCTCATCACCCAGGCTAGAGTGCAGTGGCATAAGCTCAGCTCACTGTAATTTCCACCTCCTGGGTTCAAGCGACTTTCCTGCATTGGCCTCCAGAGCAGCTCAGATGCCAGGAGTCTGCCACCACGCTCGACTAATTTTTGTATTTTTAGTAGACACCGTGTTTCATCATGTTGGCCTGGCTGGTCTTGAAATCCTGACCTCAGGTGATCCACCCACCTCGGCCTCCCAATGTGCTGGGATGACAGGCATGAGCTGCTATGCCCAGCCTGAAAACATTGTTTTAATAGTAAGTAGAATCAAGCAATTGAGTTCTGGAAAAAAAAAAAAAAACTTTGGTTATGCTGAAAGCCCAGACTATACCACCACACACAATATCCATTGAACAAAATGGACACTGTACTCTGTAAATCTATACAAATCAAAATTAAAAAAAAAAATCCAAAGAAAAGTAGTGGTCATCCTTGACTTCATGGAGTAGTCACCCTAGCTGCATCCAGTATTATAATACCTACAAAAGAAAGGTCAGGCTAGACGGCTCAGGTCTGTCATCCCAGCACTTTGGGAGGCTGAACTGGGTGGATCACAAGGTCAGGAGTTCAAGAGCCAGGCTAATGTGGTGAAACACTATCTCTATGGAAAATAACAAAAATCAGCTGGGCGTGGTGTCCGGTGCCAGTAGTCCCAGATACTGGGGAGGCTGAGGCAGGATAGTGTCTTGAACTCGGGAGATGGAGGTTGCAGTGAGCCAAGGTTGTGCCACTGCACTCCAGCCTGGGCAACCCGGTGAAACTCTACCTCAAAAACAAACAAACAGACAAAGCAGCAGAAGTTTCCCAAACTCCTCCTTTACTCAGGAAACATCACTGAGATCCTGGAGCATTGGGTAACCCTCCAGGCATCCCGGCCAGACACGTCGAATATCAAATGGTTTCCATGGTTTCAATGGTTTCAATGGTATCAAATGGTTTCCATGGTATCAATGGTTTCTCTTCCGGCCTTTGCCAAATTGAGATTTCTCTACAGTAAAAACTCCAGTGGTGGCACAGAAATGAAAATCAGGGCTGCTCCCCGGGCCCCTCTGCCACCAAAAGATATCAGTCTCTGATTTTTGGAGTAATGTGGACTCTTTTTAATTTGGATGCCAAAATGAGCTTCAGCATCGCAGGCTGTAATTGCTCTGCACTTCATTTCCTTTTGTTACTCTAGATCCCTTCGCAGAATCAACACGCTCCAGGCTCTGAGTTCCAGCACAAATAAAATGTGTTTTGGGTTAGGGCGTCAGTTGCACCAGCCAATTTCCCACTCCGAATTACAGCAACAGTCAGCACAACACCAGCCCAGCCCCCACTCCAAGTTGCAACAACAGTCAGTCATCTGGATGTGAAACCACATACATCATTCTGCATATGAAAATAAATAAATGAAAAGTGAAGTTCAAGTCTATTAAGCCAACCACACTTTATAAGGGGGACATTTTCTTAGCAAACATTCCAAATGGCCTCATCTCTTGCACCGCCCCATCTCTCAGCCCATGTGGGTGGGTAACCTAGTGAGACACAGGTTATGGCAGGAGAGGAAATTCTTGCAGGCACCAGAGAATTTGTGTCATCAGAGAAGATCCATCACTGACGGCCTGTGCTAGGAAGCAGGCTTGGGGGTCACACGAAGAAGAGGGATGCAAGCTGTTTATTCCAAGTGTGGGTGGAAGCAAGCCTGTGTCTACAACACCTCGGGTTACCCAAGAGGATATAATATTACAAATTCATGTAATTTCCTGTGCTCTGACCCTGTTACCCGGGACCTGCTTGAGGCCATCATTCTGTCTGCCACATGGGGGTTAGGGTGTGGACATCTTTGGGGCCATGATTGAGATGATTATGAATGACCAGGGCTCCAACCCATCTGCCGGCAATAATTCTTCAGGTGGAGAAAAACTACCCCATCAAAAAGTGGGTGAAGGGTATGAACAGACACTTTTCAAAAGAAGACAGGTATGTGGCCAAAAAACATAGGGAAAAAGGCTCCTCATCCCTGGTCATTAGAGAAATGCAAATCAAAACCACGCTGAGATTCCACCTTAAGCCAGCTAGAATGGCGGTCATTAAAAAGTCAGGAGACAGCAGATGCTGGAGAGGATGTGGAGCAAAAGGAATGCTTTTACCCTGTTGGTGGGAGTGTAAATTAGTTCAACCATTGTGGAAGACCATGTGGCGATTCCTCAAGGACCTAGAAACACACAAACACAGGGAGGGGAACATCGCACACCAGGGCCTGTCGAGGGCTGAGGTGCTCGTGGAGGAATATCGGGGGTGGCGGTATCGGGGAGGGATAGCATTAAGAGAAATACCTAATGTGGATGACGCGGCAATGGATGCAGCAAACCAGCACCATGGCACATTTGTACCTACATAGCAATCCTGAACAACCTGCACAGGTACCCCAGAACTTAAGGTACAATTGTAAAAAAAAGAAAGAAAAAAAGTATAACTACCTCCCCGTAAGATTCCACGAGAAAAGCTGGTAAGCTCCAAACCACTTACTCCCCAAGGTGAATCGGGGTGTACAGATGCGTTCCTAAGCTCTGCATATTGGGGACACAGAGGTATGGAGGCAGGAATTCTTTCTCCTGGCTCACTATGCATTCAGTCTTTAACGTCCCCTGGTTGTGGTAACTGTCGGTAATTAACTCCAGGCTGGAAAAAGATTTCTGGAGGAATGTGTTTGTTTTTGCAGCCAAAGACTAATTAGCCCTGGCCACCTGCCTTTCCCAAACATCACTGCAAGGTTGTGTTGGAGTTTTCCACTGGTGACAGCATGCCATTTCTGTTGAGTTTCTCCCTGCTGTGACCTTTCTGTAGCTGCCCTAATAATAATAGTCATAATCTATCATAATCATACTAAATCAGAAACTGGGTGGCTGAAAATAATACAGGTTTATGCTCTCGAGTTCTTAAGACTAGAAGTCTGAAATTCAGGTGACTTGGGGCTGTTCTGTGTCTGGAGGCTCTATTGGAGGGTCCTTCCTTCCTCTACAGATGCTGGTGGCTCCAGCATCCCTGGGCCTGTGGCCGTATCCCTCCAGTCTCTGCCTTCGAATCCACCTGGCGTTCTCTGTCTCTGTGTCTGGTCTCCCGTCTCTTAGAAAAACACCTGTGCTTGCGTTTAGGAACCACCCTACTGTAGGATGATCTCATCGGAAAATCCTTAGCTAATTGCATGTGCAAAGCTATTTATTTCCAAACAAGGCCCTGTTCACAGGTTTGTGGCATCTGGATTTGAATATAACTTTCTGAGGGACCACAGTTGAGTGCATTCCAGTTGTATCAAGTTCCCTCCAGAGGCTCTACGGGAGGATCCTTCCTGCCTCTCTGGCTTCTGGGGGCCCCAGCATCACTGGGCTTACGGCTGCATCACTCCAGTCTCTGCTCCCCTCTACACGTGGCCTTCTCTTCTGTGTCTGTGTCTCCTTTTGCGTCTCTTAGAAGGACACATTTCATCACATGTAGACCTCACCTAATCCAGGGTGATCTCATCTCAAGACCCTCAACTTCATTACGTCTAAGATTCTATTCACTAGTCTAGGGGTGAGGACATAAACTTATCTTTTGGGGATCAGCATTCAATCCATTGTAATTGTGTTTGGTTGCTTCTGGAGCCTCTAGGGGAGTTTGCTTCCTGCCTCCCCCAGTTCCCGGGAGCTTCAGGTGTCCTGGACTTCTGGCTGCATCACACCAATCACTGACTCAGTCTCCTTGCAACCTCCTTCTCTGTGTCTGTGTTTCCTCTTCTGGCTCTTAGAAGCACATCTCTCATTGGATTTAAGACCCACTGAGATAACTCAGGATGACATCATTTTGAGATCTCTACCTCGGTGACATCTACACAGGTTATTTTTCCACAGAGGCCTTCAGTCTAAGGTACCAGCGGTCAGGATGTGAATGTCATCTTTTCAGGGGGACACCATCTATTCCACTGTACCATCCTAGGAACTTCCCGTAAGCCCGTCTCGGTCTTTCAAGATGTCGAGGACACAAATCTCAGCCATGAACCCAGGAAATAAACAGGCCCTGAGCTGCAACTCCAACACAAGGTCAGTTGAGGCCAGGAGCAGTGGCTCTCACCTGTAATCCTGCCACCTGGGGAGGCTGAGGAGGGTGGATCAACTGAGGTTGGCAGTTTAGACCAGCCTGGCCAACATGGGGAAAACTTTCTCTACTCAAAGTGCAGAAAAAAATAAAAAAAATAAATAAAAAATAAATAAACAAAACATATGTGAGTGTGGTGGTTCACGCTTGCAATCTCAGCACTTTGGGAAGTCAAGGTGGGTGGATTGCCTGAAGTCAGAAATTCGAGATCAGTCTGACCAAAATGCTGAAACTCCGTCTCTACTAAAAATAAAAGAAAAAAAAATAAGCTGAGCATGACTGTGCACTCCTGTAATATCAGCTACCCGGGAGGCTGAAGGAAACTGAAGATGGAAGGCAGAGATGTCAGTGAGCTGAGATCAGGGCACTTCCCTCCAGCCTGGGTGACAGTGTGTGACTTGGTCACGAAAACAAAACAAAACAAAACAAAACAAAACAAAACAATACAAAGCAAAAAATATACATTCCTCCAGAGGATGTCAGAAGAACATGGCACCTATCCCAATGTTTAGCCACACACCCAGCATAGTGACTGAGGATTGGACTACTGAGAGATCAGGCTAATAGTGACCGGAGTCAGACAGCTGAGAGATCAGGCTCATACTGACCAGGGATCAGACAGGTGAGAGATCAGCCTCATATCCACCAGTGATCAGACAACTCAGAGATCATAGATCAGACAGCTGGGATATCAGGCTCATAGTGACCAGGGACCAGACAGGTGAGAGAGCAGGCTCATAGCCACCAGACATCAGACAGCTGGGAGACCAGAGATCAGACAGCTGGGAGTTCAGCCTCATAGTGACCTGGTATCAGACAGGTGAGAGACCAGACTGATAACAATCAGGCATCAGACAGCTCAGAGATCAGGCTCACAGAGACCAGGGATCAGATAGGTGGGAGGTCAGTCTCATAGTGACCAGGGATGAGACAGCTGGGAGATCAGACACATAGCAACCAGGGGTTAGACAGCTCAGAGATCAGGCTGATAGCAACCAGGGATCAGATATTTCAAAGATCAGGTTCATAGTGACCAGGGAGGCAGGTGTGGGTGGAACAGCAGAGGTCAGGAAATCGAGACCAGCCTGGTCAACATGGTGAAACCCCATCTCTACTCAAAATAAAAAATTAGCCAGGTGTGGTACCTGGCGCCTGCAATTCCAGCCTTCAGGAGGCAGAGGCAGGAGAATCACTGGAACCTGGGAGTCAGACATTGCACTGAGCTGAGATCGCACCACTGCACTCCAGCCTGGGTGACAGAGCAAGACTCCATCTCAAAACAGCACAAACAAACTTAAAGACATTGGCAGTGTTGGCTGTTTCTGAAGACTATAGGGGAGGGTTCTCATTATATCTCCCAGCTTATAGTGGTTACTGCAAATATTTGGTACTGTCTGGTTTCTAACCTCATCATTGCAATCTCCGCCCCTCTCTTCACATAATCATCTCTCTGTGTATCTATGTGTTTGACTCCTGTTTCTATAACAAGCCTAGAGCTACTGTATCAGAGTCCACATTCATATCTTCTTCTTTTTTTTTTTTTGTGAGACAGAGTCTGGCTCTACTGCATAGGCTGGAGTACAATGGAATGATCTTAGCTCACTGCAACTTCCACTTCCCGTATTCAAGTGATTCTCCTTCCTCGGCCTCCCTAGAAGCTGGGATTACATGTGCCTGCCACCAAGCCCAGATAATTTTTTTTTCTTTCTTTTTTTTTTTTTTTTTTTTTTTTTGTATTTTTAGTACAGACAGGACTTCCCCAACATTGGCCAGGCTAGTCTCAAACTGCTGACCTCATGTGATCCTCCTGCCTCGGCCACCCAAAGTGCTGGGATGACAGGTGTGAACCACCACACCTCTCCGTCTCTCATTTGCAGGACTCTCATAATGTTGCGATGACCCCGTTCTTTTTAAATAATTTATTTACTTTTTGAGACAGAGTCTTGCTCTGTTGCCCAGGCTGGAGTGCAGTGGTGCGATCTCACCTCACTGCAACCTTGGACTGCCTCAGCCTCCTGAATAACTGCAATTACAGTTGCCCACAGCCATGCCTGGCTAATTTTTTTAATTTTTATTTTTAGGTGAGACAGGTTTCCCATGTTGGCCAGGCTCAAACCCCAGACCTCAAATGATCCACCCTCCTCCATCTCCCAATATGCTGGGATGACAGGCCTGAGCCACCGCAACTGGCCGACCCCGTTCTTTACGAGATGCTGTGAGCAGAACGAACAGATTTTTGGAAGATGCACGGTTTTTGTAAAGCTCACTCAGACAGACATTCTCCCATCCTCGTGCATGGCCAATATCATACAGGAACGATGAAAATTTAAAGAGGAAGGAAGAAACATCTCTTCTCCACAACAGATGTTGGCAGGTGCTATATGTATGGCAGGGGCAGGAGTTCCGCTGTGGGGATATTACCTGTTTATGCCTCTCTCAGGTGTGGGAGGTGGAAAGTGAGTCAGGAGGAGGCCTGGCAATGACGGCCTTTGCCGGGTATAAAGACCAGCTTGACCGTGGAGAACCCCCACCCCAGTGGAACTGAAGGCACTAAGAAGCAGAGACCCAGATACATCAGCAAAATGAGTCTATCCAGGGTTCCAGCAGGCTTCTGAGCTGAGAGCCTCAGGGGCAGATGGCATTCCAGGCTGAGGGCCTCCAGGAGACTCTGATCCATGTGCTTATTCTCTCTGAGAATGTGATGCTTATTAACAAACTGGTGTTTGGTATTTTCTCATCACACAAGAACAGACCAGG
This sequence comes from Saimiri boliviensis, assembly GCF_048565385.1. Classification (NCBI taxonomy): domain Eukaryota; kingdom Metazoa; phylum Chordata; class Mammalia; order Primates; family Cebidae; genus Saimiri; species Saimiri boliviensis. Next base: position 17,303,927 of record NC_133471.1, on the reverse strand, counting down.
TAGGCAGCTGGTGCCCACTTACCACTGATCACAAACTAAAAACTTTTCTCCCCAAGGGGCCAGAGGGACCGTGTCAGATGTCCTGTGCTTAAATAATTGTTTTAACTCCTGTATGATATGTGTATATTGTCCTGCCACCTGGGAATGCCCCCTGTAGTTTTCCAGTTGGTAAGGAGGCAGCTAGGTTTTCCTTGCCACAGTTCTTCCTGGGAAACAATATATTCTATCAAACACTCAGTAATTCTTAGCAGCAGGGACATCTCCAAACAGGGCTGTCAAAGAACACAGCCAAAGATGGGCTGGTGAGTGTCTCCTTGGATCTCTGCCTGAGAGTCAGCTGAGAAAATGCACACAGCAAAATGTGGGATGATGGTGGTATATGTCCCTTAGGCTGCTCATAAGAGGCAGGGCTGGTTCTTCTGTGTGTGTCTGCATCCTCACCTCCTCTTCTTAGGAGATGTCTTACTCCTGAGGCTGGTATCACAGAACACCATGGTCTGGGTGGCCTATAAACAACACACATTGATTCTCTCACAGCCCTGGAGGCTGGAGTCCTGAGATCAAGATGTGGGCAGGTCTGGCTCCACCTGATGCCTCTCTCCCGGGCTTGTAGACACCATCTTCTCCCTGTGTCCTCAGAGGATCATCCCTCTGTGTGTGTCTGTGTCCTCATCTCCTCTTCTTATAAGAGCTCCAATCCTATTTGATCAGGGTTCACCCTAAGGATATCATGTTGACCTTACCAATTAGCCCTGCAAAGATGCTGTTCCACGTAAGGTAACATTCCCTGGAATCTGGGCATCACATTGTTTTTGGGAGACACAATTCAGCCCACCATCTTATTCAGAAACCACTATTCTGCAAATTCCATGGCAATTTTGTCAGCCTGGTTGGTTTTCTCTGCCTTTCTTGCTTTTCACCTTGTGACTGATCTTTTTCATTTACAGGCCATCAACTCTCCTTAAAGAGAGCATCAGTTTGGCTAACCTGGACACCCAAAGCACCAACCTGGTATCAGCTGGGTAACAAAATCCATCCTTTCTTGGGATTCCGGTGATACTTATTATCAAAATTGAATTGCATAAAAACAAATGCAGATGGTTGTAGATGTGTGATGTTACTTCTGAGGCCTCTGTTCTGTTGCATTGGTCTATTTGACTGTTTTGGCACCAGTACCCTGCTGATTTGATTACTGTAGCATTGTAGTATAAATTGAAGTCAGGTAGCGTGACATCCCCCTGCTTTGTTTTTTTTATTGCTTAGTGCTGTCTTGATTATGTGGGCTTTGTTTTGTTTCCATATGAAATTTTGTAGCTGTTTACAGTAACAAAGACTAGGAACCCATCCAATTTCCCATCAGTGATAATCTGGATAAAGAAAATGTGGCTCATACATATCAGTGAATACTATGCAGCCATAAAAAAGGATGAGTAGGACATGTCCTTCGCAGAGACATGGATGAAGCTGGAAACCATCATTATCAGCAAACTGACACAGGAAGAGAAAACCAAACACAGCATATTCTCACTCATAAGGGGAAGTTGAACAATGAGAACATATGGACACAGGAAGGGGAACAACACACACTGGGACCAGTCGAAGGTTGGGAGCTAGGGGAGTGATAGCAGGGTTTGGTTGGGCTAGGGGAGGCATAGCATTAGGAGAAATAACTAATGTAGATGATGGGGTGATGAATGCAGCAAATTACCATGCCAAGTGTTTACATATGCAACAAACCTGCACAATCTGCACATGTACCCCAGATCTTAAAGTATATTAATAATAAAAAACATACAAAAATACCCATGTGGGGCATTCTCTGGGGCACCCATTTATAGAAACTTTGGGATTTTTCTTACAATGCCTTTTTTCCCTGAATGTTTTTCTTCAGCTTCTCTGAGTTCAGAGAACACAGCCCTATCTCTACTATTCCCAGTCAGAGGGTGATTTCAACCCAAACGGGGTTAATAGGGTACCCGACAAGTCATCTCAGCATGCACCCCGTTTTACTCCCTGTATACTGATGTTTCTCTTCTGGCGAGATGGATGCTCTTCATATCAGCTTTCAAAATGACAGATAACCATTGCCGGTTAATGAGCGCTATTAGCAGATATATATATGTACTTCCATCCCCAGAGTAATTTCTTTTTCAATAATGCAATTTGCAAATGTGAGTGATTCAGTAGCTTCCATCTCTGTGGATTGCCAGCTCAGCTTTGCCTGCTCCTCTCTCGAATGATTTGGGGTGGTTGGAGGCGGCCTGGCTCCCTCCAGAGCTGGAACTCTCCAGAGCCAATATTTGCTTGTCTTCTTGGATTCTGAGCACATCTTGGACAGTGGAAACCTTCTGGAATGATCTTGCCTTCCCACAAGAGATTGACATCCCTGGCCATGCAGACACACCTTCCCCAGAGAGGACAACCAAGCTTGCTCTCCCTAAATTCCTTCTTTCGGATATCATCAGTTCACAGAAGAACTAGGAGCATTGTAGGACTACTTAACAGGCACATTAAAAAGAAAAAAGAAAGGTGTGTGTGGGATGGATGTGCTGGTTCACACTTGTCATCCCAGCAATTTGGAAGGCTGAGGTGGGTGGATCACCTGAGGTCAGGAGTTGAAGACCAGCCTGGGCAACATGGGGAAACCCTGTCTTTATAAATACAAAAGATAGGCTGTGTGTGGTGGCTCATGCCTACAATCTCAGCACTTTGGGAGGCCAAGGTGGGCAGATAACCAGAGGTCAGGAGTTGAAGACCAGTCTGGGAAACATGGTCAAACCCTATCTCTAATAAAAACACAGGAAATAGTCTGGGTGAGGTGGCTCATGCCTATAATCCTGGCATTTTCGGAGGCCAAAGTGGGTGTATCCCCTGAGGTCAGGGGTTTGAGATAGCCTGCCCAACATGGTGAAGCCTCATCTCTAATAGGATACAAAAAAAAAAAAAAAAAAAAATCAGCCAGGCGATGTAGCAGGTGCCTGTATTTATAGCTACTCGGGAGGCTGAGACAGAAGAATAGTTTGAACTTGAACCCTGGAAGTGGAGTTTGCAGTGAGCCTAGATCACACCACTGTACAGCAGCCTGGGTGGCAAACTGATACCCTGTCTCAATTTTTAAAGACAGAAAGAAAGAAAAGAAAAGAAATGTATATTAAGGAAAAAAAATAGATTTTATACACACTATGGAATAGTATGCAGTCCTGAAAAAGAAGAAAATAATGCCTTTTGCAAGTTGGATGAAGCTGGAGAGGAAACTGCACTATGAGTACGAAGGGCACATAGAATGAAATAATAGACAGTGGAGTCTCAGAAGTTGGCAGGATAGAAGTGGGGTGAGAGATGAAAAATTAGCTCTGAGATTCACCTTACCCTACCTAGTTAACAGGTGCACTAGCCCAGGCTTGATGGCTCACATCTGTAATCCCAGGTACTTGGCAGGCTGAGGTGGGAGAGTCGCTTGAACCCGGGAGGTGGAGATTGTGGTGAGCAGAGATCACACCATTGCACTGCAGCCTGGGTGACAGAGCAGTACTCTGTCTCAGAAGCAAACAAACAAACAAAAACAGGTGGACAAAAGCCTAGACTTTACCAATCAAATGTGCAACCAAAAAGCATTTGCACTGCTGAACTAATAAGCCACTGGCTTATGACACATTAAGGGCTCATTCCCCGTGTTGTGTTTGTGCAGTTAGCTTTTGGGAACAAACAGTGAGTCCCTTCCACCTCCTTTTCTTTCATTTATATCACTCTTTTTGTTTGATTTGTTTATTTATTTATTTGAGACAGAGTCCTGCTGTGTCACCCAGGTTGGAGTACAATGGGGTGATCTCGGCTTACCACCGTCTACACCTCCAGGGTTCAAGCAATTCTCCTACCTCAGCCTCTGGAGTAACTGGGATGACAGGGGTTCACCACCGCACATGGCTAATTTGTGTAGTTTTAGTAGAGACTGCGTTTTGCCATGTTGTCCAGGCTGCTCTGGAACTCCTGACCTCAAGTGATCTGCCAACCTCAGCCTCCCAAAGTGCTGGGATTACAGGCATGAGCCACTGTGCCCAGCCTCTGGTATATCTTTATGTGAAGTATAAAAACAGATGAATACACTCACTAATCATTAGGAAAAGGTTAATGAGCTCTGGGCACTGTGGCTCACACCTGTAATCACAGCACTCTGGGAGGCCAGGGCGAGCAAATCACGAGGTCAGGAGTTCCCAATCAGCTTGACAAAGATGGTGAAACCCCATCCCTACTACAAATTCAGAAACTAACTGGGCATGGGGACTCGAACCTGTATTCCCAGCTACTCAGCAGGCTGAGGCAGGTAATGGCTGGAATCTGGGAGGCGGAAATTGCACGCAGCCAAGATTGTGCCACTGTGTTCCAGCCTGGTAACAGAATAAGACTCGGTCTCATAAAAAATAAAACTTAAAAAAAGCAAATGAAAGGCACACTGGTTACGGTCATATTTTGCCATTGTAAACAGCATGGTGATAGTCGTAGGAGAGCAGCTGTGCTTTTGAAAAAACTTTTGAGAAGGCAGAGAAAATGATGACATGTGGCGGCAGATGACCAAAAAGGTTGAAGAACAATTCAGCTTGGGATTCAGCTCTGTGTCATTGCATATTATAAGCCAGCATACAACTTGTCCAGGGAGAAGTCTAGCAGCAGGGCCACAGAGGAGAGTCCCACAAAGAGCATCGCATACGGACAGATTGTTGGAAGTAGAAAACTTCCTTTCTTAAGTTCCTTTCTTCTTAAAGAACAAGTGTGCTCATAACTTTGTGAAGCCCTATCCTACATAGCTGTTAGACATGGTGTGCTTACAAGCACATACTACGCTCTATGTCCTTGTACTTTAACCAAGATATCTGTGCTGGACTTGCTCACAGGCATGTCCCAGCTCTACATTGCTTTCAGCTGTTCAGAAAAGTTTTTACTTGTTAGCTAATTGTATTCTAGTTTAGATGGTGAGGTCTGGCTCCAGCCAAGGGTGATCGGACACAATCAGCAACCCCACATGCTTCAGGGATAAATGTGTGTGTTTTTCTTCGTTCATTGTATTGCTGTGGCACAATGGCTAGTGAGGGTCCCCTTCCCACAGCCCAGGAAGCAAAAATTGCATTGCTGAAAGATCCTTTGTCTCAGTTCTGATTTATCTTTCCGACACCGAGCATCAATTTCCAACACAGATGTTCTCCTTCTCACAAACAGATGTCACAAAGAGTGATTGGGAGCTGCTGGGATAACTGAGTCATGGTGCTCTTCCTCCTGGGGTCCACCCAGGAAGTCAGTCTGGACAGAGCAGTGTGGTGATACCAGAAACTAATCCCACCTAACAGCTCCCTGGGAGGGAGGTTCTGACACCCACTGCTTTCAAAGTCTCCAGCTCAAGTCAGAAATGCTGCCTTTTCTCAAAGATCAGAAAGCCATGTGTTTATTGGAACATGTCTAAGCACATATCCATCCCTCCCTTTCCTGAAGTGAGGATGACCCAGATCGAAATGGCAACTGAGGCAGATGTCAGCTGTGAGGAGCTATCACTGGGAGCCCCATTTCTGCATGTATCCATCTAAGGGGCTGCCAGCCTGTGCCTGGCTGCTACTTATTAATATGGGTTTCCACGTGCTTGGGTGGAGAGGCCGTCCCCAAGCCTCTCAGGCTCTCCCCCAATTTCCTTGGTAACTAACTCCAAATGCACCAAAAGCTGGGCTCTGCTCCTCCTTCCCTGCTGTTGGAGGGCTGGGCACAGGCTGGCCAGGTGGCCAGTTCCTCACCTCACCTGTGCACTCCTGGGCCAGGGGAGAGGGTTTTGATCACGAAAGGCACCTGTCCCATGAAGACCCTTCCTGCCATGATCACAGGGCCCTGCTAAACCCTGGGGATGACATACCCCCAGATCTGCCAGAGGGTATCTCACTCTTCTCTCCAAAGTCTACAGCGTGGAAGAAACTATGGATCTAGGTGTTGATTCCTTCTTGGTTTACTTGATTCATTGTTTTATATTATTATTATTTTTTGAGAAGAAGCTATGGATGTATTTGTTCTTTCATTCTTATTTTATTTATTTAATTTTATCCATTTTTTGAGAAGAAATGAAGGATCTGTGTATGGATTCTTTCTCCCCTTATTTAATTAATTAACGTTATTTATATTTGAGAAGAAATGATGGACCTATGTATGGATTCATTCTTACTTTAATTAAATTACTTTTATTTACTTTTTGAGAAGAAACTATGGAACTATGGATTGATTACTCTTGTTTTATTTAATTTTATTTATTTTTTTTAGAAGAAACTACGGAATTTGGTGCTCATTAATTCTCGTTTTACTTAATTAATCCTTGTTTTACTTAATTAATCAGTTTTATGTTTTTCAGAAGAAATGTTGGATCCATGTGTGGACTCATTCTTAGTTTAACTAATTGTATTTTCCTTTTCAAAAGAAACTACACATCTATGTATTTATTCATTCTTATATTTAATTAATTAATTTTATTTTTTTAGAAGAAGTTAACAGATCTAAGTGCTGATTCATTCTTGTTTTATGTAATTAATTTTATTTGTTTTTTGAGAAGGAACCATGGATCTTGGTAGAGATTCATTCTCACTTCATTTAATTAATTTATTTTACTTACTTTTTTGAGAATATATGATGCATCTAGGGGAGGAAAAGCAGGGGGTTTTGGGGTTTAGGGGAAGGATAGAAGGAGTGGGGCCTAGGGGAGGGGTAGCAGGGGGTTGGGGCTAGGGCAGGAATACCAGGGGGTGGGGAGTTAGGGGAGGAATAGCAGGGCTGAGGGGCGAGGGGAGGGACAGCAGTGGATGGGGGCTAGGGGATAAATAGCAGGGTGTGGGGTCTAGAGGAGGGATAGTAGCGGGTGGGGCCTAGGGAAGGAATAGCAGGGGTTAGGTGCTTGTGTAGGGAGAGCACGGGCTGGAGGGCTATGGGAAGGATAGCATGGTATTGTGGATCTAGGGGAAAGTAGCAGTGGGTGGGGGACTGTTGGAGTGACAGCAGGGGTTGGGGGGCTAGGGGAGGAATAGCAGAGGGTTAGGCACTAGGGGAGAAATAGCAGCAGGTGGAGGGCTAGGGAAGGTATAGCATGAAGAGAACTCCCTAATGTAGATGATGGGGTGAAGAATGCAGCAAACCACCAAGGCGCATGTACACCTGTGTAATAAACCTGCACCTTCTGCCCATGTACACTAGAACCTTAATAATAATATTTTTTTTTTAAAAAAAGCTGGAGGTTCTTTCACCTGAGTATTAGGCACCCACTTCAGATTTGAGGCCTCTTGGGAACCTGTTTCCTTTTCTTTTTTTTTTTTTTTTTTTTTTTTTTTGTTGTTGTTGTTGTTGTTGTTGTTTTTCTTTTGAGATGGAGTCTTGTTATGTTGCCCAGGGTGGAATGCAGTGGCACCATCTCGACTCACTGCAACCTCCAACTCCTGGGTTCAAGCGATTCTCCTGCCTCAGCCTCAGGAGTAGCTGAGGCTACAGGCACCTGACAGCACACCCAGCTAATGTTTTATACTCTTAGTAGAGACGGGGTTTCACCACATGCGCCTGGCTGGTCTCAACTTGTGGACCTTAAGTCATCCACTAACCTCAGCCTCACAAAGTGCTGGGATTACAGGAATGAGCCACTGGGTAGAGCCCGGAAAACTTTTCAAGAAGACAATCAGTTAAAATGGTGCATGCGACATTATATGTATTTGGACAAAATCAATAAGAATGGTACAGGAAATGACAGAATCCTTCAGAAAGTAACCTTGAGGTCAACACTTTATAAAAACAAGAGAAAGGGAGGCTCTCACGCTATCCAGTTCGAAAAGCTTCACTGGGCATGGTGGCTCATTCCTGTAACCCCAGCACTTTAGGGGGCCAAGGCCAGTGGATCACATGTAGTCAGGAGATCAAGAGTAGGTTGGCCACCATGGTAAAATCCACGCATACTAATAAATACACCATTTAGACAGGCGTGGCGTGTCGATGGTGCCTGTAATTTCAGCTACTCAGGAAGCTGAGGCAGAAGAGTCACTTGAGCCTGGGAAATGGAGGTTGCCAAGAGCTGAGATTGTGCCACTGAATTACAGCTTGGGCAACAAGAGCAAAACTCTGTCTCCAAAACTCATAACCATTACATTAAATTTCCGGCCCAGAAATTTGTACTTAATGTGGACAGAGTTTCTGTTTGGGAAGATGGAAATATTCTGGAAGCAGATGGTGATGATGGTTGCATAATTATTTGAATGTACTTATTACCAGTGAATTGGACGCTGTGAAAAAGCTGAAAGGATAGACATCATATTATGTGTGCTCTACTGCAATGATAAAAAACTATATTGCTGTTGATAGGAAAAGAAGCTTTCTTTTGTGGGAAAGATAGGATTTAGCAGGCAACAATGAACCCTGCCCAACAATAAATACAAAAATATATATATTTGACATGGAGTCTCACTCTGTCACACAGGTTGGAGTACAATGGCAAGATCTCAGCTCACTGCAACTTCTGCTTCCCCAGTTAAAGCAATTCTCCTGCTTCAGCCTGCAACGTAGCTGGGATTACAGGCACCCACCACTAAGGCCAGTTAATTTTCGCACTTTTAGTACAGACGAGGTTTCACCGTGTTGATCAACCAGGTCTCAAACTCCTGACCTCAGGTGTGCTCTGAGACCTGGAGTGCTCACCTGACATTTTATCTGTTCCATATCTGAGGGCCTAATTCCCTTGGGTGGTACAGCACTGGATTGAGACACAGGCCCTGGCTTATGATCTGGGTGACTGGGGATATGGTTTGGGACAGATCAGGCCGTGTTTCAAAGCCAAGTCTCCAGAGGCCTGGAAATAATCAGCTAGGTCCTCTCCCAGGATCCCCACAATGGCCCCACCTCAGCAATCCTGTCTTACCCTGGGCAGTCATGGTGCACCAACCAGCTGAAGAAGTTCAGATAGTCAGTATTCTGCCTACAGCTGGGGGCTTCATCTTCGTGATCCCAGGACCACAGGACTACAGTGAAATGATAAACACTGTATCCTGGAGAAAGAGGAGTCAGGAAGGTACAAGCCAGGCATATCCTTCCACATACCACCTCCTATACCATGCTGGGAGGCACTCCTTACTGAAAATGTAACAGGATAATCCTTAATGATCACTTCACTGTGGAATAAAAGTGGCCCATTACTGGAGATGTCTGAGTTCCTCAGCCTGCATGGCTGAGGAGAAAGAGGACAGTCTCAAAGTGACCAATCATCTAGTTGGATCGAGGTGGCCTGGTAGCTGGGGTGGCGCATGTGTTTCCCCTACACAGCTCTCCCCTGAGTTGTTCTGGGGCCTCAAGGGGGAACCCCACCCTGACCCAGACATATGAGCCCTCACGAAGACCCAGTCCCCATTGCCTGACCTGCAAATCCGTCACATAGCTAAGCAAGACTTCATCATGCTTTCTGATGCTGGCCGACATGTAGGTGTACTGCACAATCTGCCTTGGGTTAAGGAGCTTCCATATGATTGGCTGGGCGAGCCGTAAAAAACCCTGCAAGTTTGCAAGAGCACCAAGAGTGTAGGACAGCGCTATGCCCAGACCTCGGACATGAAACCCTTTCTTGCCAGGCATCCCAAATGGGCAGTTGCAAGGATACTGCTCTGGTCCACAATCCCCCAGCCCTGTGCACTAGTCACCCTCTCCTACCTCCAGGCAGAACACAATGCCCTCCTCCGGCCTCCCACAGACACCTGCCTCTGCTGCTTTACACATGCCAGGGAACCCCTATACCGTGCGGACCAGTCCTTGAAAAACCCGTGGGCCTCGCCCTGCTGAGCATCTGTTGCTAAAGCTACGTGGATCCAGGGCTCCTGGGATGCCCCACCGGGTTGCGTCCCATGCATGCACCTAGGGGCCCTGGGCCCCACCGGAATCAGCTATGCCCAGCGGCCCAGAAGACACAGGGCAGGTCCTGGACCTGCGAAGCCCTGATGGCAGCGGTGCATGCCACTGTTGCCCGCTGGCGGGAACCTCTGGGTCAGAAATGAGTTGTCTTGAGTGCGCACAGCACAGCGCGTACGCAGTCCATCCACGGGTGACTCTGGCAGCTGGCCTCCGGTGTGCCTAGGACCCAGCACGAGAGGAATGCTCCTGGGAGTCCAGCATCCTTAGGGAGGAAAAACGGCAATTGGGGTCTGTATTCGCCTAGACCTGCCAAGAGTGCAGACAAAGTCCACCCCAGCAAGGTTCCAGGCAGCTTTCCTCCCACGCGCCTGCCCCGCCCCACTTCCCCCAAGCCTCCTCCGCGCCGCCCTTGCCGCAGCAGCCAGCGCTGGTCCCTCTCCCTCTCCTCTGGATCTGCAACATTCAGGACCATCTGCCTGGCCTGCCTAAGGAAGTGAGACGTTTCATGTGTTCGCTGCGGGTCAATGGCCTGTCACGGTCATGATGGCAGTTAGGCCGTGGAACTTCCGCGCCCACAATTCCAAAGGGCTGGCTGCCCGCCTGGCCTGCGAGTGAACCCAGAGCCAATGGGCAGAAACTCCGCCAGCTCGGCACCCTTGGCTCGCCCGAGGGTCAAGGGGCAGGACACCCGGATGCGGCCACGCCCCTCCGCCCTGGAAGACCGCCACCCACCGTCGCACTGATTGGCTGCAGACAGAGGCTGTTTCGGCTACTTCCGTAGGGCTGCCGGGCAATCTTTCTTTCCCGCCCAATCCGCTTCTGGGCCTCTCAGTCGGTGGCCAGGGCTAGAGGCTTCCAAAGCCAGATGCAAGCAGCCTGAGGGCCCGGTGACCCAGAGGCTGTTTGTCCTGCGAGAAGCACCTACTGTAATTTCTGTTTCTCTGCTCAGGTTGGTCTCGCCAGGCGTTCGGACGTTGTCAATGAAAGGGACTGGGGTTTTCAGTGTGCGGGTGTTGAATTATGGGAGGAGACGGTAGAGCGGGCTGCCCCTTAGCGCCCGTGAGATACTCGAGTTTGTTAAACTCACGGATGTTTCTTGAGGATTCTTCCTTTTACTGTTGGACATGTCCGATGTGGGGGCAGCTTGTGGGAGAGGGACCTCGGGCGCCATTGTTTTCCTGTGCACGTTTTATTGAAACGGTTTTTCTCTGTCAGTGTGGTCATAACTCAGATACACAGGCAGTGTACTTATGCAGTGTGATCAGGGAAACAAAAAAAGCTTGTACTTTTAGTTAGCACGTTTCAAATATCTGATTTTCTTCATAGGACTGCAGCATGCTAAGGTTGGCATAAATTGTGTGACTTTCGGGTTTGTAGAATTCTGGAAGCATGAACAATCAGTTTAAATTTGCCTCTTTTAAACCTGTAATTGTCTCCCTCCTTCCGTGACAGTATTTGAAAGACGTTTCCTGTATCTCTGGTACCATCAATAATTTAAATGTAAGAAGTGTTTGCAAAGGAGATCAATGGCGGTAGATAGGCGAAAACGGAAGCACATAGATGCACCTAAGGTTTTGTATTGACCTGACAAACTGACGTACTCCTGTAATCCCAACATTTTCGGAAGTGAAGGTGTAAGAATGACTTGAGGTCCGGAGTTGGAGGCTAGCCGGAGTAACGTAATGGGGGTCGTTTAATCTGCTGCCATTCTGGCACCAGGGACCGGTTTAGAGGAAGGCAGCTTTTCCACAGACTAGGGGTTGGTAGGGGGAAGAAGGGGTGAGTGAGAGGCGGCAGCTTAGCATGGGGCACGGGGTAGGGCGGGGCTTCTGCTCGGAACAGCGTGATGGAGCAGTTTTGACTGCAGTGGGGCTGGGTGGAGCGCAGGGTGGAGTAGCAGGTTGGCAGGGAGGACGGTGTCATGCAGCTGTGGCACCTCACGTCATTCTCAGACGTTACATTCTCATAAGGAGATTGCCACTGAGATTTCTCGCATGCGTAGGCCAGAGTACTGGTCCTAGCCTCCACCAATCCCAGTGGAGGTGGGGCTCAGAGACTTAAGAGTGTTTCATCCCTCGTTTTGCAGCCAGGTCCCTGAAAGGCCCAAGATGTTTATGGCTCAAAGCCAGAGTTTGTGGATAACCTATCTAGTTAGTGTATATTTCAAATCACTAAAAGTTTGTACAATATCTAAAAGTTTCTCCCCCAAGAAAGCATGTAGTTTTGGTAGCTCAGTTTAATCATTTATCAAAATATGAGGTTTTGCCTGGCAGTTCACCCTTGAAAAGTGACGGCACTTTGGCAGCACCATACTGACATATCACATGAGCCCAGAAGTTTCAAAGTTGGTCAGCATGGTACAAGCTGGGTCTATTGAAAGACACACACACACATATACACACACACCCTTGCACATGCACACACCTTTACACACACCCCTGCACACACACACGCACATACCCGCTCTGGTAGCAAAACACACTCCGGCAAACACACGCACCCCTGCACACACCCGTACACACACATACACACACCAGGTCTGGTAGCAGGCCACTGTAGTCCCAGCTACTTGGGAAGTTCCTATGTGACAGGATCACTTGAGGCTTGGTGGAGGAGGCTGCAGGGAGCAATGCATTTTGGCAGCAGGAAACTTACCACTTAAAAAAAAAAAAAAACTGTACTCAATAAATACATAATTTTCAAATAAAACGTTTTAAATTGGGTATTCCTGTGTATTTCCACTTTGTAAAATTAGAATAGCTTCTGTTATCTAGTTTTTCTAAAGAGTTTTTCTCAGGTAGGTAGTGAAATGCACCATTAATCCATGAAGCCATTCTGCCTTTTGCTCTTTATGTTACAGATTTTTCATATAGGATGTAAGGTACTTTAAAAGAGGTCAGCCCCTATAAGGGAATTTGACATCAGTTTTCAACACAAGATGTAATACAATTTAATCTTTTCACCTTTATATTGTTATCTAAATATAGATTTACTTTTTACCATTTACAGCCAAATTATGGAAGCAGATCACCCTGGCAAGCTATTCATTGGTGGGCTCAGTAAAGAAACCAATGAACAGATACTAAAAGCAGTATTTGGGAGACATGGTTCCCTGTCAGAAGGTAACCCTTAAAGCCAACATGTACATATTTTTCCCTAAAGTAAACATACACTTAATATATGTAATTGATTACATATTTTTGTTTGTTTGTTTTTAAACTCCTGTTTTGAAGTTTCTGTTTGGTATTCAGAATATTGTCATGGCAGCAGGTGAAGGATCTGTGGTAAAGTTCGCCTGTATACTACTACCAATGGGACATTGTTGTAACCAAGTGAGTTAAAACGGGAGCACTACTCTCTAAGTTCCAAATTAAGAGTTCTTTATTTGGCAGTGACTGAGAGTCAGCTCACCCTCAAAATCTCTCAGCCCTGACAAAGGGGCTTGATTTTCCTTTATACCTTGATTTAGGTAGGGGTGGGAGAGCCTAGCTAAAGTGGAATTTTACAGAAATAGAGCAAGCAAGTTACATAAGGAAGCTGGGGACCAGGGATCAGGAGGTTCCCAGGATGGTTGGTTGGTAAGGGTATTTGCATACAAGCATCGAGGGAGGTATCAGGGGGAACTTTCTGTACACTCAATCCCTGAGGAGGGCATTGACAGTAGCAGGTAGACTTGCCAAGCAGGAGGTGTTTACAATGATTACAGGTACCCGGAACAGTGTGAACCCCTGTTAAGGATTCAAAGCTTTGAATGCAGTGTGACCCAGGAATGCATCTGGGGGGAGCTGAGGCAGGGAGGGAGAAGCTAAATGGAGCATGTCAGGGTCCTGGCCAAGATTGAGTCACTTAGACTGGCACAAGCTAGGTTATTACAATACAAGCAAAAGTAAATTTGGGTGAGTAGGGAATGAAATGGAATGAAATAAGCTGCCTATAGGGGTGATGTAGTGTTAAGAATCACAGTAAGGATGTGAATTGCAATTTGCTTGTTTTTTTGATGTAACATTCAGATAGCTAGTACTATCGGAAGTCCATTATATAAATGAAAAGATTTTCATATATTTCAGTTCATTTGTTGAAAGATTGAAGCAGGAAGTGCAGAGGCTTTGTGTTCATTACTTTTGAGAACCCTGCAGATGCTAAGCATGCTGCCAGAGATTGGAATGGAAAGGTAAGGTTCCCTTGTTAGTGCTACTCTAACTCTGTTCTTCAATTAACAGCATCTCTAGGTCTTTTTTATTACTAGTACACTTTGAAAATAGTATAATGACTTATGAATGGAAATGATTTAGCTGTCCTCTTTCTTGGACATATAAATGCAAGTGTAGTTAGAAGGATGTTGGAATGAACATTATATAAATTACCTTATGGTAATCCAATTTTTATGTTTTTATTTCAAGATGAGTGTAAAAATGTTTCAAAGCTTTTGAACAGCTTTAAAACTTGGATCTCTCATGGGAATGAGAAAAAAAAGTCATGTTTATTAAATGGTTGTTTATGGAATTACATCCAATTCATAGTAATACATGCATAGCACAGAGAAAGTGTGGATAGACATCTAGACAGACTTACAAGAAATAAATCTTCTGTAGATGGATTTCGAGACAGACTCACAAGAAGGAACGATCCTCTCCCATTTTCTGAAAGTACATTCTTGAGAAAGTTCATTTAAACAAGACCTTTCCATTTAAGGAAGTGTTAAGTACTTGAAAATAGAAAATGATAGGAGAACATGAAAGTTGGATAACAGAACAAGTAACTGAAATTTGTACCCCATCCTTGTGCCCTTCTCCAAAGAACGGTTTTTTTTTTTTTGTTTTGTTTTGCTTTTTTTTTGTTTGTTTTTTTTGTTTGTTTGTTTGTTTGTTTGTTTCTGTAACCAGGGTGACATGCATACCTAGTTACTTCGTAACATGGATACCTCCTTATTAATTTTTCCAGTGTGTTCCAGGACTTGCTTTGATCCAAACAATAGTATCTTGTCCTGTGGAGTGTTAATTTCTGGAGGCTGTGTATTTGTTACAGCTTTAAACTTTTATGCAATTCTTGTTCCTACTGAATTCCTTTGTGTTGCAGCCAAGGTGATTTCTTTGGAGATGCCCTGGAGCTTTTTTGTTTGATAACATTATCTCCATCTGTTTTTATTTCCTGCTATACTTGATGCCATCCCCAATATGTTTTTCTGGACCACTTGAGTATTATTCTTCCATGTAAATGTTGCACAATTGGCAATTTATCCTTTAAGAACTTAGATTTTCTTTTTTTTTTTTACTCAGTGTCTATTATAGGAATTTTGTTCTCAAGGTACCATGTATTAATCACTTGATCATTAAATCATCTTTAGTACACCTTTAAACTTTTTGAGTTGATTTTGTTTTTCTCTGTCTAGCTCACTTTCTGGTACATAGCCCACATTGCATTTTTATTCACCCTTATCCTCTCGTATTTTAAGGTGTAGTACAAGCTGATAGTTGATTTGGTTCATGGTTTCATGCTAGGTATGGAGACACTTTTGATTTACGTATCATAATGTCTGGCCATTTTACCCCAGTTTTTGTGCTGAAGAAGTGTTAATTTGTGTAGATGTCTTTTCCACATTGCCTTGTCTCACAAATTTTATTATGGAAAAATTAAAATAAATATTATATGCAGAGAAGTGTTAAGAAGGGAAATAAAGAAGGTAATTAGAGTTTTCAGGGGGAGATTACAGTTTAAGAAATTGTGGCAGACTTTGGAACACTAGGAAGAAAGCAACCGTGTACTAAACTGGGGAACATATACTGGGCCAAGAAATAACAAACAGCATCTCAAGATGGGAGAACTGCTTATTTTCTGCAACAGGTCTTGGACAGGATTTAGGATCCTTTCCCAAATAACAAAAGCCATGTAATGTTTAAATACAGTGATTAGCAGAACTGTTTTCTTTTTTTTTTTTAGAAAGATAAAAAGAATAATAAGAAAAAGAATAAAGAAGAGGCAGAAGGAGAAAGAGGAAGAGGGAGAGAGAATGGGGGTATTGCTTTATTGCCCAGGCTAGAATGCAGTGTAAATATGGGTATGCCTATAAGTGTCCTTAATAATGACGACATAAAAGAAAATGAAGGAATAGAATAACAAACAAGGAGCACACCAACATTTCGTTTAAACTTCTAAGTTGATATGATATGGTACTGATTAGAGTGTATGTTTTGTGTCTTTAAAGTGGAGAGTTCTATAAATGTTAATTACGTTTACTTGTTCCAGATCTGAGTTCAAGTCCTGGATATCGTTGTTAATTTTCTGGCTCATTGATCTGTTTAATATTAATGGTGAAGTCTCCCACTATTATTGTGTGGGAGTCTAAGTCTCTTTATTAGTCTTGTATGTCTGGGTATTCCTGTATTGGGTGTGTATATATTTAGGATCTTTAGCTCTTCTTGTTGTTGCATTGATCCTTTTATCATTATATAATGTCCTTCTTTGCTTATTTTGATCTTTGTTGCTTTAAAGACTATTTTATCAGAGGCAAAAATTGTAAATTCTGCTTTTTATTTATTTATTTTTGCTCTCTGTTTGGTTGGTAAATCTTTCTCCATCCCTTGTTTTGAGTCTTTGTGTATCCTTGAATGTGAGATGGGTCTGGATGCAGCATACCGGTGGGTTTTAGTTTTTTATCCAAATTGCCTGTCTTTGAATTGGGGGAGTTAGTCAATTTAAATTTAAATTTAATAATGATATATGTGAGTTTAATACTGCCATTTAATATTAGCTGGCTATTTTGCCCATTAGTTGATGTAAATTCTTCATTATATTGATGCTCTTTACTTTTTGGTATTTTTTAGAAAGGCTGATACTGTTTGTTCCTTTTTTTTTTTTTTTTTTTTGAGACGGAGTTTCGCTCTTGTTACCCAGGCTGGAGTGCAACGGCCCGATCTCGGCTCACCGCAACCTCCACCTCCTGGGTTCTGGCAATTCTCCTGTCTCAGCCTCCTGAGTAGCTGGGATTACAGGCATGTACCACTATGCCCAGCTAACGTTTTGTATTTTTAGTAGAGACTGGGTTTCACCTTGTCGACCAGGATGGTCTTGATCTCTTGACCTCGTGATCCACCCGCCTCGGCCTCCCAAAGTGCTGGGATTACAGGCTTGAGCCACCGTGCCTGGCCCTGTTTGTTCCTTTCAATGTGTAGTGGTTCTTTCAGAAGCTCTTGTAAAGCAGGCCTGGTGGTGATGAAATCTCTGAGTGCTTGCTTGTTCACAAAAAACTATATTTTTCCTTCACTTATGAAACTTAGTTTGGCTGGATGTGAAATTCCTCGTTGAAAGTTCTTTTCTTTTAGGATGTTGAATATTGGTCCCCACTCTCTTCTGGCTTGTAGGGTTTCTGCTGAGAGATCTGCTGTAAGTCTGATAGGCTTCCCTTTGTGGGTAACCTGACCTTTCTCTCTGGCTGCCCTTAGTATTTTCTCCTTCATTTCAACCCGGTGAATCTGACGATTATGTGCCTTGGAGTTGCTCTTCTTGAGGAGTATATTTATGGTGTTCTCTGTATTACCTGGAGTTGAATATTATCCTGCCTTACTAGGTTGGGGAAATTTTCCTGAATAATATCTGAGGCGTATTTTCCAGCTTGGATTCATTCTCTTCGTCACATTCAGGTACACTTATCAAGCGTAGATTAGGTCTTTTCACATAGTCCCATATTTCTTGGAGACTTTGCTCGTTCCTTTTTATCCTTTTTTCTCTAGTCTTGTCTTCTTGTTTTATTTCATTGAGTTGGTCTTTGACCTCTGATATCCTTTCTTCTGCTTAATCAATTTGGCTGTTAAAACTTGTGCATACTTCACGAAGTTCTTGTATTGTTTTTTTCAGCTCCATCAATTCACTTATATTCCTCTCTAAATTGTGTATTCTTGTTAACATTTTGTCAAACCTTTTTTCAAAGTTCTTAGTTTCTTTGGATTGGGTTAGAACAAGTTCTTTTAATTTACAGAAGTTTCTTATTATCCACATTTTGAAGCCTGCTTATGTAATTGGAACACACTCGCTCTCCATCAAGCCTTGTTTCATTGCTGATGAGGAACTCTGATCCCCTGCTGAGGAAGAGGCGTTCTGATCTTGGGTATTCTCAGCCTTTTTTTGGCTGTTTTCTTACCTTCGTTGTAGATTTATCCATCTGTGGTCTTTATAATTACCATCTTTGTAATTGGGTTTCTGAGTGGACGTCCAACTTACTGATTCTCAGCACTGAAATCTGAGCATCCCACTGTGCCGACTAAATCAGTGGCATTAAGATCGATGGTGCTTTTCTGACTCTGCACCAGGAACTGACACTGAGGCACCGGCAAAACCACCTCGCCAGTCACAAGAGTCGCGCTGGCGACCCGTGGGGCTCCTCCGCTGGGAATCTCCTGGTGCGTGAGTAACAAGAATTCATGTGAAGGTGTGGTGTCCTATTGTTCTCTGTGCTTACACTGGGAGCCACAATCCCAAGCTGCTAGTGATCAGCCATCTTGGATCTCTCCCAGCAGAACTGTTTTCAAACATTACTTTGGCCTACAGAAAAGATTAAACTGAAGAAAGTTATTGTGAATTTAATGAGGACATTAAACCATTTCTGAGAACTAATATGAAGTACTATACTAAGTTGTTTTTTAGGGATGCCTCTAGACAAAATAAGAAATGAGTAAGACAGAAAACATGAATGAAACCAAACAGTGATCACATCTATTGAAAGAGAACTAGCGTAGATACAGAACTGTAAATCATATTTGGACATTTTATGTGATACACAGCAGCAGGTTCAAAATAAATTCATAGTGAATAATGTGACTAACCACTCTGAATAAATAACCGTATGTTTTCAAATGACACAGTCTTTCATATAGCCCCAAAACACTGAAACTTTTAAATATGTGATGTGAATGCAAAGATGAAGCACATTGTATATTGTAAAGAAGAGATGGGCTACAATCTCCCATACAATTTGTTATGGTTTAACTTTTTACGTTTTATTTTTAATACCGGAGGCCTTTTCAAGGCATTGAATAATGGAATTGGTGTACATTTCTTAACAGAATGCATGGTCTCAGTGATTGTTGCAGGTTTTGCAATGTTCACAACGTGGGCATGTCAGGAAAAAGAAAGTTTGTTTAGGAGAAAACACCTAGAATGTAAATAGAGTTGATGTAAAAAATGTCTGTAAAATAGGATTATTTGAAATGTGGCAGTGTTGCTGACGGTATGCTTAATACTTTTAGTTTTTGGATGGAAAAGCAATAAAAGTAGAACAAGCCACGGAACCATCCCTTCAAACTGCTGGCAGCCAGAGAACACTGCATTTTTCAAGAAAGAGAAGACCCACAGGAAAACAGAGATCTGTAAGAGGAAGGAGTGGACAGACAAGAGGTTGGCATCCCTCATGTGGAGGACACTTGTGTAAAGCTTTATTATATGAAGTTGGAAACATAGGACTGAAAGACAAAAAGCTTGAAATTATAGAGATTTCTCAAATTCTTTATATCCTTTATGAACAGAAAATTAACTGTTAATAAGCAACATGATTTATAAGTACTAAAAGTATATAATGAGAATGATTAATGCCTCAAACTCATTTTAAGATCTTAATTACTTTGCATTGAAATAAGAAAAATTTCAAAGTGAATTGACTTTATGAATCTTGATTATGTGTTCTCCACAGATTTTCCGCAGAACATGTTCCCATTAATTATCCTTTAGAGTTTCTTACTTTGGGGCCCAGAATTTCATATACGTTGTATTATCAAAATACCATGAAACCTTGAAACCTATCCAATGGGACATTAGTAACTGAGTATTTGAGGATTGATTTTAACAATATTTGTTTGTTTCTGTTTGTGTGTTTGTCCTTGTGTGTGTCTAAACATGTATACGAATCAAAACCATTTCACGTCTGATATAGAGAATTTGTTAACACACCTGTCATAAAGTATTATCCATTCATGGAATATAGAACTTCAGTTTCTTAAAAGATTCTTTGACTCAGAAATATCAGAAACCTTGGCTTCGAAATACATATGTATCTTTCTTTGCAGGAGGAAGAGCTTCTGAAAATGGTATTTAGGACTGATTTACTCAGTAGGACAGAGGGGTTAATTTCTACTTAAAAAATAAAGTGACCATGTATTAAGAAAATACCTATTGGTTAACTTGTATTATCTATTAACCAACCATCAAAAATCTAAAATTTAGTTTGGAATTTTAATAGCTAGCTATGCAGTTTATGGGAGATACATTTTCTAAATTTGAAATTGCAGTATTCGCTTCATTCTAAGAGGCAGAACTTGTTGCCTTTTTTGATGCAATTAATCTTCAGGGTGAAGTTTAATAATACTCTGCCATGTAGGAGAATGTGGATATTTTTAAATGTGACACCAGTAAGGTCTCACATTTTTGTAGATATATTAAAAAATTATTATTTAATATGTGATTCTTAAAGATTATTAAAACTGAGCATGGGCTAGGAAGAAAAGTAGTGTTTAATAAAGGTACAATAAGAAATCTGTTATGTTAATAAATTTGTAGATAATTGATTTTTCTCAGGTGTCACTGTATTATTGCATAAATAAGTGAGTTTCTTTGAGTGTAATATGGTTTATGTTTGTTACATGATTTGAAACAGCTTTTATAGTACTAGAACAGCATGAACAGTAATTTATCATTTATCTCCTAATTTTTTTTCTTTAGTTTCATCATATTTTGTTGTTTAGCCAATAGGCTTCTGCTTTCAGTTTATTCTCCACTTATCCCATATTTCTTTCTCACATCAATGTGCAGTGTTTCTTGAGTGTTTATTTGTTAGGTGTTTAAATGGATTTTGATATTTTGAATTGCACTGATTTGATACAGAAATTCTACATTCTTTAGCATACATAAATGTGAATTTTTAAGATTACAATGCGTAAGAAAGATTTAGAAATATCTACCAGTTAGCCATTTAAGAAATGATGATGTTACTTAACAAAAGATTTTGTTTGAAATACAGATGATGATAACTACACTGGTGATCTCAACATGAGTTTTTTCAGAGGACCTTTTCTAGTTAAAAGGTGTACAACTTTGAGAAGTGGAGGTCCTTATCCAAAAAAGTCTACTCCTTTTACTGTTGCTAGAAGAAACAATGGGATGGGAGGTAAAGGTAAATGCTACTTGATGGAATTCTGTCATTTCTGTATAACTAAAAATGAGCCATTTGTACTGTAGGTTTAACTTAAAGTTTGAGAAACAAAATAGATGTGACACATACATTGGCATATTTACTGTTTGAAAACTTTTATAATAGATTCAATAAAACTAGATAATTTACAGATTTATGGTAAAGACACACAAGCGTCAAATTTCAGGTAAAAGAAGGGGTTACAGTGAGGGAAACATTCCTTTTAATGCTTGTTTGCTAGAGAGTGGCCTTTAGTTTTTCTTGAAGTTTCTGTTAGTATTTTTTGATGGTCAGCTTCTTAATCAAATCAGTTCTTCCATATCCTAGGTCCTTTGTATTGAACCCCTGGTGTTCCAATGTATAAATTGTATGTTGAGTTTCATTGTTTGGTTGAAGTACTGCCTTCACCAGACCACAGTGCACTGGCGAGATAATGGCTCATTAATGCTTCAGAATCTAGGGATGAAGCAGTTACTCTCTTAAAGCTGCCTGCTGTTGTTGCAGCTGGTAGCATGCACCAACACACCTGTCTAAGTTTTTACAAATATTTCGGTAGAGACATGATCACACCACATTGTCTTAGTTGACATTAAATCGCTGAGCTCAGGCAGTAGACTTGCCTCAGTCTTCCACACTGGCTCATGGTATGAACCATTGTGCCTGGCCACCCAGATCCTGAGACCCCAGCAATGCTTATGTGATAGGCATTCTGACTGGTTTTTAGAATACTAAGAACATACTCAAAGATGCATGTTGGACAAGAGCATATCCAGCATTTTCAGTTATGTGGATATCGCAGAAATATAGAGTAGTGAAATATAAGAAGGGCTTTAAATTAATCATTAAGATGGTACAGTGATGTTTAGACATTAACACAAAATACTTAGTGAAGGAGTTCAAATTACTTGAAGGGAGAATTCAGAACTAAGCAGCATGAGGCAAGCAGTAGGGTTGAATAGAAGTAATAATTCTGAGAAGAAGAAGTGTAAGGTTTCAGAGTGAACAGAAGAAAGCCAGACGATAAAGTAACAGCTCTCAGCAAAGAATTTTAAGGAGAACATATTAAAATTCTGAATTACCCCTACATGATAATATGAAGAAAACGGAAACATGACATTTTGAATTTTACATTTTGTAATAGACTATCAGTGAAGGTAGGTAACTGCTGACTTCAAAATGCACAAGTCAGCACATTTTCATTAAAAGTTTAGCCAGTGAACATATCATAGGAAGAGTGACCATTAAGAAGCTGCACATGAAGTGTATATTGAAAGAAATTATTTTCTATTTTGAAAGGGGCATAATGATGTAATTAGCACTTGAATAGTACTACTTATTGCCAGAAGAATTCTTGGCCATCATTAGAAAACCTGCACTAGTACATTTTAATTTTTCAACATTTAAGATAGGGCCAACCACTTCGAGACCGAGGAGAACATTTAGGTGTAAATATATCAAGCAGCCATTCGAGGGTTGTAGTATTTGTGTGCTTGAAATGCACTAAACAACGTGGGTAAAGTGACTTTTTTGAGCTGAGAAAGCACATGTGAACTTTAAAATCAGTGAAGACTTTGATGGTTTTACATGTTTTGCCTCTGTAATCAATAGTCGTAGGCAATTCGTAAGAGAAAGAAAATAATAACTAATAGTTATTAGCCATTAAAAGTGAACTTTTACCTAAGTGTTAGTATATGGCTTAAATTTGTCAGAACTGGCGTTGAAGGAATCAAGAGATAATTCAGAGCCGTAGGAATGAATTCAAGGTGTCAGGAATTTCTGGTGACTTAGGGAATGAAAAATTGAGTCATTGAAGAAATATTTTGTAACATTTGTCTTAGAGAACTAATAATAGTGTTTCTGGTTTTCTGCTGTTTACATAATGTTTCATCATGTTAAATTTACAGGTCCCACCTCACGTGGAAGGGAGAATTACGGAGGTCCTTCATGCGGAAAGTCAGTCTCTTCCTGGAGGCGTGACCATATGTCACGAAAAGATGATGGTTATGCACCTAAGAACAGGTAAAGGAAAAATCAAAAACCAGTTTATTGTTGTTTTAGTTATGATATTCATGTAAGAAAATGGAACATTTTTAGGTAAACAATTAAGTGACATCTACTACATGCCATGTTGTGGAACAACCACCTCCGTCTAGTTTGGAAACCTTTTCATCACTCCAAACTACAAGTCCCTTACCAGTTAAGCAGTCCCTTTCATTTTGTCTTTTTCTTCAGCTGCTAATAACCACCACTCTGTTTTGTTTTTAAACCCACCAGTTTTACATACTTCATGCTAATGGGCTTGATCAAACACTTCTTGACTTTTATATCTGTTTTCTTTCTGCCTGATGTCCTGAAGTTTCATTCACATCATAGCACTTCAGTCTACACAAGCTGTTAACCATTTCATTTCTCTGGGTGTTTTCCTCCACACTCTGTTTATACATGCATGTTTGTTTGAGTACAGCTATTGAATTCTGGGTATATATGAGTGAAAATTCTTTGTCTTAATGTCAAGTTTTTTTTTTGTTTTTTTTTTTTTTTTTTTTTTTTTTTTGAGGCCCAACCACATTTCTTCTTAGTAGCTGCATCATTTTCCAATCCAACAAGCATTGGATCAGCGTTCCAGTTTATCTGCATCGCCTCACGGTCTTGATATTTGTAGCATTTTTAAATGTAGAACCATCGCAATATGGCTGAAACATGGTATCTCACATGGGTTTTGAAATACATTTCTGAATAATTATGACTATCAGTTCCACTTGTCTTTTGGGTATTTTGATATTGTATTTGGATAAGTGCCTAGTCCTTTATATATGTCTGGCCTTTATTTTATTTAAGCTGTACATAAGTTATGTTTTTGATACTAGAAGTTGATAACTTAAAATTTGTTTCTTCAATTTATGCACTCAGAAATAATCCAAGTTTCCAAGACACCATACAATATTCCTCGATGCATAGACACTATGTATACCATGATCATTCTCATTCTACACAGGATACACATTCCACTAGAGGATATAGGTATTATAACATTTTTCGTTTTTGTTCAGTACCTTTCTTAAAACTGTTCATTCGGACACTATCAAACCTTTTTTGTTTTTTCGTTTTTAATTTAGTGATCATGATGGCTATAGAAGGCATGCTGATAGAGATCATTCTGAACATCATAGTAGAAGTTCTACCAGAGATTCGTATCAGATATACAGTAAGACTCCAAGTTTGATTTTTAAATTACAGAATCATTTTGAATAGACCAGATTTTTAAAAAGGAAGGTAGAAAGAAAAAATGTAACATGTTTAAATACTGAGAGTTTTGAACAGTAGAAAGCTTAAGGAAGTGTACGAAGCTTAAAACCTATGTTAATTATCAGAAAATGTGACTGGCGTTTAATTCAGAATAAAATTTCTTAAGCTTGAAAATACTACCCTTCTGACTCTTTTAAATAAAGCCTTTTGGGCAATGCAGAAATAGAATTTGTTTAGCCTGTTGTTTAGACAATAGGCTTCTGCTCTCAGTTCATTCTCCCCTTATCCCATATTTCTTTTGACAACAATATGCAGTGTTTCTGGAGTGTTTATTTGAAAGATGTTTAAATGGATTTTGATATTCCGAATTGCACTGAATTGATACAGAAATTCTACATTCTTTAGCATAGATAAATGTGAATTTTTAAGACTACAATGCAGAGGAAAGATTTAGAAATATCTACTGCTTCGCCATTTGCGAAATGGTAATGTTACTTAACAAAAGATTTTGTTTGAAATACAGATGATGGTGAATACATTGGTGATCTGAACATGAGTTTTTTTAGGGGACCTTTTCCAGTTAAAATATGTCCACCTTTGAGAAGTGGAGGTCCTTATCCCAAAAAGTCTGCTCCTTTTACTGTGGCTAGAAGCAACAGTGGGATGGAATATCAAGGTAAATGCTACCTGATGGAATTCTGTCATTTCCGTATGACTAAAAATGAGCCATTTGTAGAGAGGGTTAACTTAAAGTTTGAGAAACAAAATAGATGTGACACATACATTGGCATATTTACTGTTTGAAAACTCTTATAATAGATTCAGTCGAACTAGAGAATTTACAGATTTATGGTAAAGACACATTTGAGCTTCAAATATCAGATAAAGGAAGGGATTACAGTGAGAGAAACACTCCTTTTAATGCTGTGTTTCCTAGAGAATGGCTTTTAGTTTTCCTTGAAGTTCCTGGTAGTATTTTGTAATGGTCAGCTTTTTAATCCAATCAATTCTTCCATTTCCTAGGTACCTTTGTATTGGACCCCTGGTGTTCCGATCTAAAAATTGTATGTTGAGTTTTATTGTTGGGTTGAAGTACTGCCTTCACCAGGCCAGAGTGCACTGGCGAGATGATTGTTCATTACTGCCTCAAATTCTGGGTCTGAAGCAGTTACTCACTTAAAGCTGCCTGCTATTGTTGCAGCTAGTGGCATGCACCACCACACCTGTCTAATTTTTTTTTAATATTTAGGAAGAGACAGGATCTCACTACATTGTCATAGTTGACATTAAACCCCTGAGCTCAAGCATTTGACTTGCCTCAGTCTTCCACACTGGTTCATGGTGTGAGCCATTGTGCCTGGCCATCCAGATCCTGAGACCCCAGCAATGCTTACATGAGAGGGATTCTGACCGGTTTTTAGGATACTAAGGGCATCCTCAAAGATGTGTGTTGGACAAGAGAATGTTCAGTGTTTTCAGTTTTGTGGCTATCACAGAAGTGCAGAGCTGTGAACATAGGAAGGGCTTTAAATTAATCATTAAGGTGGTACAGGGATATTTAAACATTAACACAAGATACTTAGTATAGAAGCTGAAATTATTCGAGGTGAGAATTCAGAACTAAGCAGCATGAGACAAGCAGTAGTGTTGAATAGAAGTAATAATTCTTAGAAGGAGAATTGTAAGTTTTCAGAGTGAACAGAAGTAAGCCAGACAATAAAGTATCAGCTCTCAGCAAAAAATTTTAAACAGAACATATTTTCATTAATGTGTTAACACATTCAGAAAATGTGCAGAACATTTTCATTAAAAGTTTAGCCAGGAACATATCATAAGTGAAAGACTAACCTCTAAGAAGCTGCACATGAAGTGTATATTAAAATAGATTTTCTATTTTGAAAGGGGCTTAATGATGTAATTAGCACTTGAAAAGTACTGCTTATTGCCATGAGAAGAATTATTGGCCATCATTATAAAACCTACACTAGTACATTTTAATTTTTCAACATTTAAGATAGGGCCAACCGCTTCGAGACCAAGGAGAACATTTAGGTATAAATATAGCATGTAGCCATTTGAGGGTTGCAGCATTTGTGTGCATGAGATGCACTGAACAACATGGGTAAATTGTCTTTCTTGAGCTGAGAAAGCACCAACGTGTAAACTTTACAATCAGTGATGACTTTGATGGTTTTATGTGTTTTGCCTGTGTCATTAATAATCGTAAGCCATTCATATAAGAAAGAAAATGATAAGTAATAGTTATTAGCCATTAAAAGTGAACTTTTATTTAAGTGTTACTATATGGCTTAAGTTTGTATGAACTGGCCTCATAGGAATCAGGAGATAATTCAGAGCTGTAAGAAGTATTCAAGGTATCAATTTCTGGTGACTTAGGGAATGAAGGATTGAGTCATTGAAGAAACATCTTGTGACAGTTGTCTTAGAGAACAAATAATAGTGTTTCAGGTTTTCTGCTGCTTATATAATGTTTCATCATGTTAAATTTACAGATCTCACATCACGTGGAAGAGAGAACTATGAAGGTCCTTCACACAGAAAGACAGTCTCTGCCTGGAGGCATGATCATATGTCACGAAAAGATGATGGTTAAGCTCCTAAGAATAGGTAAAGGAAAAATGAAAAACTAGTTTATTGTTGTTTTAGTGATGAAATTCACATAAGAAAATGGAACATTTTTAGGTAAACAATTAAGTGACATCTAATACTACACGCCATGTTGTGGAACAACCACCTCCGTCTAGTTCCAAAACCTTTTCGTCGCTCCAAACTACAAGTCCCTTACCAGTTAAGCAATCCCTTTCATTTTGTCTTTTCCCTCAGCTGCTAATAACCACCAGTCTGTTTTGTATGTAAACTGAACTGTTCTGTACACTTCCTGTTACTGGGCTTGTTCAACCAGTACATGACTTCTATATCTGATTTCTTTTTGCCTGTTGTTCTGAAGTTTCATCCACATCGTAACATTTTGCTTTTTACACAACGTGTTAACCGATTCATTTGTTTGGGTGTTTCCTCCACACTATTTTTATGCACACATGTTTGTTTGAGTACAGTTACTGAAGTCTGGGTATGTATGTTTGAGTCAAAATCTTGGTCTTAATGTTAAGTTTTTATTTTTTGTTTTGATGCCCCACCACATTTCTTCATAATAGCTGCATCACTTCCAGTCCAACAATCATTGTATCAGTATTACGTTTATCTGCATCCTCTCATGGTCTTGATATTTGTAGCATTTTTAAATGTATAACAATCTCAATATGGCTGAAACATGGTATCTCACTTGGCTTTTAAAATGCATTTTCTGAATAACTAATTATGAGTATGAGTTCCACTTGCCTTTTAAGTATTTTGATATTGTATTTGGATAAGTGCCTAGTCCTTTATATATGTCTGCCCTTTAGTTTATTTAAGCTGTGCATAAGTTATGTTTTTGATACTTAAAATTTGTTTCTTCATATTCAGTCAGAAATAATCCAAGTTTCCAAGACACCATCGAATATGTTTCGGTCGGTAGACACTATGCATACCGTGATCATGCTCGTTCTAGACAGGATACATAATCCACTAGAGTATATAGGTCTTATAACATTTTTTGGTTTTGTCCAATAGATTTCTTAAATTGTTCTTTCTGACACTGTCAAACCTTTTTTGTTTTTCCTTTTTTAATTTAGTGATTATGATGGCTACAGAAGGCATGCTGGTAGAGATCATTCTGAACATCATAGTAGAAGTTCTACCAGAGATTCATATTAGACATATAGTAAGACTCTGTTTGATTTTTAAATTACAGAATTATATTGAATAAATTAGATTTTTTAAAAGGGAAAGTAGAAAGGAAAAAGCTAACATGTTGAAATACTGAGAGTTTAGAACAGTAGAAAGCTTAAGGAAGTGTACGAAACTTAAAACCTCTATTAATTATCAGAAAATGTGACTGGTGTTTAATTTAAAATAAAATTCCTTAACCTAGAAAATACTACTCTTATGCCTCTTTTAAATAAAGCCGTTTGAGCAATGCAGAAATAAATACTATCCTGTCAATAAAGACAGATGAATGTGAATATTTCCAAATAGTACTTTGTCTGATTCATGCTTTAGTAATGCCAGTAAAAATGTTTAAATGTATTTCAACATAAGTTCTATGATTCTATTAACCTCAGGTGGTGCAGCAACTGCACTAAGTTCTAGGAAGACTTATGGTGGAAGCAGTTGCTCTAATTATAACAATATATGAGCTAGATATGGCAGAATATGGGAGAAGTACTCAAGGAGCCATGGTGATTTCTCTTCCAGTGATCATGAGCATTGTGGCAGAAAGGAATTAATGTGTCCAACCTCTGTGGAGAGAGTCGAGCATGCTTCTCCTGAAGCACATGGTAGCTCAAGATAAGAGACATCTACAGGAGATGACAAGGGAAGGCGATCCTAAAAATGAGACCAAAGGTGATACTAAAAGTCATGATTATTGTATACAAGATTTTGCTGTTGAATGCAGTATTAATATGTTGTTTCAGCATTATTACCAGAGTACCACTATAAGAAATAGCTTGTTTTTGGGGGAGAGGGAGATACTCACTTCCTCCATGAATATTTTTGAGGTATTAAGATTAAAACTTATTTTTTGAAAGTACTTTTACAACTGTTAGTGCTAATCGAACTGAAAACTATTCTGTTTTGATGTAATGTCTGTTTAACAATTTTCAGAATAAAACTTTACATGTAATATCAAATGCCTGATTTCATTGCTATACATGCTTAAAAGCAAATTATGTAGGAGAGTAAACTGTGGTGTTGACAATTTTCTTCATCTGTTTGCACCTAAGTTGATTTAAAAATAGGCATCTCTTAACGTCTCCATTGGAATCTGTACACGTTTCCTACCTGGGCTGTGTTGCTTTAGTTTATTCCTGTATTCCCACCACTTTGGGAGGCCTAAAGAGGTGGGTGGGCCTAAGCATATCACGAGATTGAAACCATCCTCGCTTACAAGGTGAAAGCCAGTCTGTAATAAAAAATACAGAAAATTAGCCAGGTATGGTGGCACATGGCTGTAGTTGCAGCTACTCTGGAGGCTGAGTCAGGAGAAGTGCTTGAACCCAGAAGGCAGGGGTTGCAGTGAGCTAGCATTGCACTACTGCACTCCAGCCTTGGTGACAGAGTGAGAAAGTGCGCCCCACCAAAAACAAAACAAAACAAAACAAAACAAAACAAACAAACAAACAAAAAAAAAACAGTAGTTTTGACCAGGCAAAGTGGCTCACTCCTCTAATCCCAACATTGGACAGATCACAAAGTCAATGTTCAGGTTTTCAGAAAGTCTACTGAACTAAACTCAAAGTAAAAGATTTGTCCTTAAAGATAAATTAAAGAAGAAGGTAAATGATTAAATGTGTTTGTTGCTGAAGTTTAAGGTACCCAGAATGTTCTTCTTGTAACATTTTGTGACTGAAGGGGACCATGGTTATGGAAAAATATTTTCCACCTTAATCAAAAGTTAACGAGCTACGTTGCCAAACTACATAGCTTAATGACATTAACTGTTCCTAAACAGTGGAAGATAATTTTTTTTCAGTAACAAACATTAATTCTTTCTTGAAATATTTGACAATGATTTTAAGTAAGTGTTTAGCAGTATGTTCTCATAAATAGGTATGATCTGGAAAAGCTGGGGTTATGTGAAGTTATTTTTATTTTATTTGTTTATGTATGTATTTATTTTGTGATGGACACTAGCTTTGTCATCTAAGCTAGGGTGCAGTGGTTTGAACTTAGTTCATTGAAACCTCCACCCATTGGTTTCAAGCTATTTTTCTTCCTCAGCATCTTTAGTAAGTGGGATTTCAGGTGTCTGCCAGCACAGCTGCCCAATATTTTGTAATTTTTGTGTAGACAGTATTTGGCCCTCTTGGCCAAGCTGGTCTTGAAATCAGGATCCTCCTCTTCTGCACCCCAACGTGCTATAAATACAGGCATAAGCCACCATGCACAGCATGTCAGATTTCCACTATGCTCGGCCTAACAGATTTAATGTAATATGGATAGGAATGCTTTAAAAGTTATGCCATTGGGACAGTTAATTGTAAAATATATCAGCATAAATATTCAGAGTGCAGATTTCTTAAAAGTTCAAGAAATTATCTAGTAATCAAAATAAAATGGGTCGTGGAGAAATCAGATGATGCTGTCAGATAAAAACATTTGGACCCAAGTAAGTAAATGAATTAATTTGCTTGATGATACAACCTAAAGAAATGGAATATATGAAGATTAAGGATCTAATTAATGGATTAATATATAAAGACATAAATAGCTACTAAAATATATAAGAATGCTTACCTGCATGTTCTTTCATTTTCCATTGAAACAGAACGTTTAGAATCCATAGTGTTTAGAAGTAACAAACTAATCTGCAGAAGGAAGTATTTTCATGAGAAAATTTTGACAAGATTTGTTTTTTAGGGTAAAAAAGGCCAAATAATTTTAGAAAAGAAAAGTTACCAACTTTGACTTTCAGGTGGGTTATTCATGTGACAATGATGCATCTTCATTCACATATAAAATAGAACTCTGAAGATTAAATAAAAAGATAAAACTCCCTAGTCTTGTGTGTCTTCACAGTGGCAATTCATGATATAGTGTCTGTCCAGGTGTGATAACTCAGATCTTTAATCCCAGCATTTTTTGAGGCTGGGACAGGCATTGCGCTTCACCTGAGGCATTTGAGACAAAGGCTGGGCAATGTGGAGAAATAGAGTCTTTCTGAAATAGCTGAAAATGGCTGCCTTTAATTGTGCATCAGTGTACTTCCTGCTTTTTGAGATGCCAAGACAGGAGGGTAGTTTAAGGATATGAGGGCCGATCTTCAGTGAGCTTGCTAGCTCCCTCCACTGCATGCTATATTTGGAGACAAACTGGAACAAGGTTTTCAAAAAAAGTGTCTATAATATACTGACCCTGGACGTATTTTTCCTAAATTACCTCCATTTGGAATTCGTTCATAAGAATTTAATAAAATTGGAAACAGAAAATAACCCGTGAGATACAATCTGAGCTCACTGCAACCTCTGCCTCCTGCGTTGAAGCAATTCTCCTGCTTCAACCTGTATAGTAGCTGGAATTACAAGGACCCACCACTACGGTTGTCTTATTGTTGTATTTTTAGTAGAGACAGGGTTTCATCATGTTGGTCAGCCTGGTCTCACAGTCATGACCTCAGGTGATCCACCCACCTCAGCCTCCCAATGTGCAGGGATTACAAGAGTGAGCCAATGCACACGGCCTCTAATGTTTGTATTTTTAGTAGAGACAGGGTTTCTCCATGGGGGCCAGGCTGGCTTCGAACTCCTGACCTCCAGTAATCCACCTGCCTTGGCCTCCCAACCTGCTGGGACTACAGGCATCAGCCACCTCGCCCAGTCACATTTCCAAGTTTTGTTTCAGATGCACCATGTAAAGAAGTCATCTTGTGCTCTGACACCTGCACGTGGATGGCAGCATTTAAGTGTAAATTATACTGACAGGATTTTCTGCACTTCAACATATTCTGAAGTTGAAGGGAAGAGATAAATGGACCTTTCAAATCTGACTCTCCAAGAATGTGTAACACCTCTCAAGTGGCGTTTTCTTCTGAAAGTTTGCTTCTCAAAGCATAGTACAAAAAAATACGAAGTTCCAGCTAGATGCAGTGGTGGTGCCTGAAATTCCAGCACTTTTGGGGGCCAAGACAAAAAGATCTCCTGAAGGCAGGAGTTCAAAACAAGACTAAGCAATATAGCAAGACCCACCATTCTTACAAAAAAGAAAAAATAAATTAGACTTAGCCTCTAGTCCTAGTACCTGTGGGACTACACACCAGTAGTCCCAGCTGCTCAGAGGCTGTGGCGAGAAAATTGCTTCAGCCCATCAGTCTGAGGCTGCAATTAGTCTTCAGATCACACTATTGCACTTCCACCTGAGTGATTGTGAACCTGTTTCTAAAAATATATAAATAAATACAATTATATGAAAAAAATTAAAGAAGCCCACTGAACAGGTGCTACACATTCCTAGAGACTGAACTGGAATCAATCAACTTCAATTACTCCATAGCTGGACAGCAATGGGCATGTATGCTAACCATAATATGCATTTGACATTTTACAAAGGGGGTTTGATTTTCTGGTACATGATATTTTTACAACAATAAAAGTCATAATTTGGTGGAAAATATTTCACATGCGTTTTCTGTGGCACTTGTGAGACATGCAATAGCGCTGTTATTTAAAAAAAAAAAGAGTGGCCAGGCACAGTGTCTCAGGCCTGTCATCCCAGCGCTTTGGGAAGCCAAAGCAGGTGGATCACCAGGTGAGGAGTTCGAGACCACCCAGGCCAGCATGGTGAAACCCCATCTTTACTAATAATACAAAAACTTAGATGGGTGTGGTGGCGGGCACCTGTAGCCCCAGCTACGCCAGATGCTGTGACAGGAAAATACTTTGATCCCTGAAGGCATAGAGGTTGCAGTGAGCTGAGATCATGCCACTGCACTGCAGCCTGCGTGACAAAGTGAGACTCTGTCTCACACACACACACACACACACACACACACGCACACACACACACACACACACACACACCAAAAAAAAAAAAAAAAAAAAAAACAGTAAATCTAAAAAATAAGCTTGAAATTCCTCAGCCCCTGTCTCTTACCAGATTAGTCAAAATTGCAAACCAGAGTGCATCGACTGCCCTGAATACTGAAGATTGATTTCATTTTATCTGTGACACTCTGTGCAGCTAGAAAGAGATACTGCCATTCTTTACTCTTAAATTGAGCTCATTCAGGTAATCAAAGCTATCAGCAAGACATGCCAACAGGAGGCTGGGTGCAGTGGCTCACACCTATAATCCCAGCACTTTGGGATGCCAAGGCAGGCAGGTTACCTGAGTTCAGGAGTTTGAGACCAACTTGGTCAATGTGGTGAAACTGTATCTCTACTAAAAAACTACAGAAATTAGCTGTGTGTGTTGCCAGGCACTTATAATGCCAGCTACTTAGGAGGCAGAGGCAGGAGAATACAATTTAGGAGGTGGTGGGGTTGCAGAGAGCTGAGATAAAGGCTGAGACAGGTTTCTCAATGTTGGCCAGGCTGGTCTCAAACTCCTAACCTCAAATGGTCCATGTTCCTTCATCTCCAAAAATGCTGAGATGACAGGCCTGAGCCACCACACCTGGACGACCCTGTTATTGACGAGATGCTGTTAGCAGAATGAACAGATTTTTGGAAGATGCATGGTTTTTGTAAAGCTCACTCAGAGGGACTTTCCCCCATCTTCGTGCATGGCCAATATTGTATAGGAACAATGAAAACTTAGAGGAAGAAACATCTCTTCTCCACAACAGATGTTGGCAGGTGCTATGTGTCAGGCACAGGAGTTCAGCTGTGGGGATATTACCTGCTTACACCTCTCTCAGGTGTGGGAGGTGGGAGTGAGTCAAGTGGAGTCCTGGCAATGATGACCTCCAGCTTGTCTGTGGAGAACCCCCACGCCAGCAGCACTGAAGGCACTAAGTAGCAGAGACCCAGATAGATTAGGAAGGTGCCTCTATCTAGGGGTCCAGCAGCCTTCCCAGCTGAGAGCTTCAGGGGCTTATAGCATTCCAGCTGAAGACCTCCAGAAGACTCTGACCCACGAGTTTATTCTCTCTGAACAGGTGATGCTTATTAACAAACTGGTGTTTGGTATTTTCTCATCATACAAGAATAGACCAGGTAGGCAGCTGGTGCCCACTTACCACTGATTACAGAATAAAAACTTTTCTCCATGAGGTACCACGAGGACAAGGTGAGATGTCCTGTGCTTAAAAACTTGTTTTAACTGCTGTATGATATTTATATATTGTCCTGCCACTTTGGAATGCCCCAGGTAGTTTTCTAGTGGGTGAGGAGGCAGCTAGGTTGCCCTTGCCATGGTTCTTCCTGACAAACAATATATTCTAACATACACTTTGCAATTATCAGCACCAGGGACCTCTCGAAACACAGGGCTGACCAATAACTTTTTAATATTTATTATTTTTGAAGATGGAATTTCACTCTGTCACCAGGCTGGGGTGCAGTGTTGCCTCCTCGGCTCACCACAGCCTCTGCCTAGCAGTTTCATATGATTCTCCTCCCGCAGCCTCCCAAGTAGCTGTGATTACAATGGGGGACACCATGCTTGGCCTTAGGGGATGCATTTTCTATAAATTTTTGTGAGAGCAAGAGTGTTAAAGATAGAACATCCTTCAGCAAATGTAATGAAATGAGAGGAATTCCACCAAATTACAAGAAATCAACCAAGCTTTTCACACAGCAAATCCTTAGGTTACACAGATTAAAGCTTCCCACCTTGGTTTTCATTTACTTTTTTTCATTTCGGTTCACTGCTGCCTCCACAAACCGGGTTCAAATGATTCTCCTGCCTCAGCCTCCCAAGGAGTTGAAATTACAGGAAAGTGCCTCCATGGCTGGATAATTTTATATTTTTAGAAGAGACAGGTTTTTCTATGTTGGCTATGCTGGTCTTGAACTTCTGAACTCAGGTAATCCACTCTCCTTGGCCTACCAAAGTGCTGGGATGACAGACATGAGCCACTGTGGCTGACTGTTATGATGATGCTTATTATAATTGACACAAGTCTGGCTTGTTGCCCAGGCTTGAGTGCAGTGGCTTGATCTCAGCTCACTGCAACCTCTGCCTCCTGGGTACAAGTTATGCTCCTGCCTCAGTCTCCTCAGTAGCTGGGATTGTAGGCACACGACACCATGTGTGGCTAATTTTTTATTTTTAATAGAGATAGGATTTCACCATGTTGACCAGGCTGATCTCGAAATGATGGCCTCAGCTGATCCTCTGTCCTCATCCTCCCAAAGTGCTGGGATTACAGACCTGAGTCACTATGCCTAGCCTCCCAGCTAGTTTTTTCTCTACCTCCTTTAAGTTTTCTGCTTGCAAATGCTGAAGCCTGTGAGTCCCTTTCTTCTGTACAGAAAACGTCCGTCTTACCAGCCCTTTCCAAAAGGCTGTCTCCATTTACTGGAAACCTCCATCTGGTAGCCGTCTCCACATACACGATTGTCACCAAAGACCCACTTTTCTCCCCAGAATGCTTGTTGTCTCTCTCAAAGGCCTTTCATTTTGCAATCAGAAGGGATTTCTGATAAATTAATATTGTGTTTGCCTTTGGAGAATGTTTTTGATGAGCATGGCGGACTTGTGCCTGGCAGGCTGAAGTTATCACAGGTGTGGGAGCATACTGACATGGGTATTAGGCTCAGTAACACCGCCACAAAGACTCCTTCGGAGGGTACACAGGTCACTGTTATTTCTAATCGGGACCAAGACTGAAGCTTTTCCTGTGTCTGTAAGTGGGAAGCATTTTTCCCCTGATTGTCTTCTTTGTAGAAGTGTCTGTTCATATCCTTCACCCACTTTTGGATGGGGTTCAAACTGACACAAGAACAAAAAACAAACACTGCATGTTCTCACTCATAAGTGGGGGCTGAACCATAAGAAGACATGGACATAGGGAGGTGAACTTCACATACTGGGGCCTGTCAGATAAGAGGTGTGGACTAAGGGAGGAATCCAAGGGAAGGCGGGGTTAGGCCGGGATAACAGGGGCTGTGTGTTGGAGAGGAATAGCAGGGGGTGGGGCTTACGGCTGGAATAGCAGGTGTTTAGGGGGTAGGGCAGGAATAGCAGTTGGTGTGGACCTACGAGAGAAAACGCAGTGAGTGGGTTCTAGGGGAGGAATAGCAGGGGTTAGCAGCTAGGGGAGAGACAGTAGGAGTTGACAGTCTATGGGAGGGATAGCAGGGGATTAGGGGCTGGGAGGGATAGCAGGGGATTAGGGGCTATGAGGGATAGCAGGGTTTTGGGTCTCTGGAGGGATAGCAGGGTGTGGGGACTAGAGGAGGAATAGAGGGGGTTTGGGGGTTAGGGGATGGTGAGCAGGGCTTGGGAACCAGAGGAGGAATAGCAGGAGGTGAGGGGCTAGGGTAGAAATAGCACTGGTTTTGGAGCTAGGGGAGGGACAACAGGGGGTGGCGGCTAGGAGAGGGATAGCATAAAGTTAGGGGCTAATGTAGGGATAGCAGGGGATGAAGGACTGCTGGCGATAGCAGGGTGTTGAGGGATGGGGAGAAATAGCAGTGGTGGGTGGGAGTCTATGGGAGTCACAGGAGGGGGCTGTGGATAGGGGACGAAGACAGGGGGTTAGGGGCTTGTGTAGGGATAACAGGGAGTGGAGGTCTAGGGGAAGGAGAACATGTGGATGGAGGGCTAGGGGATGGGCAGCAGGGGGTTGGGGGTAGGGAAGGGATAGGAGGGTGTTAGGGGCTTGTGTAGGAATAGCAGTTGGTGGAGTACTAGGGGAAAGATAGCGTAAGGATGGAGGGCTAGGGGATGGACAGCACGGGGTTGGGGCTATCGGAGGAATAGCAGGGGTTGGGGCTAAGGGAGGGATAGCAGCAAGTGGAGGGCTACGGGAGGTACAGCATTAGCAAAAATCCCTAATGTAGATGACGTTGTAATGAATGCAACAAACAACCAAGGCACATGTACACCTATGTAATAGATCTGCCCATTCTGCACATGTACCCTAGAAATTTAATAAAATACATATTTTTTAAAAAATCTGGATGTTCTTTCCCCTGAGGATTCGGCACCCACTTCAGACTTGGGGCCTCTGATGAAACTGTTTTCTTTTCTATTTTTTTTTTCTTTTGAGATGGAGTCTGACTATGTTGCCCAGGGTAGAATGCAGTGGCATCAGCACCACTCACTGCACCCTCCAGCTCCCAGTCCAAGCGATTCTCCTGTCTCAGCCTCATGAGTAGCTGAGACTACAGGCACCTGCCAACACAGCGGACTAATTTTTTATTTTTATTTTTTTTTTAGTAGAGACAGGGTTTCACCATGTTGTCCAGGCTGGTCTCGAATTCCTCACCTTATGATCCTCCCAAAGTGCTGGGATTACAGGGATGAGACACTGAACCCAGCCGTTGGAAAGTGCTTTCAAGAAGAAAAACAGTTAAAGTGGTGTATGTGCCATTAAATGTATTTTGCCAAAATCAGAAAGAGTGGTACAGGAAATAGGAGAATCCTTCAGAAAGTGACCCTGAGGTGAACACTTTATAAAAACAAGAGGAAGGGAGGCTC
The DNA here is from genome assembly GCF_048565385.1 of Saimiri boliviensis. Taxonomy (NCBI): domain Eukaryota; kingdom Metazoa; phylum Chordata; class Mammalia; order Primates; family Cebidae; genus Saimiri; species Saimiri boliviensis. The sequence goes on along the minus strand of NC_133471.1, from coordinate 17,266,408 downwards.
TCAACGTATAGAGTTAAAATGTTTTGCTGGGCATGGTGGCTCATACCTGTAACCCCAGCACTGCATGAGCCTGAGGCCAGAGGATCACATTCGGTGAGGAGTTCGAGACAAGCTTGGCCAACGCGGTAAAATCCATCTCTACCAACAAATACACAAATTAGCCAGGCATGGCGGTGGCTTCCTGGAATTCCAGCTACTCAGGAAGCTAAGGCAGGAGAATCACTTGAGCCTGAAAGGCAGAGATTGCAGTGAGCTGAGATTGGGCCACTGCACTCATGCCTGGGAACAAGAGCAAACTCTGTCTAAAAAAAAACAGGAAGGAAAACCAAGGTGGGAAGCTTTTCTCCATGTAACCTGGAGCTGAGCTGTGTGCTGGACTTGGCAGATTTCTTGGAATTAGGTGGAACTCCTCCCTTTTCTTCCCATGCCTTTGGTAAAGGATGTTCTGTCTGTACCACCTTTGCTGTCTGTACCGCCTCATGCCCCTGTATAGAAAATGCATCCCTAGGGCTGTGAATGGCAGTTCAGACTTGTAAAACCACCAATTCGGGAGGCTGAGATCAGAGGATCCTTTGAACACAGGAGATGAAGGTTTCAGTGAGCCTAGAACATGCCATTGTACCGCAGCCTGGGCAACAACAGCAAAACTCTGTCTCCAAAAGTGACAACCATTACATTTGTTTAAAAAACTCCAAAAAAATCCATCCCCTTTTCAACTTTTTTCCCTTGTATTTTCACCAGTGAATACTAAAATGGGACCTGGTTTTGTAGTTTTCTTCCCACAGTGTGAGGCATACCAGAAAAGTAGGCAGCATTTCAGGCAACTCCAGCTGGGGAACAAAGATGTTTCACGTGTGTTTTTGCCAACTTTTGTTTTACTTAAAATGGGCCAATAACTGTGGCGTAGGTTTACAGGCACAGGGGCAGGTGGCGGTGGGCCAGGATCATGCCACTGTACTCCACTCTATGTGACACAGTGAGACTCTGTCTCAAAATCCCTGCAGGTCCTCAGTGTCAGACCAGGGAAGCCTTTCCTCATCCTCCCCTGTCTGCAGACACAGAAATGACTCACCATAAATAAAACAGAGCAGATCAAAGGTTTTGAAAAAATCCTCCAGAAGAGATTATCACTGGTCTGCAGGAACCTGAGGTACAGCAAAGCACAAAGAGCCGGAATGAACAAGCTCCCTCTGCAGAGAACTCAGAGGCACAGCAGAGGGCTAGGTGGGTTTGCTCTGAATAATTAAGATGCATGGATTTAGCGCAAGTGGTTCTAATTCCCTCATCCTTGGTATGACAGAGAGGAAACGCCAGGCTCTGTCTTTCAGTCACCCCTTTCCAAAGGTTTAAAAGAGTTGGAGTGAACTTAAGAATGTATGGGCACCTAAAACACATTTCGCAGGCTGAGCCAGGAGAATTCCTTGAACTGGGAGGCAGAGGTTGCAGCGAGCTGAGATCATATCTCACAGCTTATTTTCTGTTTCCCATTCTATTAATTTTCTATGAACAAATTCTACATGGAGATAATTTAGAAAAAATACCCCCAGGGTCATAGTATCATAGACACTTTTTAAAAAACTGTGTCTTACTCTGTCTCCAAAAATAACATGCAGTGAAGCGAGCTAGCAAGCTCAATGCAGACTGGCCCTCATATCCCTAAGCTATTCTCCTGCCTTAGCATCCCCAAAAGCAGGAAGTACACTGATGCACAATTAAATGCAGCCATTTTTTGCTATTTCACTCACTGTGAGAGTTAGCTGGGGTGTTTTCTCCTTCTCCTGTTTCTCTCACTCTCTCTAAATAAATTACCTTCTACACCACACCCCCCCCCCAAAAAAGGAAGAAGAATAAAAGAGAAAGGAAGGAAAGGAATGAAGCAAGAAATGAAAAAAAGGAAGACAAGATGAAAGAAAGAAAGAATGAGAAAAGAAGGAAGGAAGGAAGAAAAGAAGGAAGCAAGGAAGGAAGAAAGAAGGAGACAGAAAAATAAAACATAGAGAAACACCAGTTGTATTTGCTCCAGACTGAAATGGACACCATGCACAGATGGAAGTAGATGAGAACCTAAGAGCCTTCCCATGGGAGTTAGGCACAGCAAGAGGGCATGGCGCATCTAGAACAGGGTATGCGTCTTGGGGCAAAACGTTTACTATGACACAAGGCACATGATACGTGAAACATAGACTAGTGTTCAGCCTTGAAAAGGAAGGAAATTCTCCACTTTGTAACAGCACAAAAGAACTCAGGGGGTGTGATGTTAAGTGAAAGTCTTCAGATTCTTTCAAAAAAATAGTTAAATTTCAATTTTTTAAAGAAGGTTCCAGCCAGGCACAGCTGTAATCCCAGCACTTTGGGAGGCCAAGGCAGTTGGATCAGGAAGTCAAGAGATCAAGACCACTGTGGTCAACATGGTGAAACCTGCATCTCCACTAAAAATACAAAAATTAGCGGGGCGTAATGGCATGTGCCTGTAATCCTAGCTACTCGGGAGGCTGAGGCGGGAGACTCGCTTGAACCTGAGAGGTGGAGGTTGCAGTGAGCCAAGATCACACCACTGCACTCTAGCCTGACCTACAGAGCAAGATTCCATCTCAAAAAAGGAAAAATAAAGAAAGAAAAGCAAGGCACAGACAGACAAAAACTCAATGATCTCACTTCTACATGGAAAGTCAAAATGTCTGACCTCTAGGAGCAGAGAGTAGAATGGTGATTATCCAGGGGCTTCCTATGGGGCTGCAAGAAAAGGGGAAATGGGCTGGGCACAGTGGCTCATGCCTGTCATCCCAGCACTTTGGGAGACCGAGGCAGGTGGATTAACTGAGGTCAGGAGTTTGAAAGCAGCCTGACCAACATGGTGAAACACCGTCTCTACTATAAATGCAAGTATTGGCCAGGCATGGTGGCAAGCATTTGTAGTCCCAGCTACTCGGGAGACTGAGGCAGAAGAATCACTTAAACCTGAGCTCTCAGGTGGCAGATGTAGAGCACAGTCTTGTTGACCAGGGTTACCCTGCTTCACACTGAATTGTTTCAAACTAGCACTCATTCATCCTGCATAACTGCAACTTTGTATTTGTCATCAAACCTCTTTGTTTCCTCCTGTGGTAGTTCATTTTCCAGGGGATATATGTAAGAAATCATCACACTCTGTGCTTTAAACATAGGTTCTTTTCCCCCTTACAGGGAGTCTCACTCTGTAGCCCCAGACTGGGGTGCAGTGGCACAATCTCAGCTGATTGCAACCCCCCACCCTCACCCCCGCTCCCAGGTTCAAGTGGCTCTCCTACCTCAGCCTTCTGAGTAGTTGGGAATACAGGCATGTATCACCACACTCTGATAATTCTTGTGTTTTTATTAGTTTCACCATGTTGGTTAGCCTAGTCTGGAACTGCTGACCTTGTGCTCCACCCACCTTAGTCCCCCAAAGTGCTGGGATTACAGGTAAATATAGGACATGTTTAACTTGCCAGTTAGACCTTAGTAAAGCTGGGGAGGGGGGAGCAATACAGAACTAAATTCTCCTACTACAGAACCAAGGGCAAAATCCTGCAGACCCAGGGCTGTGGATTAGACCCAGAATACCTGCAGGAGGTTCTTCAGATTGCTCCCAAAAGAAAGACTGTGGGGTTGGGTGGGGTGGCTCATGCCTGTCATCTCAGCACTTAGGGAGCCTGAGAGAGGTGGATCACCTGAGGTCAGGGGTTCAAGACCAGCCTGGCCAACATGAAACCCTGTCTTTACTAGGTAGAGGTTGCACTGAGCCTAGATTGCACCATTGTACTACTCTGGCCTGGGCAGCAGAGGAAGACTCCATCTCAAAAAAAAACCAAAAAACAAAACAAAACAAACACAAAAAAAACACAAAAAAACAAAAAACAAACAAACAAACAAACAAACAAAAAACAGAGAGAGAGAGAGAGAGAGAAAGAAAGAAAGAAATAGAAAAGAAAACAAAAAGGTAAAATGTTGGTAAAATGATACAAAGTTTCAGCTACACAGAAAGGATGCCAGCATGGTGGCAACCATTTCTGATAACAGATATCTCAAAATTGGTAAAAGAACACATTTTATATGTTTTCACTAAAAAAAAAAAAAAAAAAAAAAAAAAAAAAAGTTAAGAAACTGAAGGACAGATACTTCAATTAACTGGATGTAATTATTCCACAATGAAACATATAATAAAATAGTTTTCAGCTTTGAAAAGGAAAGAAATTCTGTGCATTGTAACAGCACATAAGGACTCAGATAGGTATTTACAGAACTCTCCACCCCAAATCCACAGAATATACATTATTCTCAGCACCACATCACAGCTACTCTAAAACTGACCACATAATTGGAAGTAAATCACTCCTCAGCAAATGCTCAAGTATTGAAATCCTAACAAAGTGTCTCTCATACCACAGTGCCATCAAGTTAGAACACAGAACTTCAGAAACTAACTCAGAACCACACAGCTTCATAGAAACTGAACAACTGGCTCCTGAACGTTGACTGGATAAACAATGAAATGAAAGCAGAAAGAAAATGTTCTTTAAAACCAATGAGAGTGAAGACACAACATACCAGAATGTCTGGGACACATTTCAAGCAGTCTCTAGAGGAAAATATATAGCAACAAATGTCCACTTGAGAAGCAAGGAGAGAACTAAAATTGACACACTATAGTCAAAATTGAAAGAGCAAGAGAACAAAGGTAAAAAAAAAAAAAAAAAAAAAAAAAAAAAAAAAAAAAAAAAAAAAAAAAAAAAAAAAAACTCAAAACATAGCAGAAAACAAGAAATATCTAAGACCAGAGCAGAATTAAAGGAGATAGAGACACAAACACACAAAAAAAATCTTTCAAAAACCATTAAATCCAGAAACTGATTTTTCGAAAAGATCAACAAAATAGACAGACCACTAGGCAGATTGATAAAAAAGACAAGACAGAATAATCCAATACATGCAATACAAATAATAAATATCACCGATCACCACAGATTCCAGAGAAATTCAAACCATCATCAGAGATTATTACAAACAACTCTATGCACATAAGTAGTAAACCTGGAAGAAATGGATAAATTCCTGGACAATTGCATCCTCCCAAGCCTTAACTAGGAAGAAGTTGAAACCCTGAATAGACCAATAACAAGATCTGAAGTGGAGGCAGCATTTAACAGCCTACCACCCCCCAAAAATTCCAGGTCCAGATGGGTTCACAGCCAAATTCTACCAAACATAGAAAGAGGAGCTGGTATCATTCCTTCTGAAACTATTCCACATAATCCAAAAAGAGGGAATCCTTCTCAAATCATTTTATGAGACCGACATCATTCTGTTACCAAAGCCTGGCAGAGACTCAACAAGAAGAGAAAACTTCAGGCCAATATCTACGATGGACATAGATGCCAAAATCTTCAATAAACTACTGGCAAGCCGATTGCAACAGCACATCAAAAAGCTTATCCACCAGGATCAAGTAGGCTTCATCCCAGGGATGCAAGCCTGGTTCAACATATGCAAGTCTATAAACATAATTCACCACATAAACAGAACCAAAGACAAAAACCCCATGATTATCTCAAATGATGCAGAGAAGACCTTTGACAAAATTCAACAGCGCTTTATGCTAAAAACCCTCAATAAATTAGATAGTGATGGAAGGTATATCAAAATAATAAAAGCTATATACAACAAAACCACAGCCAATATCGTACTGAATGAGCAAAAACTGGAAGCATTCCCTTTGATATCTGGCACTAGACAAGGATGCCCTCTCTCACCACTCCTTTTCAATATAGTCCTGGAAGTTCTAGCCAGAGCAATTAGGCAAGAGAAAGAAATAAAGGGCATTCAAATAGGAAAGGAGGAAGTCAAACTGTCTCTCTTTGCAGATGACATAATTTTATATCTAGAAGACCCCATCATCTCAGCCCAAGATCTCCTGAAACTGACAAGCAAATTCATCAAAGTGTCAGGATACAAAATCAATGTGCAAAAATCACACGTATGCCTATAGACCAATAACAGACTTAAAGAGAGCCAAATAAAAAACGAACTGCCAGTCTGCAGATCAAAGCTTTGGAAAATACCCTCCAGAAGAGATTATCACTATTCTGCAGGATCCTGAGGTCCAGCAAAGCAGAAAGAGTCGGAATGAACAAGCTCCCTCTGCAGAGAACTCAGAGGCACAGGAGGGGGACAGGTGGGTTTGTTCTGAAAAATGAAGAGGCATGGATTTAGCACAGGTGGTATCACTATTCTGCAGGAACCTGAGGTCCAGCAAAGCAGAAAGAGCTGGAATGAACAAGCTCCCTCTGCAGAGAACTCAGAGGCACAGCAGGGGTCAGGTGGGTTTGTTCTGAAAAATGAAGAGGCATGGATTTAGCACAGGTGGTTCTAATTCCATCATCCTCGGTCTGAAAGAGATGGAATGCCAGCCTCTGTCTCTCAGGCATCTCCGGCCAAAGTTTAAAAAGAGTCCGGGTGAATGTAAGCACATACGGGCACCTAAAACACAAGGCATGGTTTGTAATGGAGATATTCCACCATAATGGAAGCACTGGCAGACAACAAAGAAATGAATGCAAACACTGCAGATTCTGAAAAAAGTGAAATTAGGAAATACGTTTCTCATTGACCCCTGAATTGACAGTCAGATATTGTGTTACTACAGAATATTTTCTCCCTCACCCCCGATATTGCTCATGCTGAAAGTAATAACAACTTTGGAAACGTTGAAAAAAAATGTATTTTTTCTTTTCGTTCTGAATCTCACTCTGTCTCCGAGGCTGGAGTGCTATGGTACGATCTTGGCTCACTGCAACCTCTACCTCCTGGGTTCACGTGACACTCCTGCCTTACTCTCAGGAGTAGCTGAGATTACAGGCAAACACCACCACACTGGGCCAACTTTAGTATTTTCTTTTAGTAGAGACTGGGATTTACCACGTTGCCCAGGCTGGCCTCCAACACCTGACCTCTGGTGATCTTTCCACATCGGCCTCTCAAAATATGGGGATTGCAGACATGAGTCACAGTACCCAGTCATGGCCAGCAAATTTTTCCATTCTTAATAGAGGCAGGGTTTCATCATGTTGGCCAGACTGGACTCAAACTCCTGGCCTCAGGTGATCCACCTGCCTCAGCCTCCCAAAGTGCTGGGATTACAGGTCTGAGCCTCCATGCCAGGTCTGGAAAAGTTGAAGAAACAAATAATGACACATTTCCACCTAGCAGTGACAATCACAAATCATTTTTGTGTCTCCATTACTCTTTGTCATACTCTCTAGTTAATGACTATAAAAACAATTATGCATCTTTTTTTTGTACTATGTAAACATTTTGAAAGATCTTATTTTGGCCAATGTGGTGCCCACACCTTTACTCCCAGCACTTTGGGAGGCCAAGGTCAGCAGATCACCTGGGATCTGTAGTTCAAGGCCAGTCTGACCAAAATGGATAAACCCAATCTCTACTAAATATATAAAAATTGGCCAGGCATACTGTACTGGTAGATGCCTATGATCCCAGCTACTTGGGAAGCTGAGGCAGGAGAATCTCTTGGAACCTGGGAGGTAGGCGTGGAGGTAAGCCGAGATCATGGCACTGCACTCCACCTTGGCAACAAGGCTGAAACTCCATCTAAAAAATAATGTGTTTTAAGCTCTGGGGAACACGGACAAGTGTGCAGCTTGGTTACATATGTAAACATCTGTCACGGTGGTTACATATGTAAACATCTGTCACGGTGGTTTGCTGCAGCAGCCAACCCATCAACTAGGCATTATGGCCACCTTGGTTATAGCTATTGCTCCTGATCCTCTTCCTCCCACCGTTTACTCTGAGAGGTGCTGGTATGTGATGTTCCCCTCCCTGTGTCCATGTGTTCTCATCTTTCAGCTCTCACTTAGGAGTGAGAACATACAGTGTTTAGATTTCTGTTCCTGTGTAAGTTTGCCCAAAATGAGGGTTTCCATCTCCATCTACGTCCCCACAAAGGTCATGACATCATGTGTGAACATATTTCTCCAAGCTTTCCTAGAAAATCAGACCATCCTGCTACACCCACATACATAGCAGCATGATTCACAACAGCCTAAAGATGGAAGTAACCCAGGTGTCCAATCCATGGATGAACGGGTGGACAGAATGTGCTCTGTGCACTCGGTGGAATACTATACAGACAGGAAAATGGATGAGGCTCAAACACAGGCGGCAGTTTCGATGAACCTTGAAGACAACAGAGTCAATGACAGAAGCCAGGCACGAGAGGCCACAAAGCATTTGACTTCATTTATCTAAAATGTCTACAACAGGCCCAGATTTCACAGAGACAGAGACTAGAACCCTGAGTGGCAGGGACTAGGAAGGTGCGATGAGGAATTAGTGTTTCTCTTCTTTTCTTTCTTTCTCTTTGTTTGAGGCACAGTCTTCACCAGTCACCCAGACTGGAGCACAGGGGCTCCATCTTGACTCACTGCTGCCTCCGTCTCCTGGGTTCAAGCAATCCTCGGCCTCAACTTTCCAAATAGATTGGAATTACAGCTGTGTGTCACAATGCTCAGCTGATTTTTGTCTTTTAGTAGAGATGGGATTTCACCCTGGTGTCCACAATGGTCTTGATCTGTTGATCCCCTGATCTCCCCACCTCAGCCTCCCAAAATGTTGGGGTTACAGGTGTCAGCCTCCTTGCCCAGCCCATTTTTTAGACAGAGTGTTTCACTCTTGTTACCCAGGCTGGAGTGCAATGGCACGATCTCAGCTCACCGCAACCTCCGCCTCCTGGGTTTCAGTCAATTCTCCTGCCTCAGCCTCCTGGGAAGCTGGGATTACAGGCATGTACCACCATGCCCAGCTAATTTTTTGTATTTTTAGTAGAGACGGGGTTTCACCATGTTGACCAGGATGGTCTCGATCTCTTGACCTTGGGATCCACTCGTCTCGGCCTCCCAAAGTGCTGGGATTACAGGCTTGAGCCACCGTGCCTGGCGAAATTGGGTTTTTAATGTGGACAGAGATTCTGTTTGGGAAGTCGGACACATTCCGGGGGTGGATGACGATGAGGGTTGCATAATTATTTCAATGTACTTATTACCAGTGAATTGGACTCTTCAAAACAGCTGAAACGATAGACTTCATATTATGTGTGCTCTACTGCAATGTTAAATTTTATTGTTAAAGACAACAAGCTTTTGTGGAAAAGGGTAGCATTTAGTTGGCAACAATGAACATTGCACAATATTTTATATATGTGTGTGTGTGTGTATATAGATATACATATATATGTGTGTGTTTATATATATTATCTGTGTGTATATATAATGCATATATGTGTATATACACACATATATGTATATATACACATACGTATATATACATATATATGTATATATATACACACAGAGAGAGAGAGAGAAAGAGAGAGAGAGAGAGAGAGAGAGAGAGAGAGAGAGAGAGAGAGAGAGACAGAGAAGACAGAGTCTCACTCTTTCACACAGGCTGAAGTACAATGGCACAATCTCAGTTCAATGCAGTGTCTCCTTCCCAGATTCGAGTGATTCTCCTACCTCAGCTTGTAGAGTAGCTGGGATTATAGGCACCCAGCACTACAGCTGGCCAATTTGTGTATTTTTATTTGAGATGGCATTTCACTATGTTGTTAAGTATGTTCTTGAACTCCTGAACTCAGGTGATCCACCCACCTCAGACTCCCAAACTGTTGGGATTACAAATGTGAGGCAAGGCACCATGCATCTAATATTTGTACTTTTAGTTGAAACAGGGTTCTACCACGTGGGCCAGACTGGCCTCAACCTCCTGACCTCAAGTCATCCACCTGCCTTGGCCTCACAACCTGCTGGGACTACAGGCTCGAGCCACTGCACCCAGCCACATTTTAAAGTTTTCATTCAGATGTGCCATATTAAGAAGTCATCATGTGCTCTGATAGCTTCAGGTGGAAGGCAGCAGTAAGTGGAAATTATACCCACAGGATCATCCATACTTCAACACATCCAGAAGCTGAAGGGAAGAGATAAACGGTCCTTTCGAAGTTGAATTTCTAAGAATGTGTAACATCTCTGCAGTGGGGTTTGCTTAGATGAACAGGCGTTATACATTCTTCAATCTCTAAGAACGTGTTACATCTCTGCAGTGGGGTTTGCACCTCAAAGTGAAGTGGAGTTTGCTTCTCAAAGAGAACCTTCTCTTTGAGAAGCAAACCCCACTGAACAGGTGTTATACATTCTGAGAGATTGAACTTGAATCAACTTCCATTATTCCTTGGCCATACAGCAATGGGCATGTATGCTAACCATAATATACATTCAATATTTTACAAAGAAGGTCTGATTTTCTGGTACATGACTTTTTTGTCACAATAAAGAGTCATAATTGGGTGGAAAATATTTTACATGTGTTTTCTGTAGCAGTCATGGACATACAAAAACAGTGCTTTTATTTAAAAAAACAAAACAGTGGCCAGGAACAGTGGCTCTTGCCTGTCATGTCAGCGTTTTGGGAGGCCGTGGCAGTTCGATCACGAGGTCAGGAGTTCCAGACGAGCCTGGCCAGAATGGTGAAACCCTGTCTATGCTAAATATATGAAAAATTAGCTGGTCGTGGTGGTGGGTGCCTGTAGCCCCAGCTACTCAGGGTGCTGTGGCAAGAGAATTGCTTGAACCCAGGCAGCAGAGAGGTTGCATGAGCTGAGATCACGCCACTGCACTCTGGCATGAGTGACAGAGTGAGACTCTGACTCAAAAAACAAAACAAAACAGAAAAACTAAAAATAACAGCTTGAAATTCCTCAGCCCCCACCTCTTACCAGATTAGTCAAAATTGCAAATCAAAATGCATTGACTGCCTTGAATACTGAAGATTGATTTCATTTCATCTGTGACACTCTGTGCAGATGGAAAGAGATACTGCCATCCTTTATTTCCAAATTGGGCCATTCAGGTAATCAAACCTATCAGTAAGATATGCCACCTGGAGGTCTGGAGCAATGACTCACACCTATAATCCCAGCAGTTTGGGAGGCCAAGGCAGGCAGATTACTTGAGGTTAGGCATTTGAGATAAACCTGGCCAGCCTGGTGAAACCCCATTTGTACTGCATAAGAACGAAAATTAGCCATGTGTGGTGCCAGGCACTTATAATGCCAGCTACTCGGGAGGCAGAAGCAGGAGAATCATATTTATGAGATGGTGGTTGCAGAGAGCTGAGATCAAACCACAGCATTCCAGCTTGGGTGTCAGAGCCAGACACTGTCTCAAAAAATAAAATAAATAAATAAATAAATAAGATATTGAATCTAGAGGCCGGGCACGGTGTCTCAAGCCCATAATCCCAGCACTTTGGGAGACCAAGGCGGGTGGATCACAAGGTCAAGAGATCGAGACCATCCTGGTCAACATGGTGAGACCCTGTCTCTAATACAAATACAAGAAATTAGCTGGGCATGGTGGCGCGTGCCTGTAATCCCAGCTACTCAAGAGTTTGAGGCTGGATAATTACCTGAACCCAGGAGGCAGACGTTGCGGTGAGCCGAGATTGCACCACTGCACTCCAACTGGGTAACAAGAGCGAAACTCCGTCTCAAAAAAAAAAAAAAAAAAAAAAAAAAAAAGATTAAAACTGGAATAACCAGGAGTTACTATTGAAGGAATATGTGGCTACTAGAATTTCCTTGTCAGAAGGAAAAATCTTATTTCTGTGAATCATCGGAGCTATAAATAACAGCAAGATGTGTCCATGTCACTTACAAATTTGGAACATTTGGGCTGGGCATGGTGACTCATACCTTCTATCCCAGCATTTTGGGAGGCTGAGGCAGGTGGATCATCTGAGGTCGGGAGTTCCAGAACAGCCTGGCCATCAAGGCTAAACCTCGTGTCTACTAAAAATACAAAAATTAGTCAGGCATGGTGGTGGGTACCTATAATTCAAACTACTCAGGAGGCTGAGGCAGGAGAATTGCTTGAACCAAGGAGGCAGAGGTTGCAGTGAGCCAAGATTCCACCATTGCAAACCCGCCTGGGTGACTGGGGTGGGGGTGTTTGTAATATCAGCTACTTGGGAAACTGAGGCATGAGAATCACTTGAACTCATCGGGAGTTTGAGGCTGCACTGAGCAGAGATCACAGCTCTACACTCCAGCCTGGGACACACAATCAGATTCTGTTTAAAAAAAAAAAAAAAGAAAGAAAGAAAGAAAAGAAAAGAAAAAAGAGACGTTGGAGCAATTTCAAAGCTAAAGTGTGGGTTTTAATTACCCTCTTCATCAAATCGTATTTCCATATCCTTTTTTCTTTTTTGAGGCAGAGTCTCACTCTGTCATTCAGGCTCGAATGCAGTGGTGCAATCTCCACCCATTGCAGCCTCAACCTCCTGGGCTCAAGGGATTCTCTCACCACAGCCCCCAGGAAGAGCTGGGACTACAGGCACATTCCTCTATCTATTTCCATCTCCTCAGCATTCAGGAAAGCTTAAGATCAAGAACCATGACCCTGAGAATGAATTTAGGCAACTCACTTTTTTCATTTGTTTGTTTGAGAAAGAGTCTGGCTCTGTCAACCTGGCTGGAGTGCACTAGCCCAGTCTCGGCTCACGGCAACCTCTCCCCCTCCCGGGTTCAAGCAATTCTCCTGTCATGGCCTCCTGAGTAGCTGGCACTAAAGGTGCAGTCCACCATGCCTGGCTAATTGTTTGCATTTTTAGTAAAAACAGGGTTTCAGCATGCTGGTCAGGCTGGTCTCCAACTACTGACCTCATGATCTTCTCCCTCAGACTCCCAAATTGCTGGCACCACAGGCATGAGCAAAAGCACCCTGCCTCTAATGTGTGTATTTTTAGTAGAGACAGGGTTTTACAATGGGGTCCACACTGGCTTCAAACTCCTGACCTCAAGTAAACCACCTGCCTCAGCCTTCCAACCTGCTGGGACTACAGGCACAAGCCACTGCACTTCACCACATTTCACAGGCTGAGGCAGGAGAATCCATTGAACCCAGGAGGCAGAGGTTGTAGCGAGCTGAGATTGTATCTCACAACTTATTTTCTGATTCCCATTTTATTAAATTCTTATGAAGGAATTCCACATGGAGATAATTTAGGAAAAATACTCCCAGGGTCGGAATATCATAGACAATTTTTCTTAAAACTGTGACTCACTCTGTCTCCAAAAATAAAATGCAGTGGAGTGAGCTCGCAAGCTCACTGCAGACTGGCCCTTGTATCTTTAAGCTATCCTTCTGCCTTAGCATCCCAAAAAGCAAAAAGCACACTGATGCACAATTAAATGCAGCCAGTTTGGGTTATTCCAGAGACTCTATTTCTCTATGTTGCCCAGCCTTTGTCTCAAATGCCTCAGGTGAAGCGCAATGCCTGCCTCAGCCTCACAAAATACTGGGATTAAAGACCTGAGTTATCACACCTGAAAAGACACTAGATCTTGAATTGCCACTGTGAAGACACACGACTACGGAGTTTTATCTTTTTATTTAATCTTCAGAATTCTACTTTATATGTGAATCAACATGCAATGTCGCAACATGAATAACCGACCTGAAACTCAGAAATGGTAACTTTTCTAAATTATTTGGACATTTTTTCCCTAAAAAACAAATGTTGTCAAAAATTTTTCATGAAAATACTTCCTTCTGTAGATTAGTTTGTTACTTCTAAACACTACGGATTATAAAAGTTCTCTTTCATTGAAAAACTAAAGAACACTCAGGCAAGCATTCTTACATGTTTTAGTAGTTATTAATGTCTTAATATATTAGTCCATTAATTAGATGTTTAATCTTTATATATTCCATTTCTTTGGTTTGTATGATCAAGTAAATTATTTGGTGTACTAACTTGGGTCCAAATGTTTTTATCTGATAGCATCATGGGATTTCTCCACCACCCATTTTATTTTGATTACTAGATAATTTCTTAAACCTTTAAGCAATCTGCACTCTGAATCTTTATGCTGACGTATTATACAACTAACTGTCCCGAAGGGATGACTTTTAAAGCAATCCTATCCATATTAAATTAAATCTGATAGGTTGAGCATAGTGGAAATCTGATATGCTGTGCATAGTGGCTTATGCCTGTATTAATAGCACTTGGGGAGACAGAAAAGGGTCTGTCTCCCCAAGTGCTATTATTTGAACACCAGTTTGGCCAAGAGGGTGAAATGCTGTCTGTACAAAAATTATAAAATATTAGTCATCTCTGCTGGTAGACACCTGAAATCCCACTGACTAAAGATGCTGAGGAAGAAAAGTAGCTTGAACCCAAAGGGTGGAGGCTGCAATGAACTAAGTTCAAGACACTGCACCATAGCTTAGATGGCAAAGCGAGTCTCCATCACAAAATAAATACATACGTAATAAATAAAATAAACATAACATCACAAAACCCCAGCCCTTCCAGATCACACCTATTTGTAAGAACATAGCGCTAAACATTTACTTATAACCATTGTCAAATATTTCAAGAAAGAATTAATGTTAGCTCCTGAAAATAATTTATCTTCCACTATATAGGAACAATTCATATCATTAAGCTAGGTGGTTAGGCTGGTTCACTTTTGTTTAAGGTGGAAAATATTTTTTCATAATCTTTGTCCCCTTTAGTCAGGGAATGCTACAAGGAAAACTTTCTGGGTACATTAAACTTTAACAACAAACACACCTAATGATTTGCTTTGTCCTTTAACATACCTATAAGGAGAAATCTTTTAGTCTGAGTTTAGTTCAGTAGTTTTCTGAAGACCTGAAAATTGACCATGTGATCTCTCCAATGGGATTACAGAAGTGAGCCACCTCGCCTGGCCAAAACTGCTACTTTTTTCTTTTTTCTTTTTTTTTTTTTTTTTTTTACACATTCTCACTTTGTCATTCAGGCTGGAGTGCAGTAGTGCAATCCTAGCTCACTGCAACGTCTGCCTCCTGGGTTCAAGCAGTTCTCCTGATTCGGCCTCCAGATTAGCTGTGGCTACAGCCATGAGCCACTAGACCTGGCTAATTTTCTGTATTTGTATTAGAAACTGGCTTTCACCCTGCAAGCGAGGATGGTTTCAATCTCCTGACCTGCTTATCTCCACCTGCTTAGGCCTCCTAAAGGTGGGAATACAGGCATAAACTAAAGCAACACAGCCCATGTAAGAAACATGTACAGATTCCAATGCATACATAAGAGATGTCTATTTTTGTATCAACTTAGGTGCAAACAAAGGAAGAAAACTTTGAACATCACAGTTTACTCTCTTGCATAATTTGCTTTTAAGTATGTGTAGCAATGAAAACAGGCATATGATATTACCTGTAAAATTTTATTCTCAAAATTTTTAAACAGACATTACATCAAAACAGAATAGTTTTCAGTTCGATTAGCACTAACAGTTGTAAAATTACTTTCTAAAAATGTTTTTATCTGAATATCTCAAAAATATTAATGGAGGAAATGAGTATCTCCCTCTCCCCCCAAAAACAACCTATTTCTTATAGTGGCTCTCAGGTAATAATGCAGAAACAACATACTGATTTTCCATTCAACAGCAAGTTTGGGTATGCAATAAACACGACTTTTAGTATCAGCTTCAGTCTCCTTTTTCAGATCGCCTTCCTACGTCATCCCCTGTAGATGTCCCATATCTTGAAGTACCATGTGCTTCAGGAGAAGCAGGGTCCACTGACTCCACAGAGGGTGGACATATTGTTTCTTTTCTGCCACAATTCTCATGATGACTAGAAGAGAAATCACCATGGCTCCTTGAGTACTTCTCCCAACTTCTGCCGTATCTATCTTGTGTATTGTTATAATCAGGGCAACTGCTTCCACCATAAGGTTTCCTAGGCATTTGTGCAGAAGCTGCACCATGAGAGGTCCCTGCAGGGTTAATAAAACCATAAAGCTGATGTTGAAATACATTTAAACATTTTTACTGGTATCAGTAAAGCATGAATCAGATAAAGTACTATATGGAAATATTTGCATTCATCTGTCTTTATTTACAGGATAGTATTTATTTCTGCATTGCTCAAAAGGCTTTATTTAAAAGAGGCAGAAGAGTATTATTTTCAAGCTTAAGGAACATTATTCTGAATGAAACGTCAGTCCCATTTTCTGATAATTAATGGAGGTTTTAAGCTTCATACACTTCCTTAAGCTTTCTACTGTTCAAAACTCTCAGTATTTAAATATGTTATATTTTTCCTTTCTTCTTGCCCCTTTAAAAAACATGATCTATTCAAAATGATTCTGTAATTTAAAAATCAAACTTGGAGTCTTACAATAAGTCTGATATGAATCTCTGTTAGAACTTCTACTATGATGTTCAGAATGATCTCTACCAACATGCCTTCTGTAGCCATCATGATCAATAATTAAAAAAAAAAAAAGTTTGACAGTGTCAGAAAGAACAATTTAAGAAATTTACTGGACAAAACTGAACGTTATAAGACCTATATCCTCTAGTGGAAATGTATACCTTGTCTAGAACGAGCATGATCACGGTATGCATAGTGTCTATGCATCAAAGCATAATCCTTGGTGTCTCAGAAACGTGGATTATTTCTGATTGCATAAGTTGAAGAAACAAATTTTAAGTTATCAACTTCTAGAATCAAAAACACAGCTAATTTACAGCTTAAATAAAATAAAGGCCAGATATATAAGGGACTGGGCACTTATCCAAATATGATATGAAAATACCCAAAAGACAAGTGGAACTGATATTCATAATTTGTTATTCAGAAAATACATTTAAAAACCCAAGTGAGATACCATATTTCAGACATATTGAAATGGTTACACATTTTAAAATTCTACAAATATCAAGACCATGAGAGGATGCAGATAAACTGCAACGCTGATACAACGCTTGTCGGATTGAAAAATGATGTAGCTAATATGATGAAATGCTGTGAGGCCATAAAAACAAACAAACAAACAAACAAAAAACAATATTAAGATCAAGAATTTTCACTCATATATACCCAGAATTCAGTAACTGTACTCAAACAATCATGTGCATAAAAATAGTGTGGAAGAAACACCCAAACAAATGAATGGGTTAACAGCTTGTGTAAAATGAGAAGTGCTATGATGTGAATGAAACTTCTGGACATCAGGCAGAAGAGAAACAGATATAAAAGTCAAGTAGTGTTTGATCAAGACCATTAACATGAAGAAGGCGGCACAAGTCAGTTCACAAACAAACCAGAGTGGTGGTTATTAGTAGCTGAGAGAAAACACAAAATGAAAGGGACTGCTTAACTGGTAAGGGACTTGTAGTTTGGAATGAAGAAAAGGTTTTGGAACTAGACGGAGGAGGTTGTTGCACAACATAGCATGTAATAAATGCCACTTAATTGTTTACCTAAAAATATTCCATTTTCTTACGTGAATTTCATCACTAAAACAAAAATAAACTTGTTTCATTTTTCCTTTACCTATTCTTAGGGGCATAACCGTCATCCTTTTGTGACATATTGTCATGCCTCCAGGAAGAGACTGACTTTCCACATGAAGGACCTCCATAATTCTCTCTTCCATGTGATGTGAAATTTAGCATGATGAAACATTATGTAAGCAGCAGAAAACCTGAAACACTATTATTTGTTCTCTAGGACAACTGTTGCAAGATATTTCTTCAGTGACTCAATTCTTCTTTCCCTCAGTCACAAGAAATTCATGACACCTTGAATACTTCTTACGGCTCTGAATTATCTCTTGATTCCTACAAGGCCAGTTCTTACAAACTTAAGCCACACACTAACACTTAGGTACAAGTTGATTTTTAATGGCTAATAACTATTAGTTATTATTTTCTTTCTCATATGAATGGCCTATGACTATTGATGACACAGGCAAAACATGTAAAACCATCAATGTCTTCATGGATTTCAAAGTTTACACGTTGATGCCTTCTCAGCTCAAGAAAGTCAATTTGCCCATGTTGTTCAGTGCATCTAACTTACACAAATACTGCAACCCTCAAATGATTGCATGCTATATATTTACACCTAAATGTTCTCCTTGGTGTTGAAGCGGTTGTCCCTATCTTAAATGTTGAAAAATTAAAATGACCTAGTGCAGGTTTTCTAATGATGGCCATGAATTCTTCTTCTGGCAGTGAGCAGTACTATTAAAGTGTTAATTGCCTCATTTTGCCCTTTTCAAAATAGAAAACAATCTCTTTTAATATATCCTTCATGTGCAGATTCTTAGAGATCAGTTTTCCACCTATGATATGTTCACTGGCTAAACGTTTAATGAAAATGTGCTGACTTGTGCATTTTAAAGTCAGTAGATACCTACCATCACTGATACTCTATTACAAATTCTTTGCTGAGAGCTGTTACTTTATTGTCTAGCTTTCTTCTGTTCACTCTGAAACCTCACATTTCTCCTTTGCAGAATTATTACTTGTCTTCAACGCTGCTGCTTGCCTCATGTTGCTGGGTTCTGAATTCTCCCCTGAAATAATTTCAACTCCTACACTCAGTATCTTTTGTTAATGTTTAAACATACCTGTGCCATCTTATCAATTAATTTACAGCCCTTCCTATGTTTCACAACTCTACAATTCTGTGATATCCACATAATTGAAAATGCTGCACATGCTCTTGTCCAACATGCATCCTTGAGGATGCACTTAGTATCCTAAAAACGGATCAGAATGCCTCTGAATGTAAGCATTGCTGGGGTCTCAGGATCTGTATTGCCAGGCACAATAGCTCACACTGTGAGCACGTGTGGAAGACTGAGGGAAGTCAAATGCTTGAGCTCAGGGATTTAATGTCAACTACGATAATGTAGTGAGATTCTGTCTCTACTGAAAAATTTAAAAAAAACTTTAGATAGGTGTGGTGATGCATGCCACCAGCTGCAACAACAGCAGGCAGATATAAGAGAGTTAACTGCTTCAGCTGCAGAACTTGAGGCAGTAATGTGTCATTGTCTCCCCTTTGCATTCTGGCCTGATGAAGGCAGGACTTCAACCCAACAATGAAACTCAACATACAATTTTTAGGTAAGAACACCAGGGTTCCAATAAAAAGGGACCTAGGAAATGGAATAATTGATTGGATTAAGAAGCTGACCATCAAAAAGTACTACTAGAAACTTCAAGAAAACCTAAAAGCCATTCTCTAGCATAACAGCATTAAAAGGAGTGTTTCCCTCAATGTAATCCCTTCTTTTATCTGAAATTTGAAGCTCAAGTGTTTCTTCACAATAAATCTGTAACTTATCTAGTTCAATGGAATCTATTATAAAAGTTTTCAAACAGTAAATATGCCAATGTATGTGCCACATCTCTTTTGTTTCTCAAATCTGAAGTTAACACTTCAGTACAAATGGCTCATTTTTAGTTATACAGAAATCACGCAATTCCATCAGGTAGCATTTACCTCGACCTTCCATCCCACTATTGTTTCTAGCCACAGTAAAAGGAGCAGACTTTTTTTGAATAAGGACCTCCATTTTTCAAAGATGGACATCTTTTAACTGGAAAAGGTCCCCTGAAAAAACTCATGTTGAGATCACCAGTGTATTCACCATCATCTGTATTTCAAACAAAATCTTTTGTTAAGTAACATCACCATTTCTTAAATGGCTAAGCAGTAGATATTTCTACTCTCCTATGTGTTGTAATCTTAAAAATTTACATTTGTCTATGCTAAAGAATGTAGAATTTCTATATCAAATCAGTGCAATTCAAAATATCAAAATCCATTTAAACATCTATCAAATAAACACTCAAGAAACACTGTATATTGTTGTGAAAAGAAATATGGGATAAGTGGAGAACAAACTGAGAGCAGAAGCCTATTGTCTGAACAATAGACTAAAGAAATTCTATTTCTGCATTGCTCAAAAGGCTTTATTTAAAAGAGCCATCAGATTAGTATTTTCAATCTTAAGGAATTTTATTCTAAATTAAATGCCAGTCACATTTTCTGATACTTAATGGAGCTTTTAACTTTGTACACTTCCCTAAGGTTTCTACTGTTCAAAAATCTCAGTATTTCAACATGTTACCTTTTTCCTTTATACTTTCCCTTTTAAAAATCTGGTCTATTCATTATAATTCTGTAATTTAAAAATCAAACTTGGAGTCTTACTATAAGTCTGATATGAATCTCTGTTAGAACTTCTACTACGATTTTCAGAATGATCTCTACCAGCATGCCTTTTGTAGCCATCATGGTCACTAAATTAAAAAAGAAAAAACAAAAAAGACTTGACAGTGTCACAGAGAATGATTAAATAAATCTATTGGACAAAACTGAAAAATTTTATAAGACTTATATAAGCTAGTGGAATGTGTATTCTGTCTAGAACTATCATGATCGCAGTATGCATAGTGTCTACACATCAAAACATATTCCATGATGTCTCAAAAACCTGGATTATTTCTGCCTGCATAAGTTGAAGAAACACATTTTAAGTTATAAGCTTCTAGCATCAAAAACATAACATATTTACAGCTTAAATCAAATAAATGCCAAACATATATAAAGGACTAGGTACTTATCAAAATACAATATGAAGATACCCAAAAGACAAGTGGGACTGATATTCATAATTAGTTACTCAGAAATACATTTCAACACCAGTGAGATACCATATTTCAGCCATACTGAAATGATTATACATTATAAAATGCTACAAATATCAAGACCATGAGAGGATGCAGATAAACTGGAATGTTGATACAACGCTTGTTGGATTGGAAAATGAGGCAGCTACTATAAAGAAATGTGGTGGGGCCTCCAAAAAAAACGTTAACATGAAGATAAAGAATTTTCACTCATACATAACCGCAATTCAGTACCTGTACTCAAACAAACATATGTGCACAACAATAACATGGAAGAAACAGCCAAAAAAATGAATGGGTTAACAGCTTGTGCAAAAAGTTAAATGTTATGTTGTGAATGAAACTTCAGGACATCAGGCAGAAGAAAAACAAATATAAAAGTTGAGAATTGTTAGATCAAGCCCATTAATATGAAGAAGGCAGAACAGGTCAGTTCACAAACAAAACAGAGTGGTGGTTATCAGCAGCTGAGGGAAAGGACAAAATAAAAGGACTACTTCACTGTTAAGGGACTTGTAGTTTGGAGCAAAGAAAAGGTTTTGGAACTAGACGGAGGTCGTTGTTGCAGAACACAGCATGTAATAAATACCACTTAACTGTTTACCTAAAAATGTTCCATTTTCTTACGTAAATTTCATCACAAAAACAACAATAAACTAGTTTTCATTTTTCCTTTACCTATTCTTAGGCGCATAACCATCATCTTTTTGTGACATATGCTCATGCCTCCAGGAAGAGTCTGACTTTCCGCATGAAAGACTTCCATAATTCTCTCTTCCACGTGATGTGGAACCTGTAAATTTAACATGATGAAACACTATGTAAACAGAAGAAAACCTGAAACACCATTATTTGTTCTGTAAGACAACTATTACAAGATATTTCTTCAGTGACTCAATTCTTCTTTCCCTAAGTCACCAGATATTCCTGACACCTTGAATCCTTCTTAAGACTCTGAATTATCTCTTGATTCCTACAAGGTCAGTTCTTACAAACTTAAGCCATACACTAACACTTAGGTAAAAGTTCACTTTTAATGGCTAGTAACTATTATTTATTATTTTCTTTCTCATACGAATTGTCCATGACTGTTGATGACACAGGCAAAACACATAAAACCATCAAAGTCTTCACGGATATTAAAGTTTACATGCCGGTGCTTTCTCAGCTCAAGAAAGTCAATTTACCAGTGTTGTTGAGTGCCTCTCACTCACACAAATACTGCAAACCACAAGTGGCTGCATGCTATATTTACACCGAAATGTTCTCCTTGGTCTCGAAGTGGTTGGCCCTATCTTAAATGTTGAAAAATTAAAATGTACTAGTGCATGTTTTCGAATGATGGCCAAGAATTCTTCTCCTGGTAATAAGCAGTACTATTCAAGTGCTAATTATATCATTATGCCCCTTTCAAAATAGGAAACAATCTCTTTTATTATACTCTTCATGCGAAGCTTCTTAAGAGATCAGTCTTCCACCTGTGATATGATCACTGGCTAAACGTTTAATGAAAATGTGCTGACTTGCACATTTTGAAGTCAGTAGACACCTACCTTCACTGATACTCTATTACAAAATGTAAAATTGACAATGCATTATTTCTATTTTCTCCATAATATCATGGAGGGTTAAGTCAGAATTTTAATATGTTCTGCTTAAAATTGTTTGCTGAGAGCTGTTACTTTATTGTCTGGCTTTCTTCTGTTCACTCTGAAATCTGATATTTCTCCTTTGCAGAATTATTACTTGTATTCAACACTACTGCTTGCCTCATGTTGCTTGGTTCTGAATTCTCCCCTCAAATAATTTCAACTTCTACACTCAGTATCTTTTCTTAATTTTTAAACATCCCTGTACCATCTTAACAATTAATTTACATCCCATCCTATGTTTCACAACTCTGCAGTTCAGTGGTATCTACATAACTGAAAACACTGGACATACTCTTGTCCAACATGCATCTTTGAGGATGCCCTTAGTATCCCAACAACTGGTCAGAATGCCTCTGAATGTAAGCATTGATGGGGTCTCAGGATCTGTATTGCCAAGCACAATGGCTCACATTGTGAGCCCGTGTGGAAGACTGAGGCAAGTCAAATGCTTTAGCTCAGGGATTTTAATGTCAACTATGACAATGTAGTGAGATTCTGTCTCTACCAAAAAATTAAAAAAAAGAATTAGGTGCGGTGATGCATGCCACCAGCTGCAACAACAGCAGGCAGATGTAAGAGATTAACTGCTTCAGCCCCAGAATTTGAGGCAGTTATGTGCCATCGTCTTCCCTTTGCACTCTGGCCTGATGAAGGCAGGACTTCAACCCAACAATGAAACTCAATATACACTTTTTAGATAGGAAAACCAGGGCTCCAATACAAAGGGACCTAGGAAATAGAATAATTGATTGGATTAAGAAGCTGACCATCAAAAAATACTACCAGGAACGTCAAGAAAAAACTAAAAGCCATTCTCTAGCATCACAGCATTAAAAGGAGTGTCTCCCTCAATGTAATCCCTTCTTTTATCTGAAATTTAAAGCTCAAGTGTTTCTTCACCATCAATCTGTAACTTCTCTGGTGAGATGGAAAGTATTATAAAAGTTTTCAAACAGTAAATATGCCAATGTATGTGTCACATCTATTTTCTTTCTCAGACTTTACGGGAAGCTTTCAGTACAAATGGCTCATTTTCAGTCATACAGAAATGACACAATTCCATCAGGTAGCGTTTACCTCGACCTTCCATCCCACTACTGCTTCTAGTCACAGTAAAAGAAGCAGACTTTTTGGATAAGGACCTCCACTTCTTAAAGGTAGACATCTTTTAACTGGAAAAGGTCTCCTGAAAAAACTCATGTTGTGATCACCAGTGTATTCACCATCATCTGTATTTCAAACAAAATCTTTTGTTAAGTAACATCACCATTTCTTAAATGGCTACGTGGCAGATATTTCTAAATCTCTCCTATGCATTGTAATCTTAAAAATTTACATTTGTCCATGCTAAAGAATGTAGAATTTCTACATCAAATCAGTGCAATTCAAAATATCAAAATCCATTTAAACATCTATCAAATAAATACTCAAGAAACACTGTATATTGTTGTGAAAAGAACTATGGGATAAGTGGAGAATGAACTGAGATCAGAAGACTATTGTCTAAACAATATGCTAAACAAATTTTATTTGTTCATTGCTCAAAAGGCTTTATTTAAAAGAGCCATCAGATTAGTATTTTCAATCCTAAGGAATTTTATTCTGAATTAAGCTCCAGTCACATTTTCTGACAATTAATGGACGTTTTAAGTTCGTACACTTCCCTAAGGTTTCTACTGTTCAAAACTCTGAGTATTTCAACATGTTACTCTTTTCATTTACACTTTCCCTTTCAAAAATCTGGTCTATTCAATATAATTCTGTAATTTAAAAATCAAACTTGGAGTCTTACTGTAAGTCTGATAAGAATCTCTGTTAGAACTTCTACTATGATGTTCAGAATAATCTCTACCAGCATGCCTTTTGCAGCCATAATGATCACTAATTTAAAAAAGAAAAAAACAAAAAAGGTTTGACAGTGTCACAAAGAACGACTTAAGAAATCTATTGGACAAAACTGAAAAACTTTATAAGACTTATATCCGCTAGTGGAATGTGCATCCTGTCTAGAACTAGCATGATCACAGTATGCATAAAGTCTATACTTCAAAGCATATTCCATGATGTCTCAAAAACCCTGATTATTTCTGATTGCCTAAGTTGAAGAAACACATTTTAAGTTATCAACCTCTGGTATCAAAAATATAACATAGTTACAGCTTAAATAAAATAAGGGACAGACATATATAAAGGGCTAGGCACTTATCCACATACAATATGAAAATACCCAAAAGACAGGTGGGACTGATATTCATAATTAGTTATTCAGAAATTCATTTCAACACCAGTGAGATACCATATTTCAGCCATACTGAAATGATTATACATTATAAAATGCTACAAGTATCGAGACCATGAGAGGATGCAGATAAACTGGAATGCTAATACAACGCTTGCTGGATTGGAAAATGAGGCAGCTACTATGAAGAAACATGGTGGGGCCTCAAAAAAAGAAAAAAAATAAAGAAAGAAAAGACACCTTAACATTAAGATAAAGAGTTTAAAGAATTTTCACTCATGCATACCCAGAATTCAGTACCTGTACTCAGACAAACATGTGTGCACAAAACTAGTGTGGAAGAAACAGCCAAACAAATGAATGGGTTAACAGCTTTTGTGAAAAGTGAAGTGCTATGTTTTGAACGAAACTTGAGGAAATGAGGCAGAGGAACACAGATATAAAAGACGAGTAGTGCTTTATCAAACCCATTAATATGAAGAAGGCAGAATAGGTCAGTTCACAAACAAAACAGAGTGGTGGTTATGAGCAGCTGAGGAAAAAGACAAACTGAAAGGGACTGCTTAACTGGTAAGGGACATGTAGTTTGGAGTGATGAAAACCTTTTGGAACTAGACAGAGGCGGATGTTGCACAACACAGCATGTAATAAATGCCACTTAATTGTTTACCTATAAATGTTCTATTTTCTTACGTGAATTTCATCACTAAAACAACAATAAACTAGTTTTCATTTTTCCTTTACCTATTCTT
Source organism: Saimiri boliviensis (assembly GCF_048565385.1). Classification (NCBI taxonomy): domain Eukaryota; kingdom Metazoa; phylum Chordata; class Mammalia; order Primates; family Cebidae; genus Saimiri; species Saimiri boliviensis. Next base: position 17,241,169 of record NC_133471.1, on the reverse strand, counting down.
AGGTGCATAATCATCATCTTTTCCTGACATATGGTCATGTCTCCAGGAAGGGACTGACTTTCCACATGAATGACCTCCGTAATTCTCTCTTCCAGGTAATGTGGGACCTGTAAATTTAACATGATGAAACATTATGTAAACAGAAGAAAACCAGAAACACCATTATTTGTTCTCTAAGGCAATTGATTCAAGAAATATCTCCAGTGACTCAATTCTTCTTTCCCTAAGTCACCAGATATTCCTGACACCCTGAATCCTTCTTATGGATCTGAATCATCTATTGATTCCTACAAAGCCAGTTCTTAAAACTTAAGCCATACACTAACTCTTAGGTAAACATTAACTGCTAATGCCTAATAACTATTAGTTATTACTTTCTTTCTCATATGAATTGCCTACGGCTATTCATAACACAGAAAAAACACGTAAAATCATCAAAGTCTTCATTGATTGTAAAGTTTACAGGCTGGTGCTTTCTCAGCTCAACAAAGTCAATTTGCCCATGTTGTTCAGTGCATTTCACTCACACAAATACTGCAACCCTCGAATGGCTGCATGCTATGTTTACACCAAAATGTCCTCCTTGATCTTGAAGCGGTTGCCCCTATCTTAAACGTTGAAAAATTAAAATGACTTAGTGCAGCTTTTCTAATGATGGCCAATAATTCTTCTCCTGGCAATAAGCAGTACTATTCAAGTGCTAATTACATCATTATATTCATTCCAAAATAGAAAACAATCTCTTTTAATACACTCTTCATCTGCAGCTTCTTAGAGGTCATTCTTCCACCTCTGATATGTTCACTGGCTAAACTTTTAATGAAAAGGTGCTGACTTGTGCATTTTGCAGTCAGTAGATACATAACGTCACTGATACTCTGCTACAAAATGTAAAATTGATAATGCAATGTTTCTAATTTTTCCATATTAATATGGAGGGCTAAGTCGGAATTTTAATGTGTCCTACTTAAAATTCTTTGCCAAGAGCTGTTACTTTATTGTCTGGCTTTCTTCTGTTCACTCTGAAACCTTACACTTCTCCTTCTCAGAATTATTACTTCTATTCAACCCTACTGCTTGCCTCATGCGGCTTGGTTCTGAATTCTCCCCTCAAATAATTTCAACTCCTATACTATGTATCTTGTTTTAATGTTTAAACATCCCTGTACCATCCTAATCATTAATTTACAGCCCTTCCTATATATCACAACTCTGTACTTCTGTGACATCCACATAACTGAAAAAGCTTGGCATGCTGCTGTCCAACATGCATCTTTGAGGATGCCTTTAGTATCCTAAAAACTTGTCAGAATGCCTCTGAATGTAAGCATTGCTGGGGTCTCAGGATCTGGATGGCCAGGCACAATGGCTCACACCATGAGCCAGTGTGAAAAACTGAGGCAAGTCAACATTTTGAGCTCAGGGACTTAATGTCAACTATGACAATGTAGTGAGATCCTGTCTCTATCAAAATTTATAAAAAATTAGATATGTGGGGTGTTGCATGCCACTAGCTACAAAAACAGCAGGCAGCTTTAAGAGAATAACTGCTTCAGCCCCAGAATTTGAAGCAGTAATGTGTCATTGTCTCTCCAGGGTACTCTGGCCTGATGAAGGCAGGACTTCCACCCAATAATGAAACTCAACATTCAATTTTTAGATGGGAACACCAGGGGTCCAGTACAAAGGGACCTAGTATATGGAAGTATTGATTGGATTAAGAAGCTGACCATCAAAAAAACTACCAGGAACTTCAAGAAAAGCTAAGCCATTCTCTAGCATCACAGCATTAAAAGGAGTGTTTCCCTCACTGTAATCCCTTCTTTAATCTGAAATTTGAATCTCAAGTGTTTCTTCACCATAAATATGTAACTTCTCTAGTCAGATGGAAAGTATTATAAAAGTTTTCAAACAGTAAATATGCCTATGTATGTGTCACATCTATTTTATTTCTCAAACTTTTGGTTAATCCTTCAGTACAAATGGCTCAGTTTTAGTCATACAGAAATGACAGAATTCCATCAGGTAGCATTTACCTTGACCTCCCATCTTGCTATTGCTTCTAGCCATAGTAAAAGGAGCAGACTTTTTTGGATAAGGACCTCCACTTCTCAAAGTTGGACATCTTTTAACTGGAAAAGGTCCTCTGAAAAAACTCATGTTGAGATCACCAGTGTGTTCACCATCATCTGTACTTCAAACAAAATCTTTTGTTAAATAACATCACCATTTCCTAAATGGCTAAGCGGTAGATATTTCTAAATCTCTCCCATGTACTGTAATTTTAAAAATTTACATTTGTGTATGCTAAAGAATGTAGTATTTCAATATCAAATCAGTGCAATTCACAGTATTAAAATCCATTTAAACGTCTGCCAAATGAACACTTAAGAAACACTGCACATTGCTGTGAGAAAGAAATATGGGATCAGTGGAGAATGAACTGAGAGCAGAAGCCTATTGGCTAAATAGCAAAATATAATGAAATTAAAGAAAAAAAACATTAGGAGATAAATGATAAATTACTGTTCATATTGTTCTAGTATTATGAAAGGTTTTTCAAATCATATAATAAACAGAAACCAAATTATACTCAAAGAAACTCATTTATTGATACAGTGAACCCTCAAAAAATCAATTATGTGCAAATTTATTAACATAACAATTCTTATAGTTCCCTGATAAAATATTACTTTTCTTCTTAGCCCATGCTCAGTTTTGATAATTGTTTAGTATCATGTATTAAATAATTAATTTTTTTACATAACTACAAAAATCTGAGACCTTGGTGCTGTCATATGTAAAAATATACACATTCTCATACATGGCAGAGTATTATTAAACTTCACCTTCAAGATTAATTGCAATCAAAAAAGACAAGAAGTTCTGCCTCTTAAAATGAAGCAAACAATGCAATTTCAAATTCAGAAAATGTATCTCCCATCAAGTACATAGCTACCTATTAAATTTCCAAATTAAGTGTTAGATTTTTGATGGTTGGTTAATAGATAACACAATTTAACCAATAGCTATTTTCTCAATACATGGTCACATTTTTTTAAGTAGAAACTAACACCTCTGCCCTACTGAGTAAATCAATCTTAAATATCATTTTCAGAAGCTCTTTCTCCTGCAAAGAAAGATACATATGTGTTTGTGAAGCCAAGGATTCTGACATTACTGAGTCACAGAATCTTTTAAGAAACTCAAGTTCTATACTCCATGAATGGATAATACTTTATGGCAGGCCTATTTACAAATTCTCCATATGGAAAGTGAAATGGTTTTCACTTGTATACATGTTTACACACACACACACACACACACACACACACACACATATTGTTAAATATTTGTCCTCAAATATTCAGTTACTAATGTCCCATTGGATGGGTTTTAAGGTTTCATGGTATTTTGATAATATAACGTATATGAAATTCTGGGCCCCAAAGCAAGAAACTCTAAAGGATAATTAATAAAAACATGTTCTGAGGAAAATCTATTGAGAACACGTACTCAAGATTCATAAACTCAATTCACTTTGAAATTTTCCTTATTTGAATGCAAAGTAATTAAGATTTTAAAATGAGTTTGAGACATAACTTTAATCATTCTCATTATACACTTTTAGTACTTATAAATCATGCTGCTTATTAAGAGTTAGATAATTTTCTGTTCATAAAGGATATAAAGAAATTTGGAAATTTCTATACTTTCAAGCTTTTTGTCTTTCAGTCCTAGGCTTCCATATTCATATTTTCAAATGTTACCCAAGCATCCTCCACGTGAAGGATGCCAACCTTTGTCTGTCCACTCCTTCCTCTTGCAGATCTCTGTTTTCCTGTGGGTCTTCTCTTTCCTGAAAAACACGGTGTTCCCTGGCTGCTAGTACTTTGAAAAAAACGTTTCTTGGCTTGTTCTACTTTTATTGCTTTTCCATCCAAAAACTAAAAGTATTAAGCCTACCATCAGCAATCCTGCCACATTTCAACTAATCCTATTTTACAGACATTTTTACATCAACTCTATTTACATTCTAGATGTTTTCTCCTAAACAAACTTTCTTTTTTCCTGAAATGCCCATGTTGAGAACATTGCAAAACCTGCAACAATCTCTGAGACCATGCATTCTTTTAAGAAATGAACACCAATTCCATTATTCAATTCCATGAAAAGGCCTCCAGTATTAAAAAGTAACACCTAAAATGTTAAACCATCACAAATTGTATGGGAGAATGTAACCCATCTGTTCTGTACAATATACAATGTGCTTCATCTTTACCTTCAGATCACATATTTAAAAGTTTCAGTGTCTTGAGGCTATATGAAAGACTGTGTCATTTGAAAACATAAGGTTATGTATTCAAAGTGGTTAGTCACATTATTCACTATGAATTCATTCTTTAACCCACTGCTATGTATCACAGAAAATGTCTAAATATGATTTACAGTTCTGTATCTACTCTAGTACTGTTTCAATAGATGTGATCCCTGTTTGGTCTCATTCATGTTTTCTGTCTTACTCATTTCTTATTTTTCCTAGAGGCATCCCTAAAAAACAACCGAATATAGTACTTCATGTTATTTCTCAGAAATGGTTTAATGTCCTCATTAAATTCACAATAACTTTCTTCAGTTTAATCTTTTCTGTAGGCCAAAGTAATGCTTGAAAACAGTTCTGCTAAACACTCTATTTAAACCTTACATGGCTTTTGTTATTTGGGAAAGGATCTTAAATCCCCTCCAAGACCTGTTGCAGACAAGTAAGCAGTTCTTCCTATCTTGAGACGTCATGTGTTATTTCTTGGCCCAGAAGTTTTCCCAGTTCTGTGCATAGTTGATTCCTTCCTAGTCTTCCAAAGTCAGCCAAAATTTCTTTCTTTCTTTCTTTCTTTTTTTTTTTTTAATTGCATTTTAGGTTTTGGGGTACATGTGAAGAACATGCAAGATTGTTGCATAGGTACACACATGGCAGTGTGGTTTGCTGTCTTCCGTCCCCTCACCTGTATCTGTTATTTCTCCCCATGCTATCTCTTCCCACCTCCCCACCCCCCATCCCTCCCCCATTACCCCCCAACGGACCCCAGTGTGTAGTGCTCCCCTCCCTGTATCCATGAGTTCTCATTGTTCAACACCCGCCTACGAGTGAGAATATACGGTGTTTGATTTTCTGCTCTTGTGTCTGTTTGCTGAGAATGATGGTTTCCAGGTTCATGCATGTCCCTACAAAGGCCGTGAACTCATCGTTTTTGATGGCTGCGTAATATTCCATGGTGTATATGTACCACATTTTCCCTATCCCGTCTATCATCTTTGGGCATTTGGATTGGTTCCAGGTCTTTGCTATTGTAAACAGTGCAGCAATGAACATTTGTGTGCATGTGCATGTGTCCTTATAGTAGAATGATTTATAATCCTTTGGATATATACCCAGTAATGGGATTGCTGGGTCAAATGGGATTTCTATTTTTAGGTCCTTGAGGAATCGCCACACTGTCTTCCACAATGGTTGAATTAATTTACATTCCCACCAACAGTGTAAAAGTGTTCCTATTTCTCCACATCCTCTCCAGCATCTGTTGTTTCCCGATTTTTTAATGATCGCCATTCTAACTGGTGTGAGATGGTATCTCAGTGTGGTTTTGATTTGCATTTCTCTGATGACCAGTGATGATGAGCATTTTTTCATATGTTTGTTGGCCTCCTGTATGTCTTCTTTTGTAAAGTATCTGTTCATATCCTTCGCCCATTTTTGAATGGGCTTGTTTGTTTTTTTCTTGCAGATCTGCTTTAGTTCTTTGTAAATTCTGGATATCAGCCCCTTGTCAGATGGGTAGGCTGCAAAAATTTTTTCCCATTCTGTTGGTTGCGGATTCACTCTACTGACTGTTTCTTTTGCCGTGCAGAAGCTGTGGATTAGCAAATGGATTAGGCCCCATTTGTCTATTTTGGCTTTTCTTGCCCTTGCTTTTGGCGTTTTGGTCATGAAGTCCTTGCCTACACCTATGTCCTGAATGGTTTTGCCTAGATTTTCTTCTATGTTTTTTATGCTGTTAGGTCTGATGTTTAAGTCTTTAATCCATCTGGAGGTAATTTTGGTGTAAGGTGTCAGGAAGGGGTCCCGTTTCTGCTTTCTGCACATGGCTAGCCAGTTTTCCCAACACCATTTATTAAACAGGGAATCCTTTCCCCATTGCTTGTTTTTGTCAAGTTTGTCGAAGATCAGATGGTTGTGGGTATGTTGTATTTCCTTCGAGGCCTCTGTTCTGTTCCATTGGTCTATATCTCTGTTTTGGTACCAGTACCATGCTGTTTTGATTACTGTAGCCTTGTAGTATAGTTTGAAGTCCGGTAGTGTGATGCCTCCTGCTTTGTTCTTTTTGCTTAGAATTGACTTGGCTATGCGGGCTCTCTTTTGGTTCCATATGAAGTTTAAGGTGTTTTTTTCCAGTTCTGTGAAGAAGGTCATTGGTAGCTTGATGGGAATAGCGTTGAATCTGTAAATTACTTTGGGCAGTATGGCCATTTTCACGATGTTGATTCTTCCTAACCATGAACATGGAATGTTTCTCCATCTGTTTGTATCCTCTCTTATTTCGTTGAGCAATGGCTTGTAGTTCTCCTTGAAGAGGTCCTTTACGTTCCTTGTTAGTTGTATTCCTAGGTAATTTATTCTCTTTGTAGCAATTATGAATGGCAGTTAGTTCTTGATTTGGCTCTCTTAAGTCTATTACTGGTGTATAGGAATACTCGTGATTTTTGCACGTTGATTTTGTATCCTGAGACTTTGCTGAAGTTGTTTTTCAGTTTCAGGAGACTTTGGGCTGAGATGATGGGGTCTTCCAGATATACAATCATGTCATCTGCAAATAGAGACAATTTGATTTCCTCCTTTCCAATTTGGATACCCTTTATTTCTTTTTCTTGCCTGATTGCTCTGGCTAGAACTTCCAGTACTATATTGAATAGGAGTGGTGAGAGAGGGCATCCTTGTCTAGTGCCAGATTTCAAAGGGAATGCTTCCAGTTTTTGCCAATTCGGCTGTTGATCTGTCATAAACAGCTTTTATTGTTTTGAGCTACGTTCCGTCAATACCTAGTTTATTGAGGGTTTTTAGCATAAAGGGTTGTTGAATTTTGTCAAAAGCCTTCTCTGCATCAATTGAGATAATCATGTGGTTTTTGTCTTTGGTTCTGTTTATGTGGTGAATTACGTTTATGGACTTGCATATGTTGAACCAGCCTTGCATCCCCAGGATGAATCCTACTTGATCACAGTGGATGAGCTTTTTGATATGCTGTTGCAATCCGTTTGCTAGTATTTTATTGAAGATTTTTGCATCTATGTTCATCATGGATATTGGCCTGAAATTTTCTTTTCTTGTTGAGTCTCTGCCGGGTTTTGGTATCAGGATGATGTTTGTCTCATAAAATGATTCGGGAAGGATTCCCTCTTTTTGGATTGTCTGGAATAGTTTCAGAAGGAATGGTATCAGCTCCTCTCTGTATGTCTGGTAGAATTCCGCTGTGAACCCATCTGGACCTGGGCTTTTTTTGGGTGGTAGGCTCTTTATTGCTGCCTCGACTTCAGACCATGTTATTGGTCTACTCAGAGTTTTGGCTTCTTCCAGGTTTAGGCTTGGGAGGATGCAGGTGTCCAGGAATTTATCCATTTCTTCCAGGTTTACTAGTTTACGTGCATAGAGTTGTTTGTAATAATCTCTGATGATGGTTTGGATTTCTGTGGAATCTGTGGTGATATCCCCTTTATCGTTTTTTATTGCATCAATTTGGTTATTCTCTCTTTTCTTTTTTATTAATCTGGCTAGTGGTCTGTCTATTTTGTTGATCTTTTCAAAAAACCAGCTCCTGGATTTATTGATTTTTTGAAGAGTTTTTTGTGTCTCTATTTCCTTCAGTTCTGCTCTGATCTTAGTTATTTCCTGTCTTCTGCTAGGTTTTGAGTTTTTTTGATCTTGCTCCTCTAGCTCTTTCAATTTTGATCATAGGGTGTCAATTTTCGATCTCTCCTTTCTTCTCATGTGGGCACTCATTGCTATATAATTTCCTCTAGAGACTGCTTTAAATGTGTCCCAGAGATTCTGGTATGTTGTGTCTTCGTTCTCATTGGTTTCTAAGAACATCTTTATTTCTGCCTTCATTTCATTGTTTATCCAGTCAACATTCAAGAGCAAGTTGTTCAGTTTCCATGAAGCTGTGCGGTTCTGAGTTAGTTTCTGCATTTTGAGTTCTAACTAGATTGCACTGTGGTCTCAGAGACTGTTTGTTATGATTTCTGTTCTTTTGCATTTGTTGAGGAGTGATTTATTGCCAATTATGTGGTCAATTTTAGAGTAGGTGTGATGTGGTGTTGATAAGAATGTATATTCTGTGGATTTGGAGTGGTAAATGTCTATTAGGTTTGCTTGTTCCAGGTCAGAGTTCAGGTCCTGGATAACCTTGTTGATTTTTCTGTCTGGTTGATCTGTCTAACATTGACAATAGGGTGTTAAAGTCTCCCACTATTATTGTGCGGGAGTCTAAGTCTCTTTGTAAGTCATTAAGAACTTGCCTTATGTATCTGGGTGCTCCGGTATTGGGTGCATATATATTTAGGATCGTTAGTTCTTCTTGTTGCAGTGATCCTTTTACCATTATGTAATGTCCTTCTTTGTCTCTTTTTATCTTTGTTGCTTTAAAGTCTATTTTATCAGAGATGAGAATTGCAACTCCTGCTTTTTTTTGCTCTCCATTTGCTTGGTAGATCTTCCTCCATCCCTTTATTTTGAGCCTTTGTGTATCCTTGCATGTAAGATGGGTTTCCTGGATACAGCACACTGATGGGTTTTGGCTTTTTAACTAATTTGCTAGTCTGTGTCTTTTGATTGGGGCATTTAGTCCAGTTACATTTAGGGATAGTATTGTTATGCCTGAATTTGATACTGTGATTTTGATGCTACCTGGCTGTTTTGTTGGTTAGTTGATGCAGCTTCTTGATTGTGTTGATGCTCTTTTACCATTTGGTGTGTTTTTGGAGTGGCTGGTACTGGTTGTTCCTTTATATGTGTAGAGCCTCTTTCAGGAGTTCTTGTAGAGCAGGTTTGGTGGTGATGAAATCTCTGAGTGCTTGCTTGTTCACAAAGGATTTTATTTTTCCATTACTTATGAAGCTTAGTTTGGGTGGATAGGAGATTCTGGGTTGCAAGTTCTTGTCCTTAAGGATGTTGAATACTGGCCTCCAATCTCTTCTAGCTTGTAGGGTTTCTGCTGAGAGATCTGCTGTGAGTCTAATGGGCTTCCCTTTGTGGGTAACCCGACCTTTCTCTCTGGATGCCCTTAGCATTTTCTCTTTCATTTCAACCCTGGTGAATCTGACGATTATGTGCCTTGGGGTTGCTCTTCTTGAGGAATATCTTTGTGGTGTTCTCTGTATTTCCTGAATTTGAATATTGGTCTGCTTTGCTAGGTTGGGGAAGTTTTCCTGGATAATATCTGCAGCAACAGGGCGTGGTCACAGCAGCGGCGCGGGCGGAATCAGCCCCACAGGGGCCAAAACAGCCGCACCGGCTGGGACTGTGACGCTGGCGACCCCTCTGCCTGTGTATCTCCTGGTCTGTGGGCAATAAGAGTTCGTCTGGAAATGCGGCGTCCAATCACCCTCTGCACTATCACTGGGAGCTGAAGTCCTGAGCTTTTCTTAGACGGCCATCTTCCCAGTATTTCCACAAAATTTCTTAAACTGTAATCTTCCCCTGAAAACTCTAATACCATCTTTCTTTCCCATCTTAACACTTATCTGCATATAACATTTATTTTAATTTTTCCATAATAAAATTTGTGAGACAAGGTAATTTAGAAAAGACATCTGCACAAATTAACCCTTCTTGAGCAGAAAAACTGGGGGAAAATGGACAAACATTATGATACATAACTCAAAAGTGTCTCCATACCTAGCATGAAACCATGAACAAAATCAACTATCAGCTTGTACCACACCTTAAAATATGAGAGGATAAGGGTAAATAAAAATCCACTGTCTGCTATGTACCAGGATGCGAGCTAGACATAAGACAAATAAAATCAACTTGAAAAGTTTAAAGATGCACTAAAGACGATTTAATGATCAAGTGATTAATACATGGTATGGTGAGCACGAAATTCCTGTAAGAGACACTGAGGAAAAAAATAGAAAATCTAAGTTGTTCTTAAAGGATAAGTTGTCATATGTGCAACTTTTACATGAAAGAATAATACTCAAGTGGTCCAGAAAAGCATACAGGGGATGGCATCAAGTAGAGCAGGAAATAAAAACAGATTGAGATAATGTTATAAAACAAAAAAGCTCCAAGTTATCTCCAATGGAATCGCCTTGGCTGAAACCTAAAGAAATTCAGTAGGAAAGAGAATTGCATAAAAGTTTAAAGCTGTAACGAATACACATTCTTTAGAATTTAACACTCCACAGGACAAGATACTATTGTTTGGATCAAAGCAAGTCCTAGAACACACTGGAAAAATAAGGAGGTATGCATGTTACCTAGTAACTAGGTAGGCATGTCACCCTGGTTACAGGAAAAAAACGTTCTTAGGAGAGGGGCACAATGTGGGACAAAAATGTCAGTTATTCTGTTATCCAACTTCCATGTTCTTGTATTATTTTCAATTTTGAAGTACTTAACACTTCCTTAAATGTAAAGGTCTTGTTTAAATGAACTTTCTCAAGAACGTGTTTTCAGAAAATGGGAAAGGATCGTTCCTTCTTGTGAGTTTGTCTAGATGTCTATCTACAGAAGTTTTATTTTTTGTAAGTCCATCTTGATGTCTGTCAAGTTTCTCTGTGCTATAGATGTTGAAGTAATTCCATTTACAGCCATTTAATACACATGACTTATTTTTCTCATTTCAATGAGAGATCCTTCTAAGTTGTAAAGTTGTTCAAAAGCTTTGAAAGCTTTTTACACTCATATTGAAATAAAAACATAAAAATTGGATTGACGTAAGGTAATTTGTATAATGTTTGTTCCAGTATCCTTCCAACTACACTGCATTTGTATGTCCAAGAAAGAGGATAGCTAAACCATTTCCATTCATACGTCATTATACTATTTTCAAAGTGTACTAGTACTAAAAAGACCTAGAGATGCTGTTAATTGAAGAACAGAATTAGAATAGCACTAATAAGGGAACTGTATCTTTCCATTCCTATTTCTGACAGCATGCTTAGCACTTACAGGGTTCTCAAAAGTAATGAATGCAAAGCCTCTGCACTTCCTGCTTCGATCTTTCAACAAAAAAACTAAAATATATGAAAACCTTTTCATTTATATAATGGATTTTCGATAGTACTAGCTATCTGAATGTAACATCAAAATCAAGCAAATTGCACTTCACATTTTTACTGTGATTCTTAACACTACGTCACCCCTGTAGACAGCCTATTTCAATCCACTTCATTCCCTACCACCAAACAAATTTACATTTGCTTGTATTGTAATAACCTAGCTTGTGCTAGCCTAACTGACTCCGTCTTAGCCGTGAGCATGACATGCTCCGTTTAGCTTCTCCTTCCATGACTCCGCCCTCTCCACATGCATTCCTGGGTCACACTGCATTCAAAGCTTTGAATCCTTAAGAGTGGTTCACACTGTCCCCAGTACCTGTAACCATTGTAAACACCTCCTGCTTGGCAAGTCTACCAGCTACTCTCAATGCCCTCCTCGGTGACTGAGTGTATGGAAAGTTCCCCCTGGTACCTCTCTAGATGCTTGTATGCAAATACCGTTAGCAACCAACCATCCTGGGGATCTCCTGCCTTCCGGTTACCAGCTTCCTTATCTAACTTGCTTGTTTTGCTTATGTAAAATTCTGCTTTAGCTAGACTCCCCCTCCCCTACCTAAATCAAGTTATAAAGGGAAATCAAGACCCTTTGTCGGGGCTGAGAGATTTTGAGGGTGGGCTGACTCTCAGTCACTGCCAAATAAAGAACTCTTAATTTGGAACTTAGAGAGTGGTGCTCCTCTTCTAACTCACTGGGTTACAACACTATCCAATTGGCAGTAGTAAGCAGGTGAACTTTACCACAGACCCTTCACCTGCTGCCATAACAATATTCTGAATACTGTACAGAAACTTCAAAAGAGGAGTTTAAAAACAAACAAAAATTATGTAACCAATTACATATATTAAGTATATGTTCACTTTGGAAAAAAATACATATATGTTGTTTTTAAGGGTTACCTTCTGACACAGGACCATGTTTCCCAAATACTGCTTTTAGCACCTTTTAATCGGCTTCTTTAGTGAACCCATCAATGGAAAGCTTGCCAGGGCGATCTGCTTCCATAATGTTGCTGTAAATGGTAAAAAATAATCTATACTTAGATAACAGTAAAAAGGTGAAAAGATTAAATTGTATAACACCCTGTGTTGAAAACTGATGTGAAATTCCCTTATAGGGGCTGACCTCTTTTCAAGTACTTTACATCCTATATGAAAAATCTGTAACATAAAGAGCAAAAGGCAGAAAGGCTTCATGGATTAATGGTGCATTTCACTACATTCCGGAGAAAAACTCTTTAGAAAAACTAGGTAACAGAAGCTATTCTAATTTTACAAAGTGGAAATACACAGGAATCCCCAATTTAAATCGTTTTATTTGAAAATTATATATTTATGAAGTACAAGTTTTTTAAGAAGTAAGTTTCCTGCTGCCAATGTGCATTGCTCCCTGCAGCCTCCTCCGCCCAGCCTCAAGTGATCCTGTCACATAAGAACTTCCCAAGAAGCTGGGACTACAGTGGCCTGCTACCAGACCTGGTGTGTGTGTGTGTGTGCACAGGTGTGTACAGGGGTGCATGTGTGTGCTGGGGTGTGTGTTGCTACCAGAGCTGGTGTGTCTGCGTGTGTGTGTGCAGGGGTGTGTGCAAAGGTGCGTGCGTGTGCAAGGGTGTGTGTGTGTGTGTGTGTGTGTGTGTGTGTGTCTTTCAATAGACCCAGGTCGTACCATACTGACCAACTTTGAAACTTCTGGGCTCAACTGATATGCCAGCATCGGGCTACCAAAGTGCCATCACTTTTCAAGGGTGAACTGCCACCCAAAACCTCATATTTTGATAAATGATTAAACTGAGCTACTTAAACTGCAGGCTTTTTTGGGGGGAGATCATTTTAAACGCTGTACAAACTTTTAGTGATTTGAAATATACACTAACTAGGTCGGGTATCCGCATACTTTGGCCTTTCGAGGACCTGGCTGCAAAACGAGGCATGAAGCACTCTAAGTCTCTGAGCTCCACCTCCGCTGGGATCGGAGGCTAGGTGCAGTACTCTGGCCTACGCATATGAGAAATCTCAGTGGCAATCGCATCATGAGAATGTAACGTCTGAGAATGACGTGAGGTGCCACAGCTGCATGACACCGTTCTCCTTGTCACCCCGCTGCCCCACCCTGCACTCCACCCAGCCCCGTTGCTGCCAAAACTGCCCCATCACGCTGTTCCGAGCAGAAGCCCCGCCCTACCCCGTGACCCATGCTAAGCTGCTGCCTCTCACTTGCACCTTCTTCCCCCTACCAACCCTTAGTCTGTGGAAAACTGCCTTCCTCTAAATCGGTTCCTGGTGCCAGAATGGCAGCACATTAAACTACCTTATGTTACTCAGGCTAGCCTCCAACTCGTTACCTCAAGTCATTCTTAGACCTTCACTTCCGAAAATGTTGGGATTACAGAAGTACGTCAGTTTGCCAGGTCAATACAAAACCTTAAATGCATCTATTTAGTTCCATTTTCGCCTATCTACTGCCATTGATCTCCATTGCAAACAATTCTTCCATTTAAATTACCGACGGTACCAGAGATACAGGAAACGTCTTTAAAATACTGTCATGGAAGGAGGGAGGCAATCACAGGTTTAAAAGAGGCAAATTTAAATTGATTATTCATGCTTCCAGACTTCTACAAACCCGAAAGTCAGACAATTTATGCCAACCTTAGCATGCTACGTCCTGTGAAGAAAATCAGATATTTGAAACGTGCTAACTAAAAGTACAAGCTTTTGTTGTTTCCCTGGTCACACTGCGTAAGTACACTGCCTGTGTATTTGAGTTATGACCACACTGACAGAGAAAAACCATTTCAATAAAACATGCACAGGAAAACAATGGCGCCCGAGGTCCCTCTCCCACAAGCTGCCCCCATATCGGACACGTCCAACAGTAAAAGGAAGAATCCTCAAGAAACATCCGTGAGTTTAACAAACCCTAGTTTCTCACGCGCGCTAAGGACGAGCCCGCTCGACCGTCTCCTCCCATAATTCAACGCCCGCACACTGAAAACCCCAGCCGCTTTCATTGACAATGTCGGAACGCCTGGCGAGACCAACCTGAGCAGAGAAACAGAAATTGCAGGTGCTTCTCAGCAGGACAAACAGCCTCCGGGTCACCGGGCCCTCAGGCTGCTTGCACCTGGCTTTGGAAGCCTCTAGCCCTGGCCACTGACTGAGAGGCCCAGAAGCCGACAGGCCGGGAAAGAAACATCCCCCCCCCCCTCCCCCCGGCAGCCCTACGGAAGCAGCCGAAACAGCCTCTGTCGGCAGCCAATCAGTGCGACGGTGGGTGGCGGTCTTCCAGGGCCGAGGGGCGTGGCCGCATCGGGGTGTCCTGAAGCTCTACCCTCATTGGGTGAGCCACAGATGACGAGCTCGCCGAGTTTCTGCCCAGTGGCTCTGGGTTCATGCGCAGGCCAGGCGGGCAGCCGGCCCTTTGGAATTATGGGCATGGAAGTCCCACAGCTTAACTGCCATCATGACTGTGGCCCACCATTGACCCACAGCGAACACATGAAACGTCTCACTTCCTTTGGCAGGCCAGGCAGATGGTCCTGAATGTTGCAGATCCAGAGGAGAGGGAGAGGGACCAGTGCTGGCTGCTGGGGCAAGGGTGGCAGTGGAGGAGGCTTGGGGGAAGTGGGGCGGGGCAGGCACATGGGAGGAAAGCCGCCTGGAACCTTGCTGGGGTGGACTTTGTCTGCACTCTTCGAAGATCTAGGCGAATACAGACCCCGAGTGCCATGCTTTCTCCCTAAGAAGGCTGGACTCCCGGGAGCATTCCTCTCATGCTGGGTCCTAGGCACACCGGAGGCCAGCCGCTAGGGTCACCCGTGGATGGACTGTATATACGCTGTTCTGTGCGCACGCAAGACACTGCATTGCCGACCCAGAGGTTCCCCCCAGCGGGCAACAGCGGCATGCACCGCTGCCGTCAGGGCTTCACAGGTCTACGGCCTGCCCTCTGTCTCCTGGGCTGCTGGGCATAGCTGATTCCGCTGGGGCTCAGGGCCCCAAGGTGCATGCGGGGGACGTCAGCCCAGTGGGGCATCCCGGAAGCCCTGGGTCCACGTAGCTTTAGCAAAGGATGCTCAGCAGCCCGAGGCCCACGCGTTTTTCGAGGACTGGTCTGCACGGTGTAGGGGTTCCCTGGCATGTGTTGAGCAGCAGAAGCAGGTGTCTATGGGAGGCCGGAGGAGGGCATTGTGTTCAGCCTGGAGGTAGGAGAGAGTGACTATTGCACACAGCCGGGGGTGTGGGAGACCGGCCTTGTGGAGGAAGGTGGTACTTCTGGTGGACGACGTAATGGCGGTAGCGGAGGTGGTGACAAAGGAAAAGGCCGACCTGCGGCAGCAGGAGGTGGACGGGGGGCGGGGGGGGGAGCGCAGTGTGGCTGTCCCTGACCCCAGCACTCCTGCGCCAGATACAGACTCGCTGAAGCCACTGGACTTGGATATGGGCTCCGGGCATTGTGGACCAGAGCCATATCCTTGCAACTGCCCATTTGAGATGGCTGGCATCACAGGATGAGCTCAGGCTTCCCAAGGCAGACTTTAGTGGAGCCAGGCCAGAGGTGCTAGAGTTAAGGCAGAAGGCAGGGATGGGTAAAGGGAGGGGAGCCAATGCCAGCTTATGATAGCTTTGATTAATTGGACTTTTTGTTGCTGCTGCTGTTTTAGTTATACATGAAATTTAGAATACGATTCTTGCTAATTTTGTGAAGAATGACATTAGCACTTTGATAGCAATAGCATTGAATTATTTGATCTTCTACCCATTCAACATGCTGTTTGCTGTGTGTTTGTCCTAAAAGACTTAATCTTTTGATGTTTATTTTGTTGAGTTTATCCTGAAGAAATGTTTGATTTTTTCAATAGATTTTACTGTTTTT
The DNA here is from genome assembly GCF_048565385.1 of Saimiri boliviensis. Taxonomy (NCBI): domain Eukaryota; kingdom Metazoa; phylum Chordata; class Mammalia; order Primates; family Cebidae; genus Saimiri; species Saimiri boliviensis. The sequence continues at coordinate 17,224,956 of NC_133471.1, read as the reverse complement.
GATTTTTGCTTTTGCTTCTGTTTATGCAGTGTTCACATTTATTGATTTGCATATGTAGACCCAACCCCAACTTATCATTCCAGGAATAAAGCCTAGTGTGATTGTGGGGTACTGGCTCCTTGATCCAATGTGGATTCTAGTTTGATGACAATTTGTTGAGGAATTGTGCATCCGTGCATATGAGACATAATTGGCCAGAAGCTTTTTTTTTTTTTTTTTTTTTTTTTTTTTTTTTTTTTTTCTTCTTTCTTTCTTTTGTGTTGTGTCTCTGCCAGATTTTGGTATCAGTCTGATCATGGCTTCATAGAATAAGAGATGAAAAAGCCCATTTCCTTCAATTTATTGAATAATTATAGTAGCATTGAAATGAGTTTGTTGTACATCTGGCAAAATTAGGCTATGAATCCATATGTTCCAGATTTTCTTTCTAATCATTGCTAAGTTTGTTTTTACCTTAACAATTTCAGACATAGATATTGGCCTATGGCCTAGGCAGATGAAAACTGCAAATTTATTAGTCACTGACGTTCAAGAATATGGTAGGGCTGAGTGATGGCTCATGCTCATAATCTCAGCACTTTCGGAGACTGATACAGGTGGATTACATATGGTCAGTAGTTTGAGAACAGTGAGGCCAACATGGTAATACCCTGTCTCTACTAAAAATTAAAACATTAGGTGGGCATGGGGGTAGATGCCTGTAATTCCAGCTGCTTAGGTGGCTGAGTGAAAATAATCACTGGAACCCTGGACACAGTGGTTGCAGTAACCCATGATTATACCATTGCACTCCGGCCTATGTGACAAGAGCCAAATTCCATCTCAGAAAAAGAAAAAGTGTATCATAGGAAAAATAACAGAGAGTGGAAAGCTTATTTTGGCAAATAGTAACAGACAACTTTCCCAATATAAATATAAATGTAAATATTCAGGAAATAAAAATATTCAGAAATACCAAATGCTTTCAATAAGATATATTCTAAAGCCAAACAGTACATTGTAATGAATTTGAAAAGAGGTAAATCATATTAAGTATCTTTCCTAAAATCACTAACTTATAAGGACATGAAAATCAAACAACATATTCCTGAACAATGAGTTAATAACAAAGACCTTAACGAAAAAGCATCCTATTTCTTGAGAAAAAAAATTGAAACACAACACACCAAAACCATGCGATACAATCAAAGCACTTTCAAGAGGGAAGTTGTGGCAACAAATGCCTTCATCAAAAATAAGACTACAAATACACAACTTGATGTTTCAGTCAAGAAATTAGAAAAACAAAAAGCAAAACTCAAGTACAAAATACTACCAATTATATTTATTCTAGTAAAAAAGGGAAAGATGCTGGAACTGTTTCAGTTCATTCTGTGGGGCTGCCATTACGCTGATTACAAACCAGACAAGGAAACACACACACACACACACACACACACACACACACACACACAGACACACACACACGCAAACTATGGGGCAATATACCTGATTAACAGAGGTAAAAATCCTCAACAAAATACTGGGAAAATGACTCATAATGCACATTTACAAAATCATTATCAAACAAGATTATAGGAATCCAATACATTACATCAACAAAATAAAGAAATAAATCTATACAGTCATTTCAATATGTGAACAAAAGCATTTGAAAAATTCATCATCTTTTCATAATAAAATCTCATAACAAATTATGCATTGAACAATTTTAACTCCACACAACAAGTGACATAGACAAGTATAACCAAGTAACACTATACATGGCAAACCATAGGGAACATCACACTTAACAGGTGTTAAAAGATGAAAGGTTTTCTGTGAGATCTGACAGAAGAAATAGGCATTTATTTTCAATACTTATATTAATGTAATAAAGGCAGTCTTTAGCCAGAGCAATTAGACAAGAGAAAGAAAGAAAAAGCACCCAAATAGGAAAGGAAGAAGTAAAATTGTTCACATCTGCTAATGACATAATATAGAAATCTCTAAACACACAAATAAAAAGCAGTTAAATCTAACTCAGAAAATCAGTAAACTTTCAATTTACAAAATCAACATGTGAAATTCACAGCATTTTCATATACTAGTAGAAAAATAACTTAAGAAAAACTCAAGAAAACAATGCCAGGTATAATAGCTATGACAGGCTGGGCACTTTTGGTCACAGGTGTAATACCAGCACTTTGGAAGGCCAAGGCAGGAAGATCACCATACCTTGGAAGTTTGAGACCAGCATGACTAATCTGAAGAAACACCATCTCTACTAAAAATGCAAAATTAGCTGGGCTTGGTGCCACATGCCTGTAATAGCAGCTACTCAGGAGACTGATGCAGCAGAGGCAGAGATTTGGTGAGCTGAGATCATGCCATTGCACTCCAGCCTGGACAAAAGAGAAAAACACCATCCCTGAAAAGAAAACGACAAAAAAAAAAAAAAAAAAAAAAAAAAAAAAAAAAAAAAAAAAAAAAACTATGAGACAAATATAAAATCTAACTAAAATGACATAAATAAATGAAAAGCTGTCCATGTTTATTGACCAACAAATGTAATGTGATTAAAAAGTTTATATGAATCAAAGAGGTCCTCTGACCTCTCATAGACAAAACAAAACACCAATGGCAATTTTCACACATATAAAATTTTTTTCAATTAATATGAATCCCTCCCACACAGTACACACACACACAGAAAATTCTGAATAGCTTAAGCAATGCTGAAGATGACAGTGGGACTGGAGAATAAACTTACAGCACTGGAGGCATCATGATGCCATGAACCAATATAGCAGAATAGTGTAAGCAGAAGGAAATCACCACACTTATAGCCAACTGATATTCTACTTAGATGCCAAAAACGCAAAAATAAAATAAGGTCAGTATTTTCAACAAGTGGTGCAGGGAAAAACAAGAACCCTATGAATCACGGCATACAAAATATAACTCAAATTGATTAAAATGTTTATTACAGCGATGTATATCTATACTTCCAGCTACTTCAGGGTCTGAGGCTTCTGAGCTTATTAGTTTGGGGCTGTAGCATGCCACAGTCATGCCAGTGCACTCCTCCCTATGCAGTGTAGTAATAACTGATCTGTAAAACTAGAGTTTTAAAAACATTAAAAAATTAACATGTGCTGAAAACTAAGAAGTCTCAAACTACTGGAATAAAGCACAGGATACACTTAATGAGCTTGGTCTGGGCAAATATTTTTTTGGAAATGTCCTCAAAAACACAAGCAACAAAAGCACAGACAAATGAGGTTACACCATGCTTGAAAGCTTCCACACAGAAAAAAAAATCTCCAGAATGATAGAATGACAGAAAATATTTGCAATTTATATATTAGACAAGGGGTTAATCAAAATGTACAAGGAAATAAAGAAAGAATCAAAAGCAAAACAGACAAATAAATACCCCAATTAAATGGTCCCTTTTCCTAATAACAAAATGTATATATGTGGCTAAAAGGTAGGTGTGTGTGTGCGTGTGTGTGTGTGCATGTGTGTGTGCGTGTAAAACGACAATTACAACACTACTCATCATTGTAGAAATGTAAATCAAACCCAAAATGAGATACCATCTCCAATAATACAAAATAGCTAGTTATATAAAGTCAAAATATAACAGATACTGGTGAGGTTCTGGCTTGGTCGGGATGTCAAATAGTTCAACTATTGTGGGAAGCAGTGTGGTGATTATTCAAAGACCTAAAATTAGAACTACTGGTAAACCCAGGAATTCCATTAGTATATATACTCAAGGAAATATAAATTTTTCTAGGATAAAGACAAGCAAACATATATTCATGCAGAAATGTTCAGAATTGCCAAGATATGGAATCAACCCAAATGCTCAACAATGACAAACTGGATAAAGAACATATGGTACATTTATGACATTGAATACTATGCAGTCATCAAGAAAACAATATGATGTTCTTTGCAGGACCATTAATAAATCTGAAGACCACTATCTTTTACAAAGTGACGCAGGCACAGAAAGACAAATACTTCATATTTTCCCTTATCATTGGGAGCTAAATAATGAGAACACATGGACATATAAGGGAAAACAACAGACAGTGCTCCTATTGGAGGGTGGAGACTGAAAGAAGGGAGAGTCTCAAGAAATACAGGTAGTGGGCACTAGGCTCGATACCTGGGTGATAAAATAATCTGTCCGACAATCTTCCGTCGCATGAGTTTACTTATATAACAAACCTGCATATGTACCCCTGAACCTACAATAAAGTTAAATTTTAAAAGTTTGAAAGAAAAAATAAATAATTCTCTATTAAAAAATAGGTCTCTTAATTGGCCTTTTTCTAAAGAAGACATGCAAATCAAAACCACAACGAGACATCACCTCATCCCTGTTAGAATGGTCATCATTTTAAAAATGAAAAGAACAAATGGAAGAAACTAAATTCCTTCTTTGAGGAAAGAAAACCTTCACAATCTGTGGGTGACTATATATAAACTAGTATGCTCATTATACATCACTACGAGGGAGGGAGGGAGGGATGGAGAGAGAGAGAGACAGACAGAGAGAGAGAGAGAGAGAGAGAGAGAGAGAGAGAGAGAGAGACGAGACTTGGGTTTGAGTTTCAAGTGCAGTGGAGGGTCATCAGGGCCTTCAACCTGTAGGAACACACTCAGGAGAAGCCATCTATGCTGAGTGACAGAGGCAGTGCTGAGTGCGTGCTTGGTGGGGCAGTCAGGTGGGGACCTTGGGAGAGGCTGCTAGGCCAAAAAGACAGAGGTGTCTCAGTCCTGCAAGGAAATAGGACCTGCTGTCACCTCAGTGATTAGCTCTGGCCAGAAACCCTTACATGGACATGGGCATCTCTGGAGGATGGTTGCTTATGGCCAAACTCTCATAGAGACAACCCATTCTCAAAGGTCCTGGCTCTGTTCCTGCTGCAGCTTCATTTTTAATCTCTGGAGAAGATACCCCCTGCCATCAAATATGTCCATGCAGCTAGCATTCCAGTAATTCAGGAGTTATAAATACATTATTTTTAGGCAGCTAGTAAGGGTAAAACTTTTCTGTACAAATTTCCTTTAATAAAAATTAGCCCAAATTATTTCTTCACTAACAGAAAGCAGCCTGAAACCTCAGGTATCAATATACAAACTAGGAGCTTTTATGTATAAATGCCAGCAGCTGCATCTTAGAAGCCAGGTATATTCAATATGTTGTCTTCTTTTATATTCTTGTTGTCATGACACATGCTGGTGTCACGGCTGCCACCACGTAAAACTGTATATAGGTATGTTGCTTTCCAGTTGAAGGCTGCATTTGCACAATTAAACACTAGGGTGGTGTGGCCATTTTGCAGGCTATGTAAATGGCACACCTTGTCAAACCAGTCCCCTCAGCCCTGTATAAATCAGTCTTCACCTCCTGCAGCCTCTGTGTAAAATTGATCTCATTATGCCACAAACTGGACACCCTGTCTTGGATGACCTGCCTTCCCAGCATGAGGAATATTTTCTCTCTTCTTTTTTGTCTACTGAACTATCTACTCCTGAACCCACTCCTCCTGTGTGTCTATGTCCTGAACTCTTTCTTTTTTTTTTTTTTTTTTTTTTTTTTTTTTTTTTTTTTTTGAGACGGAGTTTCGCTCTTGTTACCCAAGCTGGAGTGCAATGGTGCGATCTCGGCTCACCACAACCTCCGCCTCCTGGGTTCAAGCAATTCTCCTGCCTCAGCCTCCTGAGTAGCTGGGATTACAGGCACGCACCACCATGCCCAGTTAATTTTTTGTATTTTTAGTAGAGATGGGGTTTCACCATGTTGACCAGGATGGTCTGGATCTCTCGCCCTCGTGATCCACCCGCCTTGGCCTCCCAAAGTGCTGGGATTACAGGCTTTGAGCAACCGTGCCCGGCCTCTGAACTCTTTCTTGACTGTCACAAAGAACCAGATATATAACCCAGACAAAAAAGCCATTTCACCAGGCCTCTGCCACCAAAGTTGGCAGTCCCCCAGATTCTTCACTCATGCCTTAGGGGCCAGGAAGCAGCTATAGCATTCAGGCACACCAGACAGTGTTCCCAGCTCACTCCCTCATCAGCCTTAGTGTCTACATCTTTTCTTCATCCACATTCGAGGCTTTCTCTACAAAGATCTGTTCTAATTATATTGGTGTGATCAAAGTCGAAATCTCTGTGAGAGCAACATTTCCCAGATTATCAGTTGTCCATCACAGCCACATGTTTCCAGTGCCAGAGACCTGTCAGGGCCCAGGCATTGGGAAGTGGTCAACTCCAACGTCTGTGGTGTGAAAAGTAAGAAAGCATTTCTTCAAAGTTTTTATTTTTTTTAAAGTATAAATAACAAGTGCTGGAAATAATCATTTATTTTAAAAACAAACTTCCTTGCTTTTTGCTTATAAATCTTTGTTAATCTCTATGTAGCTTTTAAAAATAGTAAGAAAATAAGTACATTCTATGTCTTTGTTCATTAACAAAGATATCTGTTCTCACCTATTAGCTGCTTAGATATGTCCAAACATGCACAGGTGTTACCCAGCTTGCAGCCTAAACCACTCCCTTATATGGGAAAATTATTATTTTTCTAGATTTTTATAAACAACTTTCTTTCTTGGTTTGTTCTCCATCACGTGTTTACTCGTTCAGGAAAGTTTTAAGATTTTAGCCAATGGGGATCAGTGTAGATTCTGTGGTCCAGCTGAAGTCAATGGAGATAGGAGACAGCAGTAAGGACTCAACATGTCAGAGATAAAGATCTGCTTTTCATTGTTTGTTTTGTTCTGATGACAATCAGGATTTCAGGAAGTAACCTTTGTGAGGGAAGTAAAATTGCTTTGCTCAGAAAGTTCTTGTCTGAGTGCTAGTTCTTCTTTTTGACACTGAAGAACAAGTATTCTTCTAATAGTAGAAATAATTTACTGACAAAAGTATAGATTTGAAAGAGAAAATACTGTTAGAAATAATGCTTTGAAATAAATGAAAATATAAAAAAAAATTCCAGATCTCTGAGATGGAACCAAATCATGGTTAAGTGGAAAGTGTATAATCCCAAAAAGCCCTCATGAACAAGTTAGAAAAATCTCAGATAAATAATCAAACTTTGCAACTAGAACTGGGAGGAAGGGGGAACCAACTCTCAAACTAGCAGAAGAAAATAACTAAAACTAAAGAAAATTTTAATAAAATTGAGATGTAAAAATCTATATAGAAATTACTTAAGCCAACCCATGAGTTGGCCAAAAAGATAAAATATATGAAAAAAAAAAACAAAAAAAAAAAAACACCTTGAAAATAAAATAAATAAAGAGAATGCTATCTAAATTAACATAAAAGTTGGGGGCTGGGCATGGTGACTTACCTCTGTAATCCCAGTTTTCGTGAAGTAGATTTGTGTGGATCACTTGTTGTCAGGAGTTTGAGACCAGCCTAGTCTACATGGTAAATTCCTGTCTTTACTAAAAACGCAAAAATTACCTAGGCATACTACTGCATGCTTGTGATCCCAGCTACTCACCAGACTGAGGCATAAAAATTGCTTGAGGCTGGGTGGTGGTGTGACAGGGGTTTGGGGGTGCCAGTGAGGCACAGATCCCCCAAGAGAATGTTATAGGTTGTTAGTCTCTTGTTCTCTCAAGAATGAGAGAGGAAAGCACGGAGGGCACAGTTTAGTTGTATGGTAAATACTGGACTCAAAAAAGTTTTTCAGAAAAGTAATTTACTTAGGTATGGAAAGAGGAAAAGGAGAAAAAGAGAGATTGAAACAGCTAACTCGCACATTGAATGAGAGAAAGAAAAGCCACTTTGCACTGAGCCGCTTATCACTGAGTGAGAAGCGTTCCCAGAAGGGGGAAAGCCAGAGAAGAAAAACTCTCCTCACACTGAGTGAAAGAGTCCAGAAAGGTGAAATCCAGAAGAAGAAAGCAGCTTTGAGAGAGACGTGGAGTTTAGGAGAGGAAGACATGCTTCCATGAGAAAGTGTGGAAGAGGACTCCAGAGGAGAAATCCAGGAGAGAGAAAGAAGGCTTCCATGAAGGGAGTGTTTGTGGAAGTGGACCCAAAACATGGCATCCAAAGGCATGTGGAAGAAGGGAACTTTCCACCTGAGAGGAACTCCCACCTTCTCCAAGAATCCTGGCCAATGAAAGGAGTTCCTTAGAACTTCTGCTAGAGTGAACTGATTTTGACTCTTCCCAGGCCTGAGAAAATTAAAATAGAGACCACTAAATCTCCCCGATGGAGATGGGAGGGAGGCATAGCACTGGGAAGCCCTTGCCCTTAAATATACTTCCTGTTGTGGACCCAGAAAGAGAACACCTTTCCTCAGTGGAGGTGTCAGTGATCCAAGATCATGTCACTGTACTTTAGCCTGGGTGACACAGAAAAACTTTGTCTGAAGAAAAAAAAAAAAAAAAAAAAAAGGAAAAGAAGACCAAAAAAGCACAATCAAGACAACATAGGCAGGATTATGACTGATCCCACAGAAATACAAAAGATCTCCAGAGAGCACTATAAAAAAACTCCATGATCATTGTACTAACACATGTTACAAAATATAGAGGAAACAGATAAATTCCTGGAAGCACATCATCTCCCAAGACTAAATCAGAATGAAACTGAAAATCTGCCTAGGCCATAGGCCAATATCTATGACTGAAATTGTTTAGGTAAAAACAAACTTACCAATGATTAGAAAGAAAATCTGGAACATATGGATTCATAGCCTAATTTTGCCAGATGTACAACAAACTCATTTCAATGCTATTATAATTATTCAATAAATTGAAGGAAATGGGCTTTTTCATCTCTTATTCTATGAAGCCATGATCAGACTGATACCAAAATCTGGCAGAGACACAACAAAAAAGAAAGAAAGAAAGAAGAAGGAAAAAAAAAAAAAAAGCTTCTGGCCAATTATGTCTCATATGCACGGATGCACAATTCCTCAACAAAATGTCATCAAACTAGAATCCACATTGGATCAAGGAGCCAGTACCCCACAATCACACTAGGCTTTATTCCTGGAATGAAAAGTTGGGGTTGGGTCTACATATGCAAATCAATAAATGTGATCACTGCATAAACAGAAGCAAAAGCAAAAATCAAAAACAGTAAAATCTATTGAAAAAATCAAACATTTCTTCAGGATAAACTCAACAAAATAAACATCAAAAGATTAAGTCTTTTAGGACAAACACACAGCAAACAGCATGTTGAATGGGTAGAAGATCAAATAATTCAATGCTATTGCTATCAAAGTGCCAATGTCATTCTTCACAAAATTAGCAAGAATCTTATTCTAAATTTCATGTATAACTAAAACAGCAGCAGCAACAAAAAGTCCAATTAATCAAAGCTATCATAAGCTGGCATTGGCTCCCCTCCCTTTACCCATCCCTGCCTTCTGCCTTAACTCTAGCACCTCTGGTCTGGCTCCACTAAAGTCTGCCTTGGGAAGCCGGAGCTCATCCTGTGATGCCAGCCATCTCAAATGGGCAGTTGCAAGGATATGGCTCTGGTCCACAATGCCCGGAGCCCATATCCAAGTCCAGTGGCTTCAGCGAGTCTGTATCTGGCGCAGGAGTGCTGGGGTCAGGGACAGCCACACTGCGCCCTCCACCTGCCCCCTGTCCACCTCCTGCTGCCGCAGGTAGGCCTTTTCCTTTGCCACCACCTCCGCTACCGCCATTACGTCGTCCACCAGAAGCACCACCTTCCTCCACAAGGCCGGACCCCACACACCCGGCTGTGTGCACTAGTCACCCTCTCCTACCTCCAGGCTGAACACAATGCCCTCCTCAGGCCTCCCACAGACACCTGCTTCTGCTGCTCAACACACGCCAGGGAACCCCTACACCGTGCAGACCAGTTCTTGAAAAACCCGTGGGCCTCACCCTGCTGATCATCTGTTGCTAAAGCTTCGTGGACCCAGGACTCCTGGGATGCCCCACCAGGCTGCCCTCCCACACATGCACCTTGGGGCCCTGGGCCCCAGCCGGATAAGCTATGTCCAGCAGCTCAGAAGACACAGGGCAGGCCCTGGACCTGCGAAGCCCTGACGGCAGCGGTGCATGCCGCTGTTGCCCGCTGGCGGGAACCTCTGAATCGGCAATGAAGTGTCTTGGGTGTGCACAGCACAGCGTGTACACAGTCCATCCACGGGTGACCCTGGCGGCTGGCCTCTGGTGTGCCTAGGACCCAGCACCAGAGGAATGCTCCTGGGAGTCCAGCATCCTTAGGGAGGAAGCATGGCACTCGGGGTCTGTATTCGCCTACACCTGCCAAGAGTGCAGACAAAGTCCACCCCAGGAAGGTTCTAGGCGGCTTTCCTCCCACATGCCTGCCCGTCCCCACTTCCCCCAAGCCTCCTCCGTGCAGCCGTTGCCCCAGCAGCCAGCGCTGGTCCCTCTCCTTCTCCTCTGGATCGGCAACATTCAGGACCATCTGCCTGGCCTGCCTAAGGATGTGAGATGTTTCACGTGTTTGCTGTGGTTCAATGGCCTGCCACAGTCATGATGGCAGTTAGGCCATGGGACTTCCACGCCCACAATTCCAAATGGCTGGCTGCCCGCCTGGCCTGCGCTTGAACCCAGAGCCACTGGGCGGAAACTCGGCCAGCTTGCCACCCATCGCTCGCCGGAGGAGGTTGGAGCTGCAGGACACCCGGATGCGGCCACGCCCCTCCGCCCTGGAAGACCGCCACCCACCGTCGCACTGATTGGCTGCCGACAGAGGCTGTTTCGGCTACTTCCGTAGGGCTGCCTCGCGATCTTTCTTTCCCGCTCAGTCCGCTTCTGGGCCTCTGAGTATGCGGCTGGGGCTGAAGGCTTCCAAAGCCAGGTGCAAGCAGCCTGAGGGCCCGGTGACCCAGAGGATTTTTGTCCTGCTGAGAAGCACCTGTAATTTCTGATTCTCTGCTCAGGTTGGTCTTGCCAGGCGTTCGGACGTTGTCAATGAAAGGGGCTGGGGTTTTCAGTGTGCGGGCGTTGAATTACGGGAGGAGCGGGCTCGTCCTTAGCGCCCGTGAGAAACTCGGGTTTGTTAAACTCACAGATGTTTCTTGAGGATTCTTCCTTTTACTGTTGGACGTGTCCGATATGGGGGCAGCTTGTGGGAGAGGGACCTCGGGTGCCATTGTTTTCCTGTGCACATTTTATTGAAATGGTTTTTCTCTGTCAGTGTGGTCATAACTCAAATACACAGGCAGTGTACTTAGGCAGTGTGATCAGGGAAACAAAAAAGCTTGTACTTTTAGTTAGCACGTTTCAAATGTCTGATTTTCTTCACAGGACGTAGCATGCTAAGGTTGGCGCAAATTGCATGACTTTCGGGTTTGTAGAAGTCTGGAAGCATGAATAATCAGTTTAAATTTGCCTCTTTTAAATCTGTAATTGTCTCCCTCCTTCCATGGCAGTATTTTAAAGACGTTTCCTGTATCTCTGGTACCGTTGATAATTTAAATGGAAGAAGTGTTTCAATGGAGATCAATGGCAGTAGACAGGCGAAAACAGAAGCAAATAGATTCGCTTAAGTTTTTGTATTGACCTGGCAAACTGATGTACTCCTGTAATCCCAACATTTTCGGAAGTGAAGTTGTAAGTATGACTTGAGGTCATGAGTTGGAGGCTAGCCTGAGTAACATAATGGGGTTCGTTTAATCTGGTGCCATTCTGGCACCAGGGACTGGTTTAGAGAAAGGCAGCTTTTCCACAGACTAGGGGTTGGTAGGGGGAAGAAGGTGGCGAGTGAGAGGCAGCAGCTTAGCATGGAGCATTGTGTAGGGTGGGGCTTCTGCTCAGAACAGCGTGATGGGGCAGTTTTGGCTACAACGGGGCTGGGTGGAGCGCAGTGTGGCGTAGTGGGGTGACAGGGAGGATGGTGTCATGCAGCTGTGGCACCTCACGTCATTCTCAGATGTTATATTCTCATAAGGAGGTTGCCACTGAGATTTCTCACAAGCGTAGGCCAGAGTACTGCTCCTAACCTCTGCCCATCCTACCTGAGTGGGGCTCAGAGACTTAAGAGTGCTTCACCCCTCATTTTGTGGCCTGGTCCTTGAAAGGCCAAAGATGTTTATGGCCGAAAGCCAGAGTTTGTGGATACCCTACCTAGTTAGTGTATATTTCAAATCACTAAAAGTTTGTACAATATTTAAAAGGTTCTCCCCCACAGAAAGCATGTAGTTTAAGGGCTCAGTTTAATCATTTATCTAAATATCATGTTTTACGTGGCAGTTCACCCTTGAAAACTGATGTCACTTTGGTAGCCCCATAGTGCCATGTCACTTCAGCCCAGAAATTTCAAAGTTGGGCAGCATGGTACAACTGCGGTCCATTGAAAGACACACACACACACACACACACACACACACACACCCATACACACATTCCTGCACACACACACACGCTGCACACACCCCTGCATACACACACACACACACACACACACACTCACCTACCCAGCTCCGGTAGCAACACACACCTCTGCACACACACGCACCCCTGCACACACTTCTGCACACACACAAACACACACACACACACACACACACACACAAGGACACATAGCAGCTCTGGTAGCAGGCCACTGTAGTCCCAGCTACTTGGGAAGCTGAGGCATGACAGGATCACTTGAGGCTGGATGGAGGAGGCTGCAGGGAGCAGTGCAAATTGGCAGCGGAAAACTTACTCTTAAGAAAAATTGTACTTCATAAATAAATAATTTTCAAATAAAGCTATTTAAATTGGGGAATCCTGTGTATTTCCACTTTGTAAAATTAGAATTGCTTCTCTTATCTAGTTTTCCTTAAGAGTTTTTCTCAGGTGTGCAGTGAAATGCACCATTAATCCATGATGCCATTCCTGCTTTTGCTCTTTATGTTACATATTTTTTCATATAGGAAGTAAGGTACTTTAGAAGAGGTGAGCCTCTTTAAGAGAATTTCACATCAGTTTTCAACACGGGATGTAATACAATTTAATCTTTTTACCTTTTTATTGTTATCTAAATGTAGATTTATTTCTTACCATTTACAGCAAAATTATGGAGGCAGATTGCCCTGGCAGGCTTTGCATTGGTGGGCTCACTAGAGAAGCCAATGAAAAGATGCTAAAAGCAGTATTTGGGAGACATGGTCCCCTGTCAGAAGGTAACCTTTAAAACCATCATATACGTATTTTTCTCCAAAGTAAACATAAACTGAATATATGTAATTGAATATATAATTTTTTGTTTATTTTTAAAAACCTTTTTTGAAGTTTCTATTTGGTATTCTGAATACTGTCATGGCAGCAGGCAAAGATCACCTGCATAGTACTGCCAGTGGGACAGTGCTGTAACTGAGTGAGTTAGAAGGAGAGGGCCACTCTCTAAGTTCCAAATTAAGAGTCCTTTATTTGCCAGTGACTGAGAGTCAGCCCATCCTTGGAATCTCTAAGCCCTGACAAAGGGGCTTAATTGCCCTTTGTACGTTGATTTAGGTAGGGGAGGGGGATCCTAGCTGAAGTGGAATTTTACATAAGCAGAACAAGCAAGTTAGATAAGGAAGCTGGTAACCAGGGGGCAGGAGGTTCCCAGGATGGTTGGTTGCTAAGGATGTTTGCATACAAGCATGGAGGAAGGTAGCAGGGGCAACTTTCTGTACACTCAATCACGGAGGAGGGTGCTGACAGTAGCAGGTAGACTTGCCAAGCAGGAGGTGGTTACAGTGGTTACAGGTACTGGGAACAGTGTGAACCACTCTTAAGCATTCAAAGCTTTGAATGCAGTGTGACCCAGGAATGCACCTGGAGGGGGCTGAGGCAGGGAGAGAGAAGCTAAATGGAGCATTTCAGGCTCATGGCTAAGATGGAGTCAGTTAGGCCAACACAAGCTAGCTTATTATAATACAAGCAAAAGTAAATTTGTTTGGTGGTGGGGAATGAAATGGAATGAAATAAGCTGTCTGTAGTGGTGACGTAGTGTTAAGAATCATAGTAAGGATGTGAAGTGCAATTTGCTTGTTTATTGATGTAACATTCAGATAGCTAGTACTATCAAAAGTCCGTTATATAAATGAAAAGGTTTTCATATATTTTAGTTCTTTTGTTGAAATATCGAAGTGGGAAGTGCAGAGGCTTTGCGTTCGTTGCTTTTGAGAACCTTGCAGATGCTGAGCATGCTACCAGAGATTTGAATGGAAAGGTAAGTTTGCCTTACTAGTGCTATTCTAACTATGTTCTTCAATTAACAGCATCTCTAGGTCTTTATAGTACTAGACACTTTGAAAATAGTATAAAGACATATGAATGGACATGGTTTAGTGATCCTCTTACTTAGACATATAAATGCAAGTGTAGTTGGAAGGATATCGGAATGAACATTATATAAATTAACCTTATGGTAATCCAATTGCTTTGTTTTTATTTCAATATTAGTTTTAATATGTTGTCAAAGCTTTCGAACAGCTTTGAAACTTAGAAGGAACTCTCATGGAAATGAGAAAAATAAGTCATATATCAAATGGCTATTAATGAAATTACATCCAATTCATAGTAAAACGTCTATAGCACAGAGAAACTGTGGATAGACATCTAGACAGATTCACAAGAAGGAACAATCCTCTCCCATTTTCTGAAAATACATTCTTGAGAAAGTTCATTTAAACAGACCTTTCCATTTAAGGAAATGTTAAGTACTTGGAAATAGAAAATAATACAAGAACATGGAAGTTGGATAACAGAACAAGTAACTGTTCAGGTTTGCCCCATCCTTGCACCCGTCTCCTAAGAAGATTATTTTTTCTCCTATAACCAGTGTGACATGCATACCTAGTTACTAGGTAACATGCATACCTCCTTATTAATTTTTCCAGTGTGTTCTAGGACTTGCTTTGATCCAAACAATAGTATCTTGTCCTGTGGAGTGTTAAATTCTAGAGACTGTGTATTTGTTACAGCTTTAAATTTTTTGCAATTCTCTTTCCTACTGAATTCCATTATTTTGCTGTCAAGGTCATTCCATTGGAGATGCCCTGGGGCTTTTTTCTTTATAACATTATCCCAATCTGTTTTTAGTTCCTGCTATACTTGATGCCATCCTCAATGTGTTTATCTGGACCACTTGAGTATTGTTCTGCCATGTAAACTTTGCACAAATGGCAATTTATCCTTGAAGAACAACTTAGATTTTCTTTTTTCTTTTTTTTTTTTTTTTTTACTCAGTGTCTATTATAGGAAGTTTGTGCTCACCGTACCATGTATCAATCAGTTGATCATTAAATTGTCTCTAGTGCATTTTTAATATTTCGAGTTGATTTTATTTGTCTTCTTTCTAGCTCATTTCCTGGTACACAGCAGACAGTGCATTTTTATGCACCCTTATCCTCTCAAATTATAAGGTGTGGTACAAGCTGATAGTTGATTGATTCATGGTTTCATACTAGGTATGGAGACACTTTTGACTTAAATATATAATGTTTGGCCATTTTCCCCCAGTTGTTGTGCTGAAGAAGGGTTAATTTGTGCAGATGTCTTTTCCAAATTGCCTTGTCTCACATACTTTATTATGGAAAAATTAAAATAAATGTTATATGCAGATAAGTGTTAAGAAGGGAAATAAAGAAGGTACTTAGAGTTTTCAGGGGGAGCTTACAGTTTAAGAAATTGTGGCTGACTTTGGAACACTAGGAAGGAAGCAACCATGCGCAAAACTGTGGAAACTCAGTATTCTGGGCCAAGAAATAACACAAGACATCTCAAGATAGGAAGAACTGCTTACTTGTCTGCAACAGGTCTTGGATGGGATTTAAGATCCTTTCCCAAATAACAAAAAACATGTAATGTTTAAATAGAGTGATTAGCAGAACTGTTTTCAAAAGATTACTCTGGCCTACAGAAAAGATTAAACTGAAGAAAGTTATTGTGAATTTAATTAGGACATTAAACCTTTTCTGAGAAATAACATGAAGTACTACATTAAGAGTCTTTTTTTTAAGGGATGCCTCTAGGCAAGATAAGAAATGAGTAAGACAGAAAATATGAAAGAGACCAAACAGGGATCACATTTATTGAAAGAGAACTAGAGTAGATACAGAACTGTAAATCATATTTGGACATTTTATGTGATACACAACAGCAGGTTCAAGAATCAATTCCTAATGAACAATGTGACTAACCACTTTGAATAAATAACCTTATGATTTCAGATGACACAGTCTTTCATATCACTTCAAAACACTGGAACTTTTAAATATGTGATGTGAATGCAAAGATGAAGCAGATTGTATATTGTAAAGAAGAGATGGGCCACATTCTCCCATACAATGTGTGATGGTTTAACTTTTTTAGGTGTTATTTTTAATACTGGAGGCCTTTTCAAGTAATGGAATAAGGGAATTGGTGTTCTTTTCTTAACAGAATGCATGGTCTCAGAGATTGTTGCAGATTTTGCAATGTTCTCAACGTGGGCATTTCAACAAAAAGAAAGTTTGTTAAGGAGAAAACATCTAGAACGTAAATACAGTTGATGTAAAAATGTCTGTAAAATAGCATTAGTTGAAATGTGGCAGTGTTGCTGATGGTATGCTTGATACTTTTAGTTTTTGGATGGAAAAGCAATAAAAGTAGAACAAGCCAAGAAACCGTTTTTTCAAAGTGCTGGCAGGCAGAGAACACTGCGTTTTTCAGGAAAGAGAAGACCCACAGGAAAACAGAGATCTGCAAGAGGAAGGAGTGGACAGACAAGAGGTTGGCATCTCTCACGTAGAGCACGCTTGGGTAAAGTTTTAAAATATAAAGTTTGAAGCATAGGACTGAAAGACAGAAAGCTTGAAATTATAGACATTTCTCAAATTTCTTTATATTTTTATGAACAGAAAATTAACTAACTGTGAATA
Organism: Saimiri boliviensis; assembly: GCF_048565385.1. NCBI lineage: Eukaryota > Metazoa > Chordata > Mammalia > Primates > Cebidae > Saimiri > Saimiri boliviensis. The sequence continues at coordinate 17,208,083 of NC_133471.1, read as the reverse complement.
AGCAACATGATTTGTAAGTACTAAAAGTTTATAATGAGAATGATTAATGTCTGAAACTCATTTTAAAATCTTAATTGCTTTGTATTGAAATAAGAAAAATTTCAAAGTGAATTGAGTTTATGAATCTTGATTACATGTTCTCCACAGATTTTCTGCTGAACAGGTTTCCCTTTATTATTCTTTAGAGTTTCTTACTTTGAATCTCAGAATTTCATATAAGTTGTATTATCAAAATACCATGAAACCTTGAAATCCTTCCAATGGGATATTAGTAACTGAGTATTTGAGGACTGATTTTAACAATATTTGTTTCTCTCTCTCTCTCTCTCTCTCTGTCTCTGTGTGTGTGTGTGTGTGTGTGTGTGTGTGTGTTTGTGTGCATGTGTAAACATGTATACAAATGTAAACCATTTCACTTATGATATGGAGAATTTGTAAATAGGTCTGCCATAAAGTATTCTTCATTCATGGAGTATAGAACTTCAGTTTCTTAAAAGATTCTGTGACTCAGAAATGTCAAAACTGGCTTCACAAATTCATATGTATCTTTATTTGCTGAAGAAAGAGCTTCTGAAAATGGCATTTAAGATTGATTTACTCAGTAGGACAGAGGGGTTAATTTCTACTTTAAAAAAGTGACCATGTGTTAAGAAAATACCTATTGGTTAAATTGTATTATCTATTAACCAACCATCAAAAATCTAACATTTAGTTTGGACTTTTAATCGCTAGCTATGTACTTTATGGGAGATATATTTTCTAAATTTGAAATTGCAGTGTTTGTTTCATTTTAAGAGGCAGTACTTCTTGTCTTTTTTGATTGCAATTAATCTTGAAGATGAAGATTAATAATACTCTGCCATGTATGAAAATGCATATATTCTTACATTTGACTCCACCAAGATCTCACATTTTTGTAGATATTTTAAAAAATTATCATTTAATACATGATTCTTTCAATTTTACATTTTGTAATAGAGTATCAGTGAAGTTAGGTATCTACTGACTTCAAAATGCACAAGTCAGCACATTTTCATTAAAAGTTTAGCCAGTAAACACATCATGTGGAAGACTGATGTCTAAGAAGCTGCACATGAAGAGTATATTAAAAGAGAGTGTTTTCTATTTTGAAAGGGGCATAATGATGTAACTAGCACTTGAATAGTACTGCTTATTGCTAGGAGAAGAATTATTGGCCATCATTAGAAAACCTGCACTGGTACATTTTAATTTTTCAACGTTTAATATAGGGCCAACTGCTTCAAGACCAAGGAGAACATTTAGGTGTAAATATAGCATGCAGCCATTCGAGGATTTTAGTATTTGTGTGAGTGAGATGCACTGAACAACATGGGTAAATTGACTTTCTTGAGCTGAGAAAGCACCACCGGATAACCTTTACAATCAGTGAAGACTTTGATGGTTTTACGTGTTTTGCCTGTGTCATTAATAGCTGCAGGCAATTCATATGACAAAGAAAATAACGACTAATAGTTATTAGCCATTAATTGTGAACTTTTACCTAAGTGTTAGTATATGTCTTAAGTTTGTTAGAACTGGCCTTGTAGGATTCAAGAGGTAATTCAGAGCCATAAAAAGTATTCAAAGTGTCATGGATTTCTGGTGACTTAGGGAAAGAAGAATTGAGTCACTGAAGAAATATCTTGCAACAGTTGTCTTAGAGAATAAATAATAGTGTTTCAGATTTCCTGCTGTTTACATAATGTTTCATCATATTACATTTACAGGTCCCACATCAAGTGAAAGAGGTAATTTCACATGGAAAGTCTGTCTCTTCCTGCAGGCTTGACCATATATCACAAAAAGATAATGCTTATGCAACTAAGAATAGGTAAAGGAAAAATGAAAAACTAGTATATTGTTGTGTTAGTTATGAAATTCACATAAGAAAATGGAAATTTTTTAGGTCAACAATTAAGTGGCATTTATTACATGCTGTTGTGCAATCTCCGTCTTGTTCCAAAACCTTTTCATGGCTCCAAACTACAAGTCTCTTACCAGTTAAGCAGTCCCTTTCATTTTATCTTTTCCCTCAGCTGCTAGTAACCACCACTCTGTTTTGTTTGTGAACTGATCTGTTCTGCATACCTCACGTTAATGGGCTTGATCAATGTCTACTCCACTTTTATATCTGTTTTCTTTCTGCCTGATGTCCTGAAGTTTCATTCACATCATAGCACTTCACTTTTTACATAAGCTGTTAACCCATTCTTTGGTTTGAGTGTTTCCTCTACACTGTTTTGATGCACACATGTTTATTTGAGTACAGTTACTGAATTGTCAGTATGTATGAGTGATAACTTTTGGTGTTTATGTTTTGTTTTATTTTCATTCTTGAGGCCCCACCACATTTCTTCTTAGTAGCTGCATTATTTTCCTATCCAACAAGTATTGATTCACGGTTCCAGTTTATCTCCATTCACTCACGGTCTTGATATTTCTAAGATTTTAAAATGTATAACCATTTAAGTATGGCTGAAATATTTTATCTCACTTGGGGTTTGAAATGTATTTTCTGAATAACTAATTGTGAGTACCAGATCCACTTGTCTTTTGGGTATTTTCATATTGTATTTGGAGAAGTGCCTAGGCCTTTATATATGTCTGGCCTTTATTTCATTTAAGCTGTATGTAAGTTATGCTTTTTATATTAGAAGTTGACCACTTAAAATTTGTTTCTTCAGCTTATGCAATCAGAAGTAATCGAAGTTTCCAAGACAACGTGGAACATGCTTCGATGCGTACACACTATGGATACCCTGATGATGATCGTTCCAGACAGGGTACATATTTCACTAGAGGATATAGGTATTATAACATTTTTTAGTTTTGTCCAATAGATTTCTTAAGTAGTTCATTCTGACACTGTCAAATCTTTTTTTTGTTGTTTTTTTTTCTTTTTTTTTTAATTTAGTGATCATGATGGCTACAGAAGGCACCGTGGTAGAGATCATTCTGACCAACGTAGTAGAAGTTCTAACAGATAATCATATCAGACTTATAGTAAGGCTCCAAGTTTGATTTTTAAAGTACAGAATTATGTTGAGTAGACCAGATTTTTCAAAAGGCAAAGTATAAAGGAAAAAATGTAACATGTTTAAATACTGAGAGTTTTGAACTGTGGAAAGCTTAGGGAAGTGTACGAAACTTAGAGCCTCCGTTAATTGTCAGAAAATGTGACTGGCGTTTAATTCAGAATATAATTCCTTAAGCGTGCAAATACTACTCTTATGCATCTTTTAAATAAAGCCTTTTGAGCAATGCAGAAATAAATATTATCCTGTCAATAAAGACAGACGATTGCAAGTATTTCCAAATAATACTTTATCTGATTCATGCTTTAGTGATGCCAGTAAAAATGTTTAACTGTATTTCAACATAAGTTCTATGATTTTATTAACCCTGCAGGGACCTCTCGTGGTGCAGCACCTGCACAAAGGCCTAGGAAGACTTACAGTGGAAGTAGTTGCCCTGATTACAACAATACACGAGATAGATATGGCAGAAGTCGGGACAAGTACTCAAGGGGCCATGGTGATTTCTCTTCCAGTGATTGTGAGCATTGTGGCAGAAAAGAACCAATGTGCCCACCCTCTGTGGAGACAGTGGACCGTGCTTCTCCTGAAGCACATCATAGCTCAAGACACAGGACATCTATGGGGAATAATGGGGGAAGACGATCTGAAAAAGGAGACTGAAGGTGATACTAAAAATCATGATTATTTCATGTCAAAACTTGCTGTTGAATGGAAAATTAATATGTTGTTTCTGCATTATTACCTGAGTAACACTATAAGAAATAGGTTGTTTTTCAGGGGAGAGGCAGATACTCATTTTTTCCATGAATATTTTTGAGGTATTAAGATAAAAAACTTATTTTTTGAAAGTAATTTTACAACCGTTAGTGCTAATCGAACTGAAAACTATTCTGATTTGATGTAATGTCCGTTTAATATTTTCAGAATAAAATGCTACATGTAATATCAAATGCCTGATTTCATTGCTACACAGGCTTAAAAGCAAATTATATAGGAATGTAAACTGCAGTGTTGACAATTTCATTCATTTATTTGCCCCTAAGTTGACAGAATAATAGACATCTCTTAAGTTTCCATTGGAATCTGTACACATTTCCTATCTGAGCTGTGTTTCTTTAGTTTATTCCTGTATTCCCACCACTTTGGGAGGCCTAAAAAGGTGGGTGTACCTAGCAGGTTAGGAGACTGAAACCATCCTCGCTTGCAGGGTGAAAGCCAGTCTCTAATAAAAATACAGAAAATCAGCCAGGTATGGTGGCACATGGGTGTAGTCACAGCTACTCTGGAGGCTGTGTCAGGAGAAGTGCTTGAACCCAGGAGGTAGACATTGCAGTGAGCTAGGATTGCACAACTGCACTCCAGCCTGGGTGGCAGAGTGAGAATGTGTTTTTTTAAAAAAAAAAAAAAAAAAAAAAAAAAAAAAGGAGCAGTTTGGCCAGGGACGGTGGCTCACTCCTGTAATCCCAACATTGTAGAGATCACAAGGTCAATTTTCAGGTCTTCAGAAAGACTACTGAACTAAACTCAAACTAAAATATTTGTCCTTAAAGGTATATTAAAGCACAAAGGAAACCATTAGGTTTGCTTGTTGCTAAAGTTTAAGGTACCCAGAATGTTCTCCTTGTAGCATTCTGTGGCTAAAGCGGACAAAGGTTATGAAAAATTATTTACCACCTTAATCAAAAGTGAACTAGCTAAGTTTTCTAACTGCACAGCTTTATGACATTAATTGTTCCTATTTAGTGGAAAATAAATTTCTTTCAGGAATTAACATTAATTCTTTCTTGAAATATTTGGCAATGATTTTAAGTAAGTGTTTAGCAATATGTTCTCACAAATAGGAATGATCTGGAAGGGCTGGGGTTTTGTGAAGTTATTTTTATTTTATGTATTTATGTATTTATTTATTTTGTGATGGAGACTAGCCTTGTCATCTAAGCTAGGGTGTAGTGGCTGGAACTTAATTCACTGCAGCCTCCATGTATTGGGTTCAAGCTATTTTTCTTCCTCAGCATCTTAAGTAACTGGGATTTCAGGTGTCTCCCAGCACAGCTGGTTAATATTTTGTAATTTTTGTACAGACAGCATTTGACGCTCATGGCCAAGGTGATCTTCAAATCAGGATTCACCCTTTTCTGCCTCCCCAAGTGCTATTAATACAGGCATAAGTCACCATGCACAGCATATCTGATTTCCACTATGCTCAGACTATCACATTTAATTTAATATGAATAGGAATGCTTTAAAAGTCATCCTTTCGGGACAGTTAATTGTATAATACATCAGCATAAAGATTCAGCGTGCAGATTGCTTAAACGTCTAAGATATTATCGAGTAATCAAAATAAAATGGGTGGTGGAGAAATGTGATGATGCTATCAGATAAAAATGTTTGGACCCAAGTAAGTAAACCAATTAATTTACTTGATCATACTACCTAAAGAAATGGAATATATGAAGATTAAACATCTAATTAATGGATTAATATATAAAGATATAAATAACTATTAAAATATGTAAGAATGCTTACCTGAGTGTTCTATAGTTTTCCATTGAAACAAAACTTTTACAATCCATAGTGTTTAGAAGTAACAAACTAATCTACAGAAGGAGGTATTTTCATGAGAAAATTTTGACAAGATTTGTTTTCTAGTGTAAATAAGGCCAAATAATTTTAGAAAAGGTACCATTTCTGAGTTTTGGGTGGGTTATTCATGTTGCGATATTGCATGTTGATTCACATATGAAGTAGAATTCTGAAGATTAAATAAAAAGATAAAACTCCCTAGTCATGTGTTTTCGCAGTGGCAATTCAAGATCTAGTGTCTTTTCAGGTGTGATAACTCAGGTCTTTAATCCCAGCATTTTGCGAGGCTGAGACAGACATTGCGCTTCACCTGAGGCATTTGAGACAAAGGCTGGGCAACATGGAGAAATAGAGTTTCTATGGAATAGCCAAAACTGGCTGCATTTAATTGTGCATCAGTGTACTTTTTGCTTTTTGGGATGCTAAGGCAGGAGGATAGCTTAAAGATGTGAGGGCCAGTCTGCAGTGAGCTTGCGAGCTGGCTCCACTGCATTTTATTTTTGGAGACAGAGTGAGTCACGGTTTTAAGAAAAATTGTCTACGATATTCTGACCCTGAGAGTAGTTTTCCTAAATTACCTCCATGTGGAATTCATCCATAAGAATTTAATAAAATGGGAAACAGAAAATAAGCTGTGAGATACAATCTCAGCTCACTGCAACTTCTGCCTCTCGGGTTTAATGGATTCTCCTGCCTCAGCCAGTGAAATGTGGTGAGGTGCAGTGGCTTGGGCCTGTAGTCCCAGCAGGTTGGGAGGCTGAGGCAGATGGTTTACTTGAGGTCAGGATTTTGAGGCCAGTGTGGCCCCCATGGTAAAACCCTGTCTCTACTAACAATACACACATTAGAGGCAGGGTGGGTTTGCTGATGCCTGTGGTCCCAGCACTTTGGGAGTCTGAGGGAAACAGATCATGAGGTCAGTAGTTGCAGATTAGCCTGGCCAGCATTGTGAAACCCTGTTTTTATTACAAATACAAACGATTAGCTTGGCATGGTGGACTGCGCCTGTAGTGCCAGCTACTCAGGAGGCCATGACAGGACAATCATTTGAACCTGGGAGGTGGAGAGGTTGCGATGAGCCGAGACTGGGCCAGTGCACTCCAGCCTGGTTGACAGAGCCAGACTCTGTCTCAAACAAACAAATGAAAAAAGTCAGTTGCCTGAATTCATTCTCAGGGTCATGGTACCTGATCTTAAGCTCTCCTGAATGCTGAGGAGATGGGAATAACATAGTAGAAGGTGCTTGTAGTCCCAGCTATTCCTGGGGGCTGAGGTGAGAAAATCCCTTGAGCCCAGGAGGTTGAGACTGCAGTGAGTCAAGATTGCACCACTGCACTCTGCCCTGGATGACAGAGTGAGACCTAGCCTTGAAAAAGGAAAAAGGATATGGAAATTCCATTCGATTAAGAAAGTAATTAAAGCCCACACTTTAACTTCGAAATTGCTCCATTTTTTTTTTTTCTTTTTTTTTAGAGAGTCTGATTGTGTGACCCAGGCTGGAGTGTAAGGGTGTGATCTCTGCTCAGTGCAGCCTCAGACTCCCGATGAGTTCAAGCGATTCTCATGTCTCAGTCTCCCAAGTAGCTGACATTACAAAGGCCCACCACCCCAGTCACCCAGGCTGGTCTGCAATTGTGGGATCTTGGCTCACTGCAACCTCCACCCCATGGGTTCAAGTGATTCTCCTGCCTCAGCCTCCTGAGTAGTTTGAATTATAGGTACCCACCACCACACCCAGCTAAATTTTGTATTTTTAGTAGACACCAGGTTTAGCCTCATTGGCCAGGCTGATCTGGAACTCCTGACCTCAGACGATCCACCTGTCTCAGCCTCCCAAAATGCTGGGATAGCAGGTGTGAGTCACCATGCCCAGCCCAAATGTTCCAAATTTGTAAGTGACATGAACACATGTTGCTAATACTTATAGCTCAGAGGATTCAAGAAATTAAGATTTTTCCTGCTGGCAAAGAAATTCTACTAGCCACATATCCCTTGAATATTAACCCCTGTTATTCCACTTCTAATATATATATATATATATATATATATATATATATATATATATATATTTTTTTTTTTTTTTTTTTTTTTTTTTTTGTGATGGAGTTTCGCTCTTGTTACCCAGCTGGAGTGCCATGCCATAATCTCGGCTCACCGCAACCTCCGTCTCCTTGGTTCAGGCAATTCTCCTGCCTCAACCTCTTGTAAGTAGCTGGGATTACAGGCACGCACCACCATGCCCAGCTAATTTTTTGCATTTTTATTAGAGACGGGGTTTCACCATGTTGACCAGGATGGTCTAGATCTCTTGACCTTGTGATCCACCCACCTCGACCTCCCAAAGTGCTGGGATTACAGGCTTGAGCCCCCGTGCCCGGCCTCCAGTTTTACTATCTTTTTTTTTTTTTTTGGGGGGGGGGTGGGGGGACAGTATCTGGCTCTGACAGTGTCTGGCTCTGATCAATCACTGGAGTGCAGTGGTTTGATCTCAGCTCTCTGCAACCACCACCTCATAAATATGATTCTCCTTCTGCCTCCCCAGTAGTTGGCATTATAAATGCCACACATGGGTATTTCTTGTCCTTTTGTAGTACAGATGGGTTTCACCAGGCTGACCAGGTTTATCTTGAACTCTTGACCTCAAGTAATTTGCCTGCCTTGGCCTGCGAAACTGCTGGGGTAATAGGTGTGAGCCACCGTGCCCGGCCTCCAGGTGGCATATCTTGCTGATAGGTTTGATTACCTGAATGAGCCCAATTTCACAGTAAAGGAGGGCAGTATCTCTTTCCAGCCGCACAGAGTGTCACAGATGAAATGAAATCGATCTTCAGTATGCAAGGTACTCAATGCATTCTGGTTTGCAATTTTGACTAATCTGGTAAGAGGTGGGGGCTGAGGAATTTCAAGCTGTTTTTTTTGTTTGTTTGTTTGTTTTACTGTTTTGTTTTGTTTTTTTTGAGACAGAGTCTCACTCTGTCACTCAGGCCAGAGTGCCATAGTGTGATCTCAGCTCACTGCAACCTCTCCGCCTCCTGGGTTCAAGCGATTCTCTTGCCACAGCACCCTGAGTAGCTGGGACTACAGGCATCCACCACCATGCCCAGGTAATTTTTCATATATTTAGCATAGACAGGGTTTCCCCATTCTGGCCAGGCTTAGCTGGAACTCCCGACTTCGTGATCCAACCACCATGGCCTCCCAGGATGCTGACATGACAGGCATGAGCCACTGTTCCTGGCCACTGTTTTGTTTTTTAAACAAAAGCACTATTGCATGTCTCATGAGTGCTACAGAAAACACATTGTAAAATATTTTCCACCCAATTATGACTATTTATTGTGACAAAAAAAAAAAAAGAAAATCATGTACCAGAAAATCAGACCTTCTTTGTAAAACGTTGAATGTATATTATGGTTAGCATACATGCCCATGGCTGTCCGGCCAAGGAATAGTTGAAGTTGATTCAAGTTCAGTCTCTCAGAATGTATAACACCTGTTGAGTGGGGTTTGCTTTTCTAAGCAAAATGGGCCTTTGAAAGGCCCATTTATCTCTTTCCTTCAACTTCTGGATGTGTTGAAGTACAGATAATCCTGTGGGTACAATTTACACTTACTGCTGTCTTCCATCTGAAGCTATTGGAGCACATGATGACTTCTTAATATGGCACATCTGAAGGAAAACTCTGAAATGTGGCTAGGTGCAGTGGCTCAGGCCTGTTATCCCAGCAGGTTGGGAGGCTGAGGCAGGTGGATAACTTGAGGTCAGGAGGTTGAGGCCACTCTGGCCCACCTGGTGGAACCATTTCTCAACTAAAATCACAAATATTAGAGACCTGGTGCCTTGCTTGTAATCCTAGCAGTTTGGGAGGCTGAGGTGGGTGAATCACCTGACGTCAGGAGTTCAGGACCATACTTAACAACATGGTGAAATGCCATCTCAAGTAAAAATACACAAATTAGCCAGCTGTAGTGCTGGGTGCCTATCATCCCAGCTACTCTACAGGTTTGGGTAGGAGAATCACTGGAGTCCAGGAGGGAGACACTGCAGTGAGCTGAGATTGTGCCATTGTACTCCAGCCTGGGTGAAAGAGTAAGACTCTCTCTCTCTCTCTCTCTCTGTCTCTCTCTGTCTCTCTCTCTCCCTCTCTCTCGCTCTGTGTGTGTGTGTGTGTGTGTGTGTACACATGTATATCTTATATATACACAAATACACACACACACACATATATATACACACACACACACACGTATATAAACTATTGTGCCATGTTCATTGTTGCCAACTAAATGCTACCCTTTTCCACAAAAGCTTGTTGTCTTTAACAATAAAATTTTTTAACATTGCAGTAGAGCACACATCATATGAAGTCTATCATTTCAGCCATTTTTAATAGTCCAATTCATTGGTAATAAGTACCTTGAAATAATTATGCAACCCTCATCATCATCCAGCTCTGGAATGTTTCCATCTTCCCAAACAGAAACTGTCCACATTAAAAACCCAATTTCTAGGCTGGGCAAGGAGGCTGACACCTGTAACCCGAGCACTTTGGGAGGCCAAGGTGGGCAGATAAAGGGATCAAGAGATCAAGACCGTACTGGACACCAGGGTGAAACCCCATCTCCACTAAAATACAAAAATCAGATGAGCATGGTGGCACACAGCTGTAATTCCAAGCTACTTGGGAAGTTGAGGCAGAGGATTTCCTGAATCCAGGAGACAGAGGCAGCAGTGAGTCAAGATGAAGCCACTGTACTCCAATCTGACTGACAGAGGAAGACTGCACGTCAAACAAAGAGAAAGAAAGAAAACGAGAAACACCAGTTCCCCATTCCACATTCCTACTCTCTGCCACTCAGTTGTAGTTTCTGTCTCTGAAATCTGTGCCTGTTCTAGACATTTTAGATAAATGAAGTCATACGCTATGGGCCTTTCATGCCTGGCTTCTCTCACTCAGCCTGATGTCTTCAGGGTTCATCCATACTGCCGCCTGTGTTTGAGCCTCATCCCTTTTCCTGGCTGTATCGTATTCCACTGAGTGCACAGAGCACATTCTGTTTACCCGCTCATCCATGGATTGGACACCTGTGTTTTTTCCATCTCTGGGTTGTTGTGAATCATGCTGCCATGCTGCTGTGTATGTGAGTATAGCTGTATGCTCTGTTTTTCTAGGAAAGCCTTCAGAAATATGTTCATACATGACATCATGTCTTTTTTGGGGACGTCGATGGATCTGGAGACCCTCATTCTCAGAAAACTAACACAGGAACAGAAATCCAAACACTGCCTGTTCTCACTCCTAAGTAGGAGCTGAAAGATGAGAACACATGGACACAGGGAGGGGAACATTGCACACCAGCACCTCTCAGTGTGAGTGGTGGGAGGAAGAGCATCAGGAGCAATAGCTCAGGCATGGTGGCCTTAATAACTAGGTGATGGTTTGTCTGTTTCAGCAGAGCACTGAGAAAGACATTTACCTTTGTAACCAAGCTGCACACTTGTTTATGTTCCCCAGAGCTTAAAACACATTCTTTTTTAGATGGGGTTTCAGGCTTGCTGCCCAGGTGGAGTACAGTGCTGTATCTCGGCTCAACTCAACGTCCACCTGGCAGGTTTCAAGTGACTCTCCTGCCTCAATATCTCGAGTAGCTGGGATCACAGGCATGCACCAGCACATCTGGCCAAATTTTGTATTTTTAGTAGAGATTGGGTTTCTCCGTGTTGATCAATCTGGTCTTAAACTACAGATCTCATTGATCCGCCCACCTCGGCCTCCCAAAGTGCTGGGATTGAAGGTGTGGGCACCACACTGGCCAGGATAAAATTTTCAGAAAGTTTACATAGTACAAAGAAAATGTGTCTAATTGTTTTTATTAGACCGATGGTAGAGTCAAGCACTTTCTCTGATAAGATATTGGGACCCATGTGAAATCACTAGACTGAATTGCATGTAGGATTTGAGGAAGAAGGCCAGTCAGCTGCACTCACTTTGTGGGGTGGCCAATGTGCCTGAGCCACCTGCCCCTGACATTCCCATCCATAGGGGACAGTTGATGGTTTGCTGACTTCCGTGGGAAAAGGTCTTCTCCTATCACCACTTTAAAAAAGACCAGCCCCAAACTGGTCCTGGGATTTACTTACAATCTTCTCATTATGTAGTTACCTCCTAGGAAAATCATGGCAAGACCCTTTCCTCACTTTTTTCTTATGCATTAAATTGGGGCAAGACCTTTTCTGATGTCCTGGTACCAGGCAAGTCCCTAGACATTTCCCAGTCTGAGCTGCCCTGAGTGTACACACCAATCTGCTGCTCGACTCCCACTGTCAGGTTATTCTACTGTGCAGCAGTGTCCTTTGACCAGCACACAGTAGCAGAGAGGCTAGCTTGGGAGAACAAAGTGTTCCCGCTGTTTACGGAGTAAATTGCGGAGAAAACCTGTTTCTCCTGCATGGTGAGTCATGGGGATGGCAGTCAGAGGAGGTCAACACTCTCACTCAAGAGCCTCAGCTGCCTGCATGGGAGCAGGGGCAAAACTGGGCTACAGATTTTCAAAGCTCAACTGCTGATACCCAGCAGGAGGTCTGTAATGCATATGGAAGGCAACACAAAAACTGCAAGAACTTTGACCGTCAAAGCCTCTTCCCTGAGACAACACAGCTCTTCTCACAGAAGCTGTGGTGACCAGAGTCCATATGGCACAAGAAGGTTAGCACCCTATTAGTGCCTCTCCAAGTCGGATGCTCGTGTAGGAACTATTTTATCTAGGAATGGAGAGGAAAGTTCTCCACCCACCACTGAAATCCCCCTCCCCCTCTGTGGCAGAGACAACTCCTTATCCTGTGCAGAGACACAGGTGTTCCTTCGTACCAGCCACTCACTCCAGAAGAAAGGCTGTTATATTTTGTCCTCCTGCATGAGGCTTGTAACACATGCTCTGCCACTTTGGGTTCCTTCTGGGTGGTTCGCAATCTGACTTAGGTCAAAGAGCCTTCACATGGATGGAAGGAAGAGCTACACGCAACAGGGAAGCAGGTCTAAAAGCCAGAAGGAACAGGGAAGAAGCTCTAAGGCTGGGGTACGGGATTTCTGAGATCTGCTTGAGTGTGTGACCTTCGTTTCCCCACCCCCTCCCCCGAATTAAGGCTTCGTGGGTTCACGGAGTGTGTATAATTCTGAGGCTGACTGGGGCAACCTGCAGAGGGCTGCTGCTGTCTCAGGAGTGGCAGAAGCAGCTTATACCCGAAAATGCCCTGTCCCAGATCTGACTGGCAAGGGGGAGCAACCGCACTCCCTTCTCAATAGCTCGATTGTCAGAAAAAACTCTTCTGGCGAGAAGTCGCTTCTGCTCTTCAAAAAGATGACTCAAACTCCTGCTGCTCGGCATCAGGAAGGGTCTCTGTGCCGCAGGCCGGAGAGCAGGACCCGCGACCGCTCCGGCTTTCCACAGCCAGACTTTCACGCCGCAACTCGCAACTGGCAACTGGCAACTCACCGTGGTTTCCAGAATAGTCATATCCCCGCTGAGCTGCCCGTAAGTGACTTCCAGTTCCCCTAGGGCATCTTTCAAGTGGAGAAACAGAAAAAGTGCTGAAAAGGATACGGCATTGGCCCAGAAGCCGGGGATGCCCCTGATGATGGCGCCTCTGCGGTCCACGTGGGTCTTGCGCCTGAGCTCCAGCTTTTCCGTCTGCTGAGAAAAGGCCCTCCTGGCTCGAGCATTAACAGGCTCCAGCTCCGGCTGAACGGCCCGCAGCTCCTCCAGTGCAGACGCTGGCGTCATGGGCCCAGGCCCCGGCTGTGCCCGTTTGTCCTGCTGCTCCCGCTCCACATCGGCTTCCTCCTCGGCCACCACTTCCACTTCCGCCATTATGTCGTCCTCCACCAGCAGCGCCTCCTCCTCCTCCCTCAAGGCCTCCTCGTTGCTCTCCTGCGCTCGCGGGAGCCTGCGGGTGGCTTGGCGGACCCCCAGGGCGCATGCGCCGGACTTCAAGGGCGAACTGCCTCCAAAGGCTGTCTGAGCGCGACGCAGACCGCAGGCCTCCCCCAGCGGCCAGTCAGTGCGAGGGTCCCTGGAGGCCACGCCCCCCGGCTGGCCTGCAGCCCCAGCCTCCTCGGGCAAGCCTCCGTGAGAAGCCCTGGGAGCTTGCGGCAGGCGGCGCTGGGTGCGGGCACACGCGGGCTGCCTGCCCTTTGGAATTGTGCGCATGGAAGCGCTGTGCCCTGACTGCCGTCATGAGTGTGGCCGGCCATTGACCCACAGGGAACACATGAAGCATCTGAGTTCAGTCGGCAGGCCAGGTAGACGGTACTGAGTGTTCCAAGATCAAGATCGAGAGGAGAGAGAGGGGCACCAGCGCTGTCTGCTGGGGCGAGGGCTGCGGAGAGGCTTGAGGAAGTGGGCGGGGCAGGCGCCTGGGAGGACAGTTGCCTAGTATCTTGCTGGAGTGGAATTTGTCCGCTCCGGCGGTGGAAACTCTCGCTCGGACTCTTGCAGGTCTACGCACAGACAGGCTCCGAGTACCTTGCTTCCTCCCTGAGGATGCTGGACGCCCAGGAGCATTCCAAAGGACCTCGCGTCCAGTGCCCTGGACACACCTTGTGGACCCAGAGGCTACCGCAAGCGCAGCAGCGGCCATGGTGCCTGCTGCCTGGGCTCTGTAAGACCAGGGCCTCCGCGTCCTGCTCCTGGGCTCCTGTGCGCAGCTGACCCTGTTGGGGACCTGGGCCCCACGGCAAGTGCCGAGAACAGCGAGCCCGGTGGGGCTCCCCAGGAACCCTGGGTCCACGTAGGCGCCGTCTGGCGTTCTCAGCATGGGAGGCCCCCGGGCCTCGCGGGGAGTCCAGGGCTGCTGGGGTCTTGGGGTGAATGCCACAGGGCATGGTCTGTGAGAGCCCCCAGGAGGGGCCAAGTTCAGCCTGGAGGCTCTGCAAGGGAGGGCAGCTGGGGCGAAGAGCTAGGAGGCAGCCTTGCGGCAGGAGGCAGTGCTGGTGGTGGACGACATAACGGTGGACGTGGACGGAGTGGCCGAGGAGGAGGCTGACACCGAGGAGCGGCAGCAGGTGGACCAGCGGGCCCAGCGCCCTGGCCCCAGCAAGCCCTGGCCGGCAACGGATTCGCCGGAGGTCCTTCACTTGGAGCTGGGCTCCGTTCATGCCTCAGATGGTAGAGCATCTCCAGCTTCTGGGGAGATCCGTATCCTTGCAGGTTCTCAGGACTCGGGTTCATGGGACGCGGGGCTGCCCTCCCCTGCAAGGCAGGCACTAGCTCCCCAGACACGCTTTTCTCGCTTTTGCTGGCCCTGCCCCCAAAGGGGTGTAGTAGGCCCTGAGCATATATAACTTCCATCGCACCCACAAGAGCCCCATGGGGAACATCAGGCCTGGCCCTGAGGCCCCTTCTACCCACAGCGGTTTCCTCATGGGGAGTCATCCACCCCTCAGGGAGTTCGGGAGAGCAGAACACCGTGCACTCAGACAGCAGCTGACCCTGCTCAGCAGCCAGCACACAAGGGCCTCGTGCGGCTCCAGAATCCCGAGGAAGCAGCCGCCTCACACCACCCAGGCTGCCCACTAACCTCTTGACCACTTCTTCGGTGGCTGGCCCCTGGACAGCGTAGGCCTTCTCGGCCTCCTTCCACCCACCCCCACAGTCGTGAAGTGCCCCCATGCCAGACACAGCCAGAGGACCCCCACAGTCGTGAAGTGCTCCCGCCAGACACAGCCAGAGGACCACCAAGAAAGGGTGCCAGGCCAAAGGTCTGCCGGAGAGCCCTGCCCCACAACTCTCTGCCCTCTTGCAGAGTTCCAGGGTGTTTCAACACACACTCACTCAATCATCTGGAGGCTCTTTGACCAGAGGCAGATTGCACAGCACACCAAGATGTTCTACCACCCACCCCCAGATCACAAGCCACCATACAGCCTTGCTTACTTGCTGAACTGCATGACGGATTTGCAGGTCAGGCTGGAAAGCCTGGGGTCTAGGGTAGAGGTCAGGACTCAGGGGTTCCTCTGGATCCCAGAGGGCGGTGTCTCATCGGGCGAGCTGGGTAGCAGAAATCCATGCTTCCCTCCAGCAGCTAGCAGGCCCGCTTCAGCCCAGCTAGCTGAAATGGTCTCTTTGTGTCCCTACTTCTTCTCCCTTCATCACCAAGCAGGAGGAGGAACTCAGCCATCCCGGGTATCAGCAGCAGGATGAAGTTGTCCTTTCGTGCTAACCTTTACTTCCTCAGTGAAGTGATCATTAAGGAGTATCTCCTTGGCATCCTAGGTAAGTAGTGCCTCCAGGCGCCCCAGGGGAAGTGGTGTGTGAGAGGCTAGCCCTGGCGTGAGCCTTACCCACCCGCCTCTCTCCAGGGTACAGGGTGGTTGATTCCACTGCAGTCCAGTTGCTGTAGGATCATGAAGGTGAAGCCCCCATCTGCAGAAGGGACACCAGCTACCTGAGCTTGTTCAGCTGGTTGGCTGATAATATGATAATATAGGGAAAGAGACTCAAGAAAAATTTTGAGTGCCCTTTGGATTCCTTTAGACTACTCACTTGTAAATTTTTAACTTCTTCCCCCTGTGGTTCTGCTCAGTTTATTATTTGTAATTTATATTTGTTTCCTTATTTGCATCTTGTGGAATGTTTGTCTCAAAGGACTTTATTATTATTTTTTAAAATTTTCCCGTTGGATATGTGAGCACTTTTTCTTGAATATAATTTTTTATCTTATTTTTAATTTTTTCAGATGGAGTCTCACTCTGTTGCTCAGGCTGGAGAGGTGGGATCTCAGCTCACTGCAACATGGCCCTCCCAGCTTCAAGCAATTCCCCTGCCTCAGGCCTCTGAGGAGCTGGGATCATGGGTTCTTGCCACCATGCCCAGCTAATTTTTGTAATTTTAGTCGAGACTGGGTTTCACTGTGATTGGCAGGCTGGTCTCGAACCCCTGACCTCAAGTGATCCACACACCTGGGCCTCCCAAAATGCTGGGATTAAAGGCATGAGCCACCATGCCCGGCCTCATTTGTTTGTTGATGTATTTTAACTCTTGTTCTATTTTCTTCACTTTCTCATACTGTAGAGTTATTATAATAATATATTTTATGTATTTACTCACTACTTCGGTAGGATTTGAAAAGCAATGTTTCCATTCACTGAACACAGTGTTGTGAACAGGTTAAACCTTGGGTAGCACTGCCATCCTTTCCTTCATAAATTCTTCAGGAACTCTCATACTGTTTTCTCCCACCTGAGGAGAACATGCAGATATGAAAATTTGTGTGAGTGAGTAGCTGTCAAAATATAATCTGAAAGACCAGTGAAGTTCAGAAATACAATTTTGCAGGTTTGCATTTTTAATTCACATAGTTTTGAAAACGTTATTTGCTGATAAATGAAATCCTGTATTCATGTTCATGTTAAAGACACACTGTGAATCATTTTCAAGAATGAAATGGCAACAATCCAAGGCCATTCGTTAGTTTAGGAAGTAATGACAGCGGTTGTTATGAAGAAAAATCGTATTTATTGAATGTATGTTTAGAGAGATTTTAGAAGACTTAAGTCAGCATTTTTGCTTTTGTTGCTCTGGAGTTTTATCAGACTGTGATCAGACTGACTGTAGCATGACTAGCTAGAGTGGCTAGGCTACCAAAGTCTCTGGGCTGCAGTAGTTATTACTGAAGAAAGGGGCGATGAGTTTGGCTGTTTAAGGAGAGTGGACAACTGAGCAATTTCTATCCAAAGCCTGGTTTACTGGGTGGCCTCCTTTCACTGACATAGATAAGATCTGGAAGAAGTGTGTACTCAGTATAGTAGCTAGCCTTTGAGACTTGTGAAGCCTGTTTGCCTCCAACTGCCATAGCCAGATATTGGCCTGCACAAAACCAATATCTGCCGTAGCCAGATATTGGCCTATTTGCCTCCAACTGCCATAGCCAGGTATTGCCCTGCACATAACAGCCCTTCTGGACTCACTGAGTCCTATAAATTCAACAATAGAATTTGGAAGATGTATTCCCAAGAAAGGTAGACATCGGATGAGTGCCTCGTAAACTCATCCGGATCAAATCACTTGTGGAAAAAAAAAAAAAAAAAAAAAAAAAAAAAAACTTTACTTGGAAAGAAATCACTGAAGAGCAAATCCTAGAAAGATATGTTTTGGCCGGGCATGGTGGCTCACGCCTATAATCCCAGCACCTTGGGAGGCTGAGGAGGGTGGATCACTAGGTCAGGAGATTGAACCCATCTGCCTAACATGGTAAAACCCTGTGTCTACTAAAAATACAAAAATTAGCTGAGTGTGGTGGCATGTGCCTCTAGTACCAGCTACTGGGAAGGCTGAGGCAGAAGAAACACTTGCATCTGGGAGGCAGAGTTTGCAGGGAGCAGAGATGGCACCACTGCACTCCAGACTGGGCAGTAGTGCTAGACTCCTTCCAAAAAAACAATAATTAAAACAATTTTAAAAATAGAAACATTATATTTCACTGGGGAAATAAAACACACTGGACTCCTTTTAAACTGTGAAGTGTAAAGGTACTATTGTTAAAATAAGAGAATAACATACAATGTCTCATTTGTTTGAAGAGCAGCATACTAGCTCTCAGTATGCCTAGAGATTAATAACCCATGTAAGAAAACTCAGAGATTCGGAAAAATTCTTTTCAGAGAATGCTTTCTGTAATTACAGAGTTTTAATATTTACTCCTGCTGATCCACGATTCATGTATATTCGTCAGTTAGGCATAGGCCATATATTTTTTTATATAGGGACAAAGTTTTGTCTATATAACGATATTGTTTCTCTCATGTAAAAAGAGGGGAAAAAAATGAACTGCATACCACATTTGCATCAGAGACTTTGGCCTGAGTAATGAAGCAAACAGTGAAATTGTCTGTGCCAGGGTACAGATGGGAACATCTTGAAGCTTCCATCACTTACATCTGGATTCTCACTGGTCTCTCCTAGAAAGCCAAATGGACTATAAGCATCCTTAAGAACATATGGTACATTTAAACACCACATATTGTGGTAATAACTATCCTAAAGAACATGTGCTATGTTTAAACACTAAGCATTGAGATGAGGCCATGATTTGTCTTACCCTTAATGTCTCATCATCACTTAATCCTGTATGTATAACTTATACAAACAAATTCACTTTATTTTATCACCATTAACCTTTTACATCACACATTTATCTTCTATTTCATTCTCATTCCAGTCACTTTTTTTTTTATTTTTTATTTTTTTATTTTTTTTTAATCGTGTTTCTCTCTGTCACCCAGGCTGGAGTGCAGTGGCGATCTTGGCTCTCTGCAAACTCTGCCTCCCAATTCAAGCATTTTCTCCTTCCTCAGCCTCCTGAGTAGCTGGAATTACTGGCCCACATCACCACTCCTGGCTTATTTTGTATTTTTTTTGTAGAGATAGGGTATCCCTGTGTGCATCAGACTGGTCTGAAATCAGAGGACCCACCTGATTCGGCCTCCCAAAGCCTCCCAAAGTGCTGGGATTACAGGCATGAGCCACTGCGCTTGGCCTTTATTTACTTTTTTTCTTTCTTTCTTTTTTCTGAAACAAGTTCTTGCTTTGTTACCCAGGCTGGAGCACACTGGCACAATTTGGGCTCACTGCAGGCTTGACCTCCTGGGCTCAAACTATCATCCCGCCTCAGCTTTCCATGTAGCTGGGACTATACATGTGCACCACCACGCCTGGGTATTTTTTTTTTTTTTTTTAAGAAATGAAATCTTGCTGTATTGCACAAGCTGGTATCAAACCTCTTGGCTCAAAGACTCCTTCTAGTTTAACCTCACAAAGCATTTGACTTACAGGTGTGAGCCACTTCAACAGTTTAGTCCCTTTTTAATCACATTTAAAAATGCCACTATTCAAAATTAACAAGTCAGGTTTCTACTTACAAAGATTCCAAATTCCACGTCAAGTTCAGATTCATTTGCATAAAGAGGTAAACACAACAGTGAAACATACCTCTTAGTTTTCTTTTGTTCCAAAGTTAGCAAAGATTTCGGAAACAAATCATCTCTACCTTGGTTTATAAAACTTGACTGTACAGAGAAATATCCTCCTATTTTTCCCATCTGAAATCCTGTCAAGTTATGGTCAGAAACATCATCTTATAAAACAGATATCCCAGTGGATATCTGATGTGGATTAAATGCCTTATAATTAGTAAGGCAGAGATTGTCAGTGTGGTTATTTTTTTGCAGAGTAATATTAAAAATATGAACTTCACTTTGTTTTTTGTTTTTTAAGAACGCTACCCTAATAAGGAAAGTAACTGCTGACCCGGAATAAGAATTCTTGGCCCAGACAGGCAGGGTTCTGGACTATTGTGGATCTTCAGATAGCCCAAGGGTGCTAAGAGCTGACTGTGAGTCTGGATCACTTGAAAGAGTAGCAATGCCAGGGCATTTCTTGCTGCACCACTCACCAACTGGAATCTCTCATGCAGTGGAATGGTAGACACCTTAACAACTCTCAGTGGTGCCACAGGGTGCCTAAGGCCCAGTATCACAGCAGTGTCTTCAGGATTCGTGTGTGTGTGTGGGCAAATTAAAGTGCTTTCACTAGAAAACCGGAAACTTAAATACTGCATCAGGCCTTCCAGCATATTTCCTTAATCGTGATACCCGAGTCCCCTAGTTCATCTTCGGAGAAATCAGAAGTCTGTAAATAAAGAGTCGACACACAACGGGAATGCAGAAGAATTAACTGAACAGAAGTACTACTTAGCCAAACACAGAGAGGCAATTTCTTTTTAGCCTAAAACAAAACTGTCATCTGCATATGTGAAATGGCCAGGCACTATGGAAATGAATTTGCACAGAGAAACCTTCAGCAGTGTAATTACAGGATAATGAATTTTAGGTTATGGGCAGAGGCAGGCACAGACTTACCCTGTTCCTGACACAGTGGTCAGCTGTGAGAGTCCAAGCGCTGCTCGTTATGAAACCACTGCAGATCTGACTGCCACTGCTCATGATCACAGCCTGCCAAGGCATGGTATATCACAGAAAAATGTGATTTGCCAAAACTGAGGGGAAAAATAAGCGCCATTAATTTGAGTTTATCTGCCATCCGAAGACCAATTTTTTAAAGTTTTAACTTCCACCCTCTTTCTGCTAACCAGGTCAGCATTGTGAACCATGACTAGCAAACACAACTTCTACATGCTTTGTGTTTACACATTCTTCTTGAAAAAAAAAAATGTGTTTTTCTTAATATGTCTTCAAGATGTTAGTTTCTTTGTGTCCTAGCTTTAATTTGTTCAGGTAAAATGTTGTACATCATTACAGCATTCTCCCCCATTGCAACCTTTATAAAGATACTATCTTAGCTACTTAGAAGTTGTTGAAGTAGATAGGCAACAAAAAATAATGTGATTTGAAGAAATTACATAAATAGTGAACATTTCCGAGATAAGGCACTTGTCTCTAAATTGTAGGGAACTTATCTTACTAAGCTTATAATCTTAGTGAGATATCAAAACAATGGTTTAAAGAGAAAATTCAAGTTTTAATTTCAGGAAAGAGCTAAAAAAAACTAGATAGATAGATTGATTGGTAGATAGATGGATTAGATAGATAGATTGGATAGATTGATTAGATAGATAGATTAGATAGACAGACAGACAGATAGATAGGTAGATAGATAGGAAACACAGATGAAATTAGAAGCATGTAAGTCAGTGTGGTTGTTTCTGAATTAGATTTGGAGGATGCAAGCAAAGAATTATGGTCTCCTTTGCTTTTTAAATGTATTATGCACTGTAGCTATGGCAAAAGGAGATAACTATAAAATACATCTTATTGTGATAAAGTGAAAATTTAATTCATGAGACCAGAAGAGATCTCTCAGTTTCCAAAGAAATAAAGGAAACAGGAATATGAAACAGACATTGCTAATGTTGTGACAGGTTTTGTACCAGCTCATGGAAGGAGTAAAATGATAATCCCAGTGTAATACAGTCTAGTGTACTGGCACTGAAAACACATTATTTACCAACTACCATTCTGTTTCTAAACACCATACTGTCTTTATCTTGACTTACACTAAATTTAAAATAGTTCTGTTAGAAATGTAAGGTATTGTGTGGTAAGAAAGAAATGACTTTGTGTTAAAAGAGTGTGTCTTAATGTTAGTTCCATTCATATATTTAAATTGCACTCTTAAGTTCTGGGGTACCTGTGCAGATCTTGCAGGATTGTTGCATAGGTACACATGCAACGCCATGGTGGTTTGCTGTCTCCATTCCCCCATCATCTACATCAGGCAATTCTCCCAGTGTTATCCCTCCTCAAACTCCCCGACCCCTGCTGTCCCTCCCCTCACTCCCCACCCACCAACAGACCCCAGCGTGTGATGCTCCCCTCCCTGTGCACATGCATTTTCACTGTTCAACACCCACTTATGTGTGAGAACATGCAGTGTTTGTTTTCCTGTTCTTGTGTCTGTTTGCTGAGAATCATGATTTCCAGATTCATCCATGTCCCTACAAAGGACATGAGCTCATCGTTTTTGACAGCTGCATAGTATTCCCTCGTGTATATGTGCCATATTTTCCCTGCCCCGTCTATCATTGATGGGCACTTGGGTTGGTTCCTGGTCTTCACTATTGCGAACACTGCCGCAATGGACATACGTGTTCATGTGTCTTTATAATAGAACCATTCATAATCCTTTGGGTATATACCCTGTATTGGGATCATTGGGTCAAATGGTATCTCTATTTCTAGATCCTTGAGGAATCGCTATGCTGTCTTCCACAATGGTTGAACTAATTTACCCTCTGACCAACAGTGTAAAAGCAAACCTATTTCTCCACATCCTTTCCAGCATCTGTGGTGTCCTGATTGTTTTACTGATCCTCATTCTAGCTTGTGTGAGGTGGTATCTCAATGTGGTTTTGATTTGCATGTCTCTGATGACCACTGATGCTCAGCATTTTTTCTTATGTTTCTTGGCCTCATAAAGGTCTTCTTTTGAAAAGATGTCTATTCATATCTTTGCCCACTCTTGAATGGCTTTTTTCTTTTCCTGCAAATCTGCTGCAGTTCTTTGTACATTCTGGTTGTTAGCCAATGTCAGATTGGTAGATTGCAGAAAAATTTTCCCATTCTTCTGGTTGGGGGTTACCTCTAATTATTGTCTCTTTTTCTGTGCAGAAACTGTTAAGTTTAATTACATCCCACTTGTCTATTTTGGCTTCAGTTGACATTGCTTTTGGTGTTTTGGTCATGACATTAACAGTCCCATTCATGTTTTGCCATGAGAACTTAACAAATTCATTCTACTTATTTAATATCAGAGTAAACAATTAAGATAACTATGATAATAAACTTGTATGGTCTTTATCATACAATAATCTATCTCATGCAGGGGGATACTATGGATGGAAACATACCAAGTAGGAAATGCCTTTGTAAGCCATAAGGAAAACAATTCCTATGATTTGGTAGATAAAAAAGTCTTTCATTTCTCAGGAAGAGTTTTCCATTCCTTTTCTATTTCCATTCTCATCTTTTTCCACTTCCCCTACCAAGTTTTTGAGCCTTAGCCTGAGGCTGTGGCAGACAGATGAACTGTGGCAGAGAGATGAACCAGAAGCAGGAGTGGAGGTGAAAGCTGAGGCATTTGCGGAGGTAGAGAGTGAAAGAGACATGGAACCAGAGATAGTCATGGGCGCTTGCTTGTACCAGGGTGCATGGCTAAGCTGTGTCACTCCCTGGAGCCAGAAGAGGAAAGAGTAGACTTTGCTGAAGACAAAGGGCTTTGTGTAGTGCTCATTAAAGTGACTCAAGATTCCCACTTGCACCCAAGCGTCCTTTGGCTGTAGATGGCACACCAAAGGTGCCCGCAGGTCATCCTACAAGAAAAAAACAAACAAGGTATCAATTATTTTGAAGGAGGGCCAGAAGTAACTCTTGGTGTTTCAGTGATTCCTTTTTCTCCCTGATATTCACACTCCATGAATTTGTCACCTTAGAAACAGGCTCCCCCATAGCTTTTTGGCCTCTACACAGAAAGCGAATTTATTTAGCCTGGGCCAAAATTGAGCACAAGTGCTGACTTGCAGGATGTTCTAGATGCCTTTTTTTTTTTTTTTTCAGAATTTCAGCACTTTCTGATGGAAAACAGAGAAGAGGTGTTAGTGTGGTTTGTTTTCAACTTTAGCCTACATTAGAGGGAGAAGTATGACTGGAAGGGAAAGAAAAATCTTGTATTATTCATGAAAGGATACTATTATCTTTCCAAAATTGATTCTCTTCCATCCAAGTATCTTCTTCATTACTCACCCCTCATAAGGACCAGCAGGGTATCTAAAAGTCATATAGTTAGTTGTATGTTTTTCTCTAGTTTCTCACTTTCCTGCAGGCATGAAAGAAGCAGCCAGTGTTGAAAATGTAGAGGCTGCTTCAGGAAAATCAAGGGAGGTTGTAGAGGTCCCATGGGACATAAGTAGAGTATGGCATGGCCAATGCTGACAGCTGAAGCTTGGGCAGGATCCTGGAGATCAATAAGCCCCACTTGGACCAGGGCCAGGGCAAGGGCTTCTGAGATTTTTCTGAGGAAAAAAAATCAAGAAAGAATCTTATTATTCCCACAAAGATGTGAAAATACCCCTGGAGATCATGTGAATCAGATGAAGTCCAAGTAAGCACTAAAGTACAAAGAGTAATTTAGACATGATTTTCAAGGATCATTTGAGACCAGGTGGACCACATAATGAGGCTCCATCCTTGAAAAAAAAAAAAAAACATACACAGACAGAGGCAGTGGTGTGTGCCTGTGTTCTCAGGTACTCAGGAGACTTAGGTGGGAGAACCCCTTAGTCTTATGAGTCTGAGGCTACTGTGAGTCATGCCATTGCACTCCCATCTGGTTAACAGAGTAAGACACTCTTTCTCTTTCTCTCTCTCTCTCTCTCTCTCTCTCTCTCTCTCTCTCTCTCTCTCTCTCACACACACACACACACACACACACACACACACACAGCAGCTGTCATAAGGGTCCACCGTTCTTTCTGTGGAGCCAGCATAGAAATGGGAGAAAGACAGTTGCATGGAAACTGTCCAAGGAAATTCACTGATTTCTGCCTCCCTGTAACTGAGACACTTGGGGACAAGACCATGGCATGATCCACACTCTGCCATAGGGATCCACATGTGTTATATAGTGAGATTAGGGTTACTTCTTTCCTGTTTCTGAAATCTTAGGTTTTTAGGAAAATGCTCGGAAATTTAAATATCTTCAATTCTGAGAAAATACTTGGAAATATACTGTATTATACTGTAATTTTAGAAATAGTACAGAGGTTATGTGCATACTTTCCCATCACATAATAATTTAATGTGTATATACATATATATCTGTGTTAAATATATACATATATATATATATACGTATATATACGTATGTATTCATGTAAGTGTGTTTACATGGGTGTGTGTGTGTGTATATATATATATGTATATATATACATATATATACATATATATGTATATATTCATTGTATATAACCAAGTTACTAGTATCCAACATATTATACTAGTCTACTGTTTTCCAACAATGTGTGTACGTATATATGTATATACCTCAAGTGGAGTAATAAACCAACTCTAAGGAGTAAGACTATCCTTAAAGTACTGTTTTCAGATTAGAACTGTTTTTATAAAACACAACTCATAAGCTCTGTTTGTCCAAAATAAGATATTCTCTAAATATTTAGGCATCTCTGCTGATTCATGCAATGATCTAAATTTTGCTATTGCAAAGAACATAACCTCTGATTTTACAAACTCCAGTTTTAGTTTCCAACAAGAGTCTTGGTACCAAGTACATTAACTCAAACATATGGCCAGGCTAAACTTGCCATTGTTTCATGAGAAACAACTGCTGTCTTGAAGAGCCAGAAAGCCTAGAAACTTTCTTTACAGATCACAGTTAGTTGATGCTCATCCTGGGAAACCTTGAGTTCTGAATGCCTAACGGGCTGTTGTCCAGTCTTGCATCCAGGTTGAGATCCAGGCATCAGGAGAGGTTGTTTTGTTACAATTGTGGCTGGAGCAGCATGCAAGAATGAAAAGGAATGAGAAAGAATGGACTCTTCAGTAAATGTTGAGGAAGATATTTCCTGAAGAGGATTAGCAGAAGAGGCTATGGATGGGAGAAGAGGAGAGAAGTCCACGGGAGAAAAAATCTGAGCAAGATGGGAAAATGCACAATGGAGGAAATGTGCAAGAAGAAACGACTGAACAGGAAGGGGGCAGTGTCCATGGACATGGAAGAGAATAAGAGATAAGAAAGGAAAAGGATTAAGAAAGAGAGATAAGAGAGGTAGAAGGGATGTCAGGCCTTTCTTCTGTCTTGTTATTTTTAACTTTCCTGCCACAGCACTGGCAAACAAACCTTCCAGGAAGCCAAACGCTTGTAAGCGGTCTTGGTTGCAGAGAATTGATTTTATTGAATTAATTTTATTTTTTTTTAGAAGAAACTATGGATACAGGTAATGATTAATTCTTGTTTTACTTAATAAGTGTTATTTTATTATTTTGAGAAGAAATGATGGAACTCTGTATGGATATATTCTATAATTAATTTTATTTACTTTTTGAGAAGAAACTATGTATCTATGTATTGATTCATTCTTTTAGTTAATTAATTTTATTTTTTTGAGAAGGAACTATAGAACTAAGTGCTGATTCATTCTAGTTTTTATAAATTAATTTTATTTATTGTTTAAGAAGAAGCCTAGGCTCTAGGTAGAAATTCATTCTCACTTTATTTAATTGATTAATTTTATTTACTTTTTTGAGAAGACATGATGGATCTCAGTGCTATTAATTATTGTTTTATTTAAGTAATTTTATTATTTTTTTTTCAGAAGGAACTGTGGATCTAGGTGTTCATTCATTCCTACTTTAATTAATTAAATTTTTTAGAAGAAACAACAGATGTGGGTGCTGATTCATTCTTGTTTTATTTCATTAATTTTATTCATTTTTAGGAGAAGCTGTAGTTCTACATATTGATTAATTCTTGTTTAATTAATTAATTTGCTGTGACATTCTCACTCTGTGTCACTCAAGGTGTGAGAAAATATTCCTAGCATATGACATCATTCTTCTTTCGAGAAAGGATTTTGCTCTTGGTACCCCAGGCTGGAGTGTAGTGGCAAGATCTTAGCTCACCAAAACCTCGGCCTTCTGGGTTCAAGTGATTCTCCTGCTTCAGCCTGCCAAGTAGCTGAGATTACAGGTGCCTAGCACCATAGGCAGCTAATTTTTGTATTTTTAGTAGAAACGTGGTTCACCATGTTGGCCAGGTGGGTCTGGGTCTCCTGATCTTGTGATCTGCCCGCCTGCACCTCCCTAAGTGCTGGGATTACAGGTCTGAGCCATCACATCCAGCCCTATTGTTTATATTATTATTATTATTATTATTATTATTGTTGTTGTTGTTATTATTATTATTATTATTATTAGTCTGAGATAAAGTTTTGCTCTTGGTGCCCAGGCTGGTGTGCAGCAGCACAAACTCAGCTCACTGCAACCTCTACCCTGGAGTTCAAGTAATTCTCCTGCCTAAGCCTCTGGAGCAGCTGGGTGACAGCTGCCGGCCACCATGCCTGGCTAAGTTTTGCATTATTAGTAGAGATGGGGTTTCACCATGTTGGCCATGCTGGTCTTGGACTCCTGGCCTCAAGTTAGATTTACTTATTTCTAGGAGCAGCAGACTTCATAAGTGTTGAGTAGGACAGGTCTACACTCAAAACCTTCATTATGGGCTGGGTGTGGTGGCTCACACCTCTAATCCCAGAGCTTTGTTAGGCTGAGGTGGGTGTATCACCTGAGGTTGGGAGTTGGAGAGCAGCCTGACCAACATGGTGACACCTGGCCTCTACTAGAAATACAAAAATTATCCAGTCCCAATGGTGGGTGAATGTAGTCCCAGGTACTCATCAGCCTCAGGCAGGACAATCACTTGAACCTGGGAGGATGAGGTTGCAGTGAGCTGAGCTGTAGCCATTGCACTCCAGGTGCGCAGCACATGGAGATTCCGTCTAAAAAAAACAAAACAAAACAAAACATAATCTAATTCTGAGTAATGGGGCTTTTCTCTGGCTGTCCCCCTGATGTTGGCAAGGGACAACATGCATTTTTTTCAAATTTTAAAATGTTTTCAATGTTTATTACTTTTGGAGACTGAGTGTCACTCTGTCACCCAGGCTGGAGTGCAGCAGTGCCACCTCGGCTCACCACAGCCTCTGCCTACTGATATCAAATGACTCTCCTCCCTCAGCCTCCCGAGTACCTGGGATTATAGGAATGTGTTGCCACCCCTAAATAATTCTATGTTTTTAGTAGAGACGGGTTTCTCCATGTTGGCTATGCTGGTTTTGAACTCCTGAACTCAGGTAATCCTCTCTCCTTGGCCTAACAAAGTGCTGGGATGGCAGACATGAGCCACTGTGCCCGACCTTTATGATGATGCTTATTATTATTGACACATGTCTAGCTTGTTGCCCAGGCTGGAGTGCAGTGGCTTGATCTCAGCTCACTGCAACCTCTGCCTCCTGGGTTCAAGTGATTCTCCTGCCTCGGTCTCCTGAGTAGCCGGGATTATAGGCACATGACACCATGCGTGGCTAACTTTGTATCTTTAGTAGAGATAGGGTTTCACCATGTTGGCCAGGCTGATCTCGAACTGCTGGCCTCAGCTGATCCTCAGTCCTAAGCTTCCCAAAGTGCTGGGATTACAGGCCTGAGCCACCATGCCTGGCCTCCCAGCTAGTTTTTCCTCTACCTCCTTTAACTTTTATGCTTGCAAACTCTGAAGCATGTGAGTCCCTTTCCTCCATACCGAAAACGTCCCACTTCCCAGCCCTTTCCAGAAAGCTGTCTCCATTTACTGGAAACCTCCAGTCCGGTAGCCATAATCCACATATGATTTTGTCACCAAAGACCCGCTTTTCTCCCCAGAATGCCTGTTGTCTTTTGCAAAGGGCCTTTCATTTTGCAATCGGAAGGGATTTCTGAAAAATTAATTTTGTGTTTGCCTTGGGAGAATGTTTTTGATGAGCATGACAGATATGTGCCTGTCAGGCTGAAGTTATCACAGGTGTGGGAGCATACTGACATGGTTATTAGGCTCAGTAATACCCCTGCAAAGACTGCCTCAGAAGGTACACAGGTCGATGTTATTTCTAATCAGGACCCAGAGTGAAGCTTTTCCTGTGTTTATAAGCAGGAGGTATTTTTCCCCTATGATTGTCTTCTTTTTAGAAGTGTTTGTTTTTATCCTTCACCCTCCTTTGGATGGGGTTCAAGCCGACACAGAATAGATAAACAAAATCTGAATGTTCTCACTCATAAGTGGGTGTTGAACAATGAGGACACATGACACAGGGAGGGGAGCATCACACATGGGGCCCTATCAGGTGGGTTGGGGGGCTAAGGGAGAGACAGCAGGGAGTGGGAGACTATGGGAGGAATAACAGGGCGTTTGTGACTAGGGGAGGGATAGCAGGAGGTTAGGAGCTAGGGGAGGGAGAGCAGGGAGCTGGGGAGCTAGGGATGGGACAGCAGCCTGTTAGGCTCTAGGGGAAGAGTAGCAGAGGGTGGAGGGGCTAGGGAAGAAATAGCAGGGGGTCGGGTCTAGGGCATGGTTAGCAGTGTGGGGGGGGCTTGGGGAGGAATAGCAGTGGGTGGTGAGTAGGGGAGGGATAGCAGAGGTTTGGGGAGGGGCTAGGTGAGAAAGAGCAGGGGTGAGGGACTGGGGATGGAGAGGAGAGGGTTGGGTCTAGGGGAGGAATAGCAGGAGTTT
Organism: Saimiri boliviensis; assembly: GCF_048565385.1. Taxonomy (NCBI): domain Eukaryota; kingdom Metazoa; phylum Chordata; class Mammalia; order Primates; family Cebidae; genus Saimiri; species Saimiri boliviensis. Next base: position 17,178,594 of record NC_133471.1, on the reverse strand, counting down.
AGGGGATTCTATAGGTATAATGGGTGGAGGGCTAGGGGAAGGATAGCATGGGGTTGTGGGACTAGGGGAGGGATATCAGAGGGTGGGGGCTAGGAGAAGGACTGCAGAGGGTGAGGGCCTAGGGGACGGGCAGCAGTGGGTGAGGGGGAGGGGAGGAATGGCAGGAAATTAGGGGCCAGGGGAGGGATAGCAGGATGTTAGGAGCTACTGGAGGAAGAGCAGGGGGATAGGCACTCAGGGAAGTATAGCAGCAGGTGGAGGGCTAGTGGAGGTATAGCATGAAGATAAGTCCCTAATGTAGATGACAGGGTGAAGAATGCAGCAAACCACCAAAGCACCTGTGTAATAAACCTGCACCTTCTGCCCATGTACCCTAGAACTTTAAAAATAATGTTTTTTAAAGCAGGAGGTTCTTTCCCCCAAGAAGTAGACACCTGCTTCTGACTCGGGGCCTCTTGGGAAACAGTTTTCATTTCTATTCTATTTTTCTTTTAAGATAGAGTCTCACTATGTTCCCCAAGGTGGAAATGCAGTGGCACCATCTCAACTGACTGCAACCTCCGCCTCCCGGGTTGAAGCGATTCTCCTGCCTCAGACTCATTAGCTGAGGCTACAGGTACCTGCCACAACACCCAGCTAATTTTTTTATTTTATTTTATTTTTATTTTTATTTATAGTAGAGACAGAGTTTCAGGATGTTGGCCCGCTGGTCTGGAATTCCTGACCTTAAGTGATCCACCCACCTCGGCCTCCCAAATTGCTGGGATTAGAGGCTTGAGCCATAGCACACGGCCCAGGAAACTATTTTCAAGATGAGAAACAGTTAAATTGCTGCATGTGGCATTATATGTATTTTGGCAAAATCAAAAAGAATGGTACAGGAATGGTGGCTGTGAGCCTAGATCACACCACTGTGCTGCAGTCTGGGTGACAAAGTGAGACTGCATCTCAAAACCCTTACAGTTCCTGAGTGTCAGACCAGGGAAGCTTTGCTTGATCCTCCCCTGCATGCAGACACAGAAATGACTCACCATAAATAAAACACGGCAGAACAAAGGTTTGGAAAAGACCTTCCAGAAGAGATCATCACTGTTCTGCAGGAACCTGAGGTCCAGCAAAGCAGAAAGAGCCGGAATGAACAAGCTCCCTCTGCAGAGAACTCAGAGGCACTGCAGAGAACTCAGAGGCACTGCAGACAGCCAGGTGTATTTGCTCTGAAAAATGAAGAGGCAAGGAAGAATTATTTTCTGAGAAAATTTTTGATAAATTATCAATTTTTTAGGGTAACTTTTAAACCAATTTTTATAAGAGAAGTTATCAAGTTTGAATTCAAGTGAGTAACTCATCTTATGATGTTGTGTTTTTATTGGGTCTGTTTGTAACACTGCATTTTAGCCTGGGCGACAAGGAAAGACCATTTCAAAAAAGAGGACCATGTGTGTAATGGTCTATGATACTCTGACCCTGGGACATCTTAATGCAGATTATCTGCACGAGGAAACAGTTTCTCTACTCCCAAAGGCCAAGAAGCCCAAGATCAAGGCATGAGCAAATACAGTGTTCTGGCAAGGTCCCAGTTCCTGGATTTTAAACAGCCCTCTTGCTGAGTCTACACCTGGTAGAAAGGGCTTGGGAACACTTTGGTTTCTTTTAGGAGGGAGCTATTAACGTTCATAATGATGCTGCCTTCCTGACCTGATTACTTCCAACCAAAGTTCCTTCTCCCCTCCCATAGAACATCCAGTAGAACATTCTCCAAGTTGAGCTTTAAGTAGTTTTTATATGGTGGAGTGAAGATGGCAGTGATGCTTTAACGAATTCCTTGGTTTGCACTTTTCAATTTCTTCAGAGTTGCCATTAGGTATTATAGGCCTGAAGATGATTTTGTAAAATGTGCCTATGTAGTCGTCCAGCTTCCACTTACAAGGTTTGGGGGCAGTTGGGCAGTGGTAGTTTTCAGTGACGCTAAGTCATGAAAGGGGGGCATAACATTGCAATTTTAGTTTATACAGTTGTAGCTATATATGTGATAAAACGAGAATTAGACTATGTATGCTATTAAAACATGTAGGACAATTCACATGGGCTTTCCTTAGTTTTCCCTTGAAACAGAATTCTCGCCGCAGTTACTACTCTTGTTCACAAAGTCAGTCTGGTCTTATCTTCATTGTTTTATCCTCATTGTTTACCTAAGTGCAATAAAACTGGTCATTGACCACAAAGGCCATCATTTCTTCCTTCCTTCCTTCTTTCCTTCCTTCCTTCTTTTCTTACTACCTTCCCTCTCTCCCTCCCTCCCTCTCTCACTCACTTAATCCCTCCCTCCCTCCCTCCTTCTCTCCCTCCCTCCCTCCCTCCTTCCCTTCCATCCTTCCTTCCTTCCTTCATTATAACCTGTCTAAATGAGAGACTGTGTCTGGCTCACTGCAGCCTCAACCTTCTGGGTTCCAGTGATCCTCCCACCTTAGCTTCCAGAGTAACAGAGAACATAGGCAAATACCATTGCACCTGGCTAATTTTGTATTTTATTTGTTTTTAAATATGAGGTTTCAGAACCTTTCAGAACCTGGAGATTCAGTTGAATTCCTCTTCTCTCTTGAAGCTACCAATTATCTTGAGCTTTCCGAGCTTGACATGAAGTGACCTGTCTTTCTCATTTGTTAGGTTAGGAAATCTATAACCAGTTACCAGTATGGCTTTTCTAAGAGGTCTTTATATGTACAGCGTCTATGGTCAACTTCAGTTCTTTTTATTTTATTTTATTTTATTTTATTTTATTTTATTTTATTTTATTTTATTTTATTTTATTGCATTTTAGGTTTTGGGGTACATGTGATGAACATGCAAGATTGTTGCATAGGTACACACATGGCAGTGTGGTTTGCTGCCTTCCGTCCCCTCACCTGTATCTGTCATTTCTCCCCATGCTATCTCTTCCCACTTCCCCACCCCCCACCCCTCCCCCATTTCCCCCCAACGGACCCCAGTGTGTAGTGCTCCCCTCCCTGTGTCCTTGTGTTCTCATTGTTCAACACCCGCCTATGAGTGAGAATATACGGTGTTTGATTTTCTGCTCTTGTGTCAGTTTGCTGAGAATGATGGTTTCCAGGTTCATCCATGTTCCTACAAAGGACGTGAACTCATCCTTTTTGATGGCTGCGTAATATTCCATGGTGTATATGTACCACATTTTCCCTATCCAGTCTATCAACTTTGGGCATTTGGGTTGGTTCCAGGTCTTTGCTATTGTAAACAGTGCTGCAATGAACATTCGTGTGCACGTGTCCTTGTAGTAGAATGATTTATAATCCTTTGGATATATACCCAGTAATGGGATTGCTGGGTCAAATGGGATTTCTATTTTTAGGTCCTTGAGGAATCGCCACACTGTCTTCCACAATGGTTGAACTAATTTGCATTCCCACCAACAGTGTAGAAGTGTTCCTATTTCTCCACATCCTCTCCAGCATCTGTTGTTTCCCGATTTTTTAATGATCGCCATTCTAACTGGTGTGAGATGGTATCTCAGTGTGGTTTTGATTTGCATTTCTCTGATGACCAGTGATGATGAGCATTTTTTCATATGTTTGTTGGCCTCCTGTATGTCTTCTTTTGTAAAGTATCTGTTCATGTCCTTTGCCCATTTTTGAATGGGCTTGTTTGTTTTTTTCTTGTAGATCTGCTTTAGTTCTTTGTAAATTCTGGATATCAGCCCCTTGTCAGATGGGTAGGCTGCAAAAATTTTTTCCCATTCTGTTGGTTGCCGATTCACTCTACTGACTCTTTCTTTTGCCGTGCAGAAGCTGTGGAGTTTGATTAGGTCCCATTTGTCTATTTTGGCTTTTGTTGCCATTGCTTTTGGCGTTTTGGTCATGAAGTCCTTGCCTACACCTATGTCCTGAATGGTTTTGCCTAGATTTTCCTCTAAGGTTTTTATGGTGTTAGGTCTGATGTTTAAGTCTTTAATCCATCTGGAGTTAATTTTGGTGTAAGGTGTCAGGAAGGGGTCCTGTTTCTGCTTTCTGCACATGGCTAGCCAGTTTTCCCAACACCATTTATTAAACAAGGAGTCCTTTCCCCATTGCTTGTTTTTGTTAGGTTTGTCGAAAATCAGATGGTTGTGGGTATGTTGTATTTCCTGTGAGGCCTCTGTTCTGTTCCATTGGTCTATATCTCTGTTTTGGTACCAGTACCATGCTGTTTTAATTACTGTAGCCTTGTAGTATAGTTTGAAGTCCGGAAGTGTGATGCCTCCTGCTTTGTTCTTTTTGCTTAGAATTGACTTGGCTATGCAGTCTCTCTTTTGGTTCCATATGAAGTTTAAGGTGTTTTTTTCCAGTTCTGTGAAGAAGGTCATTGGTAGCTTGATGGGAATAGCGTTGAATCTGTAAATTACTTTGGGCAGTATAGCCATTTTCACGATGTTGATTCTTCCTAACCATGAACATGGAATGTTTCTCCATCTGTTTGTATCCTCTCTTATTTCATTGAGCAATGGCTTGTAGTTCTCCTTGAAGAGGTCCTTTACGTTCCTTGTTAGTTGTATTCCTAGGTACTTTATTCTCTTTGTAGCAATTGCGAATGGCAGTTCATTCTTGATTTGGCTCTCTTGAAGTCTATTACTGGTGTACAGGAATGCTTGTGATTTTTGCACGTTGATTTTGTATCCTGAGACTTTGCTGAAGTTGTTTTTCAGTTTCAGGAGATTTTGGGCTGAGATGATGGGGTCTTCCAGATATACAATCATGTCATCTGCAAATAGAGACAATTTGATTTCCTCCTTTCCAATTTGAATACCCTTTATTTCTTTTTCTTGACTGATTGCTCTGGCTAGAACTTCCAGTACTATATTGAATAGGAGTGGTGAGAGAGGGCATCCTTGTCTAGTGCCAGATTTCAAAGGGAATGCTTCCAGTTTTTGCCCATTCAGTATGATATTGACTGTTGGTTTGTCATAAATAGCTTTTATTGTTTTGAGCTACGTTCCATCAATACCTAGTTTATTGAGGGTTTTTAGCATAAAGGGTTGTTGAATTTTGTCAAAAGCCTTCTCTGCATCAATTGAGATAATCATGTGGTTTTTGTCTTTGGTTCTGTTTATGCGGTGAATTACGTTTATGGACTTGCGTATGTTGAACCAGCCTTGCATCCCCGGGATGAATCCTACTTGATCATGGTGGATGAGCTTTTTGATATGCTGTTGCAATCGGTTTGCCAGTATTTTATTGAAGATTTTTGCATCTATGTTCATCATGGATATTGGCCTGAAATTTTCTTTTCTTGTTGAGTCTCTGCCGGGTTTTGGTATCAGGATGATGTTTGTCTCATAAAATGATTTGGGAAGGATTCCCTCTTTTTGGATTGTCTGGAATAGTTTCCGAAGGAATGGTATCAGCTCCTCTTTGTATGTCTGGTAGAATTCCGCTGTGAACCCATCTGGACCTGGACTTTTTTTGGGTGGTAGGCTCTTTATTGCTGCCTCGACTTCAGACCATGTTATTGGTCTATTCAGGGTTTCGGCTTCTTCCAGGTTTAGGCTTGGGAGGATGCAGGTGTCCAGGAATTTATCCATTTCTTCCAGGTTTACTAGTTTATGTGCATAGAGTTGTTTGTAATAATCTCTGATGATGGTTTGGATTTCTGTGGAATCTGTGGTGATATCCCCTTTATCGTTTTTTATTGCATCAATTTGGTTATTCTCTCTTTTCTTTTTTATTAATCTGGCTAGTGGTCTGTCTATTTTGTTGATCTTTTCAAAAAACCAGCTCCTGGATTTATTGATTTTTTGAAGAGTTTTTTGTGTCTCTATTTCCTTCAGTTCTGCTCTGATCTTAGATATTTCCTGTCTTCTGCTAGGTTTTGAGTTCTTTTGATCTTGCTCCTCTAGCTTTTTCAATTTTGATGATAGGGTGTCAATTTTCGACCTCTCCTTTCTTCTCATGTGGGCACTCATTGCTATGTATTTTCCTCTAGAGACTGCTTTAAATGTGTCCCAGAGATTCTGGTATGTTGTGTCTTCGTTCTCATTGGTTTCTAAGAACATCTTTATTTCTGCCTTCATTTCATTGTTTATCCAGTCAACATTCAAGAGCAAGTTGTTCCGTTTCCATGAAGCTGTGTGATTGAGTTAGTTTCTGCATTCTGTGTTCTAACTCGATTGCACTGTGGTCTGATAGACTGTTATGATTTCTGTTCTTTTGCATTTGCTGAGGAGTGATTTATTGCCAATTATGTGGTCAATTTTAGAGTAGGTGTGATGTGGTGCTGAGAAGAATGTATATTCTGTGGATTTGGGGTGGAGAGTTCTGTAAATGTCTATTAGGTTTGCGTGTTCCAGGTCTGTATTCAGGTCCTGGATATCCTTGTTGATTTTCTGTCTGGATGATCTGTCTAATATTTACAGTGGGGTGTTAAAGTCTCCCACTATTATTGTGTGGGAGTCTAAGTCTCTTTGTAGGTCATTAAGAACTTGCCTTATGTATCTGGGTGCTCCTGTATTGGGTGCATATATATTTAGGATCGTTAGCTCTTCTTGTTGCAGTGATCCTTTTACCATTATGTAATGTCCTTCTTTGTCTCTCTTGATCTTTGTTGCTTTAAAATCTATTTTATCAGAGATGAGAATTGCAACTCCTGCCTTTTTTTGCTCTCCATTTGCTTGGTAGATCTTCCTCCATCCCTTTATTTTGAGCCTTTGTGTATCCTTGCATGTAAGATGGGTTTCCTGGATACAGCACACTGATGGGTTTTGGCTTTTTATCCAGTTTGCCAGTCTGTGTCTTTTGATTGGGGCATTTAGGCATTTATTCCATTGACATTTAGGGATAGTATTTGTTATGTGTGATTTTGATACTGTCATTTTGATGCTACCTGGCTGTTTTGTTGGTTAGTTGATGCAGATTCTTGATTGTGTTGATGCTCTTTTACCATTTGGTGTGTTTTTGGAGTGGCTGGTACTGGTTGTTCCTTTATAAGTGTAGAGCCTCTTTCAGGAGTTCTTGTAGAGCAGTTTTGGTGGTGATGAAATCTCTGAGCGCTTGCTTGTTCACAAAGGATTTTATTTTTCCTTCGCTTATGAATCTTAGTTTGGCTGGATAGGAGATTCTGGGTTGAAAGTTCTTTTCTTTAAGGATGTTGAATATTGGCCCCCAATCTCTTCTGGCTTGTAGGGTTTCTGCTGAGAGATCTGCTGTGAGTCTAATGGGCTTCCCTTTGTGGGTAACCCGACCTTTCTCTCTGGCTGCCCTTAGCATTTTCTCTTTCATTTCAACCTTGGTGAATCTGACGATTATGTGCCTTGGGGTTGCTCTTCTTGCGGAATATCTTTGCAGTGTTCTCTGTATTTCCTGGATTTGAATATTGGTCTGTCTTGCTAGGTTGGGGAAGTTTTCCTGGATGATATCCTGAAGAGTATTTTCCAGCTTGGATTCATTCTCTTCATCACATTCAGGTACACCTATCAGACGTAGATTAGGTCTTTTCACATAGTCCCACATTTCTTGAAGATTTTGTTCATTCCTTTTTGCGCTTTTTTCTCTGTTCTTGCCTTCTCTTTTTATTTCATTGAGTTGATCTTCGACCTCTGATATCCTTCCTTCTGCTTGGTCAATTCGGCTGTTGAAGCTTGTGCATGCTTCACGAAGTTCTCGCGTTGCGTTTTTCAGCTCCATCAATTCACTTATACTCCTCTCTATGCTGTCCATTCTCGTCAGCAGTTCGTCCAATCTTTTTTCAAGGTTCCTATTTTCTTTGCGTGCGGTTAGAACATGTTCTTTTAGCTCGCTGTAGTTTCTTACTACCCACCTTCTGAAGTCTGATTCTGTCATTTCATCACTCTCCTTCTCCATCCAGTCTGGTTCCCTTGCTGGTGAGGAGTTGTGATCCCTTTTAGGAGGAGAGGTGTTCTGGTTTCGGTAGTTTTCATCCTTTTTACGCTGGTTTCTTCCCATTTTTGTGGGTTTATCCACCTGTTGTCTGTCTCTGTCCCAGGGAGTTGGAGCTTTATGAGTTTCCGTTGCACTACTGACTTTTTTGAGTTTTCTTTCAGGTCTGACCCGCCCAGCTAGCAGCACGCCTAGCCACTGCCTGCCCGCAGGGGCTTTGCTGAGCTGCTGTGGGCTCCGCCCAGCTGCCCTGAGCTCTTCCCTGTAGTCCTTTTTATATGGGCGTAGTTAGAACTGTCTCGGCAATGGTGGCCCCGCCTCTGTTATGGGGGACTCTCTCTGTTGTGGGAGGTTGCCTCGGCAATGGCGGGTTGCCTCAGCAACGGGGGTCTGCCTCCGTAGGGGTGGAGAGTCTCAGTAATGGCGGAAGCCCCTCCCCCACTGAGCTGGGCCGTCCAGGTTCAGCTGTGCTTGGTTTGAAGGGCTCAACCCAGAGGGTTTCCAATTGCTGTTTTTGTTTTCGTTTTTGTTGGGGGTGGAAGGCTGGGACCAACCGAGCCTGATCACCTGGCTCCCTGACTCAGAGTCTTTTCTTTTAAGTTGAACGACCCCGAGTTCCGGTCGCTTGTTGAGAAGGCGCCGGGATCTCCCGTACTGCGACTCACAGAGTTGGCTTGAACTGCGGCACCAGCTCCTGGCGGATTTTTTGCCTAGGAATCTCCTGGCCTGACTCGCTATTTCAGATGAATGGCCCACTCTGCCGTCTCAGGGCTCTGCTCGCCAGCTAAGAGGGCTCCCAGACCAGTGGCTTTTGTATGGAGAACCACAGCAACAGGGAGTGGTCACAGCAGCCGCGCGGGCGGAATCATCCCCACAGGGGCCAAAACAGCCACACCGGCTGGGACTGCAACACTGGCGACCCCTCTGCCTGGGTACCTCCTGGTCTGTGGGCAATAAGAGTTCGTCTGTAAGTGCGGCGTTCACTCACCCTCTGCACTTTCACTGGGAGCTGAAGTCCTGAGCTGTTCTTAGGCGGCCATCTTCCCAGCATTCCCCAACTTCAGTTCTTAAAGCTACCTGGTTACATGGTTAGAGCTGATTCTAAGAAATCATTCTTAAATGCATTTGTTGTATTTATAATACAACAAATTAGGTTTTGCTGAAAGGAGAACACATTCTTTGTCAACTTCAGAAATGACCATATTGATATAAAAGTGTTTATAAAATCTTAGAGGTCTACTGAATGTAACATAGCTTAGTTAAAAAATTTGTAATTCCAAAAGGAATACAAATTTAGTCTCTATTTATTTGATCATTTATTTGTTTGTTTGTTGTTTGTTTTTCTGACAGCTTAGCAATCGTCTCTCACCCAGGCTAAAGTGCAGTGCCTGATCTAGGCCACTGCACACCGTGCCTCCTGGGATCAAGCAATTCTCCTTTCTCAGTCTGCCAAGTTAGGCCAGCACTAATTTACATTTTCACCAAAAGGATGCAAGGATATCCTTTCCTTTGCATGCTCACCAGAAATGATGTCCACTTCTCTTTTCGGCAATTTTGACTTACCTGAGATGAAATTTCATTGTGGTTTTAACTTGCATTTGCCTGATGGATTAGGGAGGATGATATTTGTAGTATGCCTGCTGGGAAACCATATGTCTTAGCTTAACAAATGAGTATTCACATTGTTAGCCCATCTGTTTTCAAGCTATTGAGTTGTTTGAGTTCTTTACATAATGTAAATATCCATTAGTTATCAGATGAATGGTGATCCAATAATTTCTCCCATCCTATAAATGTCTCTTCCCCTTGTTTAGTTTCATGCGGCGTGCTGGAGCACTTTAGTTTATAGGACTCCATATTCTATTTTTCTTATGTTTTTACTGTGTTTTTGCCATGACTTTGAGAAAATCTTTGCCCACACTGATGGCATGGAGCTTCTTTCTTGTGATTTTTTTCTGGTATTTTTATCATTATATGTCTGACATTAGAGCCCAGTGAGAAATAATCTGTGCTCTTTAAATTGAGGTGGGATTTCCCCTTCTCACCGTGGCTGGAATGCAGTGGCTCATTCTCTGCTCACTGCAACCCCCGCCTTCCTAGTTCAGGAGATTGTGCTGCCTCAGCCTTCCAAGTAGCTGGGATTACAAGTAGCCGCCACCATGTCCGGCTTATTTTTATTATTACATTTTTGAGATGGAATGTGGCTCTGTTACCCAGTGTGAAGTGCAGTGGTGCAAACTCTGCCACCAAAGTTGAAGATATTCTCCTGCCTTAGCTTTCTGCGTAAGTGGGACTACAGAGTCATGCTGCCATCCCCCGGTTATTTCTGACCAGGACAGTTAACGGGAATTTCTATATGTTTAATAAAAATGGGGTTTCGCCATGTCATGTAAGCTGGTCTCTAACTCCTGACCTCAGCTTAAATGCTCACCTCAACCTTTCTAAGTGTCAAATTGCATGCCTGAGCCACAACCATCCAGAAAAAAAAAAAAAAAAAAAAAAAATCAAGTTTAAACTACTTTACATGCATATCCCTATTTCCCCCCCCCCCCACCTATTTTATAAGAGAGATGTAATTTTGAGTTGTGCATTCTTGCTTATTTTTGTGAGAAGTTCGGGAGCTGCAAATGTAGCAACCTTGCTGGGATCCCCTGAATTTCTTTCTTTTTTTATTTTCTTTAGCTTAACTTTCTTGTTTTCTGCCAGTGCTGTGCTATTTCAGTAAGTAAAATTTGTAGTGTTTTATGAAGTGAGGTAGTGTGATGCCTCCAGCTTTGTGCTTTCTACTGGATTGCTCTCACTCTGCAGGATCTTCTGTGATTTCACAGCAAATTTAGGAATTTCTGATTGTCTCCATATGAAGAATGAGTCACTGACATTTTTTACAGGGGTTGCAAAGAATCTGTAGATCACTTAGGTAGTATTGATGCCAACCTTATTTTAACAAGTGGTGTGCATGCACTTGCTCAAGGACAAGTGACGCTGGGTGTCCATACCAATTCCGAAGTGTGTCTTAACGGTGAGCCAGATTCCCTCCCTGGACACACACAGAAGGTCCACAGCCATTTTGCCCTCTCTTCGAATTTTCCCCGCTTTGAGCCCCGGGTGGTTGTCCAGATTCCCTGTGCAGTGGTCTCTCTTGTCTGGGGGTCCGGGGCAGTGTGAGTGAGGATGGCAGAGGGGAGACAGCATGTCAAGGGAGACTGCGGTCATGGAAACAGAACATGACGAGCCTCGGAGAGCCATTCTGAGAGGACATCGACTCTGACAGGTGTTGGGCAGATGTTGTCGTGAATGGCAAAGGGGCCCTGGTTGAGCCCGAACTGAGCCTCAGGTGGTAGCCAGTGTCATGGCAGGGAAGCCAGCTGGCGAGGGATGATGAGACAACTATCTATTGAGCCTTCCTTCTCCCCCATTGACCTTAGATACGTATGCCTCCTAAGCAGGTTAAGGTTCCCCAGCCTGAAATGTGGGTGATAAGGGTTCCCTGATGGGCGTTTCTCCCTGAGCCCATGGATGGCCTGGGATTGCTCACTGCAGTGTGTTGCCTGAGCCTTGGCTTCTCCATGTATGTCCCAGCTCCAGGACCAACAGGCCTCTCAAGAGCCCAGCCCTGGGCTGCTCATCTAGCCTCCTCCCTGTTGCCTCTCTAGGGCCCCAGCTTCCTCAGGTAGTGCAATAGGGGATTGAGCCCCAGGCCCCAGCTGACAATCTGGGGAATTGCGGAAAGGGGTCCATGACAGGTAGGGTCATGGTGGAAAGCCAATCCCTCGAGGCCAAAGAGTGACCAGCAAGGTGCTTTCCCATAATGGGCCTCCCTACAGTGGCCCCACCTGAGAAATCCCTCCAGACCCTGGGCAGTCACGGTCAGCCAAATAGCTGAAGAAGCTCACACAGGCAATGTCCTGACTGCAGGTGGGGGCTTGGCCTTCATGACCCCAGAACCACTGGACTGAAGTGGAACAAGACACCCTGTATCCAGGAGGGAGAGGAGTTGGCAAGGCTCATGGGAGGCCTAATCTCCCTCATACCACCTCCCTACCAGGCCGGAGACATTCATTACCATGGATGCCAATGCCATGCTCCTTAATGATTACTTCATTGTGGAAGTAAAGGTTGTGACAGATGGAAAACTTTGTTCTGGCGCCAGCACCTGTGATGGCTGACTGAGTTTCTCCACCGACCTGGCCAGGGAAGAGAAAGAGGAGGGACCCAACGGGACCATTTCACCCACCAAGCTGGACTGAGGTGGCCGACTAGCTGGAGCGAAGCATGTGCACCCCCATTCCGAGCTCTCCCACTGAACCTGCCCCCCATCCAATCAGGGGGACCTCAATGGGACCCAGAACTCAGTCCCCTTCCCCAGACCCAGGCTTCCCTACCTGAGTTGCAAACCCAGAATGCAGCTGTGCAGGAATTCATCATGGTTTCTGATGTGGGTTGACCTCTGGCTGTGCTGCACGATCTGCCGCTGGCCAAGAAGCCTCCAGATGATTGGGTGGTGAGCGTGTCAGGAAACACCCTGGAGCTTTGCAAAAGCTGGATGGTGTGGGTTAGGGCTATCCTCCAGGCCTTTGGCCTGGCACCTTCCCTTGCTGGTCCTCTGTCTCTGCCCTGGGTCAGGGGCACCGTCACGGCTGTGGTGCTTGGGGACTGATGGAGCCAGGCTGAGAGAGCCTGCACTGACCAGGGGCAGGGTGCAGAAGAAGTGGGCAGCATGTCGGGGGGCGGGCTTGTCTGTTGTAAGGCTGCTGCTTCCTCAGGGTTCCTGATCTGCACGTGGCCCCCATGTTGCTGTGTGCTGGACAGGCTCTGCTGGCATCTGGGTGTGCTGTGCCCTCTTCTCCTGGTCTCCCTGAGGGGTGGGCGTGTCCCCAGGAGGGAACCGCTGTGGGTCGCAGGGGCTGCAGGGCTGTGTCTGGCCCTCCCCATTGGGCTCACGTGGGTGCAATGGAGATGACACTTGTTCTGGGCCTACACTCCTTTGTGTGAAGTGCCGGCAGAGGAAGGACAGCATGTCTGGGGAGCTGGTGCCTGCCTTGCAGAGGACAGCAGCCTTGTGCACTGTGAACCTGAGTCTTGAGCCACTTGTGTTTTTGGGGTGAGTTTGCTGGAAACAGGCACAGGGAGCAGGGGTGGTTCAATGGCTGGCATGGGCATGCCAACTCCCGTTATGCCTTTCTCAGGGAAACATCCTCTTGGACTCTGCTGGGCCTGAAGGGTCCTTAGCGCTGCTCTTCTCCCTTGTGAGTGCTGTGCTTGGCTCCTGGTCTAGATCATCTGCTCTCACGGCACTGGCAAGCAAGCTGCCCTCCTATCTCGAGGAGCCTGGTCTCAGTTCCCCTCGCTGTCCTGCGCTCCATACCCCCTCACTGTTGTGACCCTCTGCACCTCCCACTGGACTCTCCTCCCCGACCTGCCATGCCCCAGGAGGCCCAAAGCCCACCTGCTGCTGCCTGACATCCAGAAGGGACAGCTGCAAGGATATGGCTCTGGCCCAGAATCCAGGGATGCCCTGTGGCCTGGGGCACTCATGGAGCCCAGCTCCAAGGGTGGGTGGAGAAGGCTGCAGTCAACAGTGAACTGTGACAACAGAAAATTGACATCTTGGACCAGGGCCAGGGCCAGGGCTTCTGAGGTTTTTTCAATTTGTCCACATCCTCGCCAACACTTACTATTTTCCTTTGTCTGTGTTTTGAATATAATGATCTTGGCAGGTACACAGGGATCTTTCTGAACCATTGTTCCCAGAAAGACAGACCTTTCCAAACTGGCAGAACGGATGGACATTTCTCCCGACAATGTTCAGGGAAACCAGTCTCTGCCACCTACTGTCTTCTAGTGACCTCCAAGTTTCTCTTCAAAGAATCAGTATGTCCGCACGTTCAGGTCTCCTATTCTTTAAATCTCTATTTTGTTTGTTTGTTTTGAGACGGAGTCTGGCTCTGTTGCCCAGGCTGGTGTGCAGTGGTGTGATCTCTGCTCAGTGCAACCTCCACCTTCAAGTTCAAGCAATTCTCCTGCCTCAGCCTCCCGAGTAGCTGGGACTACAGGTGCCCGCCACCAAACCCGGCTTTTTGTATGTTTAGGAGAATCGGGGTTCCACCATATTGGCCAGGAATCGGGGTTCCACCATATTGGCCAGGCTAGTCTCAAACTTCTGACCTGGAACTTCGCCCACCTCAGCCTCAAAAAGTTCTGGGATTACAGGCATGAGCCACCACGCCTGACCTAAATCTCTGCTTTAACGTTTAACTTCCTCATAATTCCAGTAAACAACCTTCTCCACCAGTTCTAATCAATAGTTCACATCTGCTTGCCACTCCACAGCTCCATCCCTACTCATCCCAGTCACCTGATCACAGGTGGCTGCCTGTTCTGACCGGCTCTCAAGCATCCTTCCCTCCAAAACACCCATTCTGCCACCCCACCTCAGACCCCTGCTCTCTTTAAAATAGCCAATTGAGATTAGTCTGGCTTGCGTGGTCTAACCCTAGCCAATAGGGGAAGGACACTGCAGTAGGAATGACCCCGGTCAGGCATAAGTACCCCTTCCCCGTGTCCAAGAGTGGGATCACCATTGCTCTACCTGTGAGCCACATGCTTCTCAGGAAGTAAACTGCCTTCCTGAGAGGAAGTACCTTTACGAGCTATTTTTTGTACCATCGACATTTTACTTGTAATATAATGTAATGTCTGCAGCTGAGAGATCAGGCTCATAGTGACCAGGGATCAGACACCTGAGAGATCAGGCTCATAGCCACCCAGCACCAGAGAGCTCAGAGATTAGAGATCAGACAGCTGGGAGTTCAGGCTCATAGTGACCTGGTATCAGACAGGTGAGAGGTAAGACTCATAACTATCAGGCATCAGACAGCTCAGAGATCAGACTCACAGTGACCAGGGATCAGAGAGGTGGGAGGTCAGGCTCATAGTGACCAGAGATGAGACAGCTGGGAGATCAGACACATAGCAATCAGGGATTAGACAGCTCAGAGACCAGGCTCACAGTGACCAGGGATCAGACTGCTAGGAGATCAGGCTCATAGCGACCAGGGATCAAACAGGTGAGAGATCAGGCTCATAATAATCAGGGATCAGACAGCTAAGAGGTCAGGCTCATAGCCAGTAGGAATCAGAAATGTGAGAGATCAGGATCATAGTGACCAGGGATTGGACAGCTCAGAGATGAGGCTCATAGCAGCTAGGAATTAGACAGCTGTGAAATTATGCTAACAGTGACCAGGGATCAGACAGGTGAGAGATCAGACTCACAGTGACCAGGTATCAGACAGCTGGGAGATCAGGCTCATAGTGACCAGGGATCAGACAGCTCAGAGGTCAGGCTCATAGCCAGTAGGAATCAGACAGCTGGGATATCAGGCTCATAGTGACCAGGGATCAGGCAGCTCAGAGATCAGGCTCATAGTGACCAGGGATCAGACAACTGGGAGATCAGGGTCACAGTGATCAGGGATCAGACAGGAGAGAGATCAGGCTCATAGTGATCAGGGATCAGACAGTTCAGTGGTCAGGCTCATAGCCACCAGGGATCAGACAGCTAGGAGATAAGGCTCATAGCAGCTAGGAATTAGACAGCTGTGAAGTTATGCTAATAGTGACCAGGGAACAGATAGGTGAGAGATCAGGCTCACAGTGACCAGGGATCAGACAGCTCAGAAATCAGGCTCATAGCAACCAGGGATCAGACTGCTGGGAAATCAGGCTCATAGTTACCAGGGATCAGACAGGTGAGAGATCAGGCTCATAATAATCAGGGATCAGACAGCTCAGAGGTCAGGCTCATAGCCAGCAGGAATCAGACAGCTGGGAGATCAGGCTCATAGTGACCAGGGATCAGACAGCTCAGAGATCAGGCTCATAGTGGCCAGGGATCAGACAACTGGGAGATCAGGTTCATAGTGACCAGGGATCAGACAGGTGAGAGATCAGGGTCATAGTGACCAGAGATCAGACAGCTGGAAGGTCAGGCTCATAGTGACCAGGGATTAGACAGGTGAGAGATCAGGCTCAGAGTGATCAGGGATCAGACAGTTCAGTGGTCAGGCTCATAGCCACCAGGGATCAGACAGCTGGGAGTTCTGGCTCATAGTGACTAGGGATCAGAAAGGTCAGAGATCTGGCTCATAGTAACCAGGGATCAGACAGCTGGGAGATCAGGCTCATAGTGACTAGGGATCGGACAGGTGAGTGATCAGGCTCGTAGCCACCAGGCATCAGACAGGTCAGAGATCAGGCTCATAGCGATCAGTATCAGATATCAGACAGCTGGGAGATCCGTCTCATAGTGACCAGGGATCAGACAAGTGATGGTCTGGACTGGTAACATGTAGCCCTCCCAAAATTCTAAAAAGGTTCACAGAGAACCTTAGGCACCTGAAAGTATTAGCAGCAGAGACCTATTTATTTGTGACACAGTAGCCAACACACACACACACACACACACACACACACACACACACACACTCAGGGTGACCGTAAAAATATGTTTTAAAATGCAGGGTTATCCTTTACAAAACACTTGTCTCATGAATCTGCCAGCCAAATGTCTCACTGTGGGTGTTTCTGACATGAGTGGGAGGCCAGGCAGAGAATGAGGTTGGGGAGAGATGGGTGGGGAGTCTCACACTTCCATCCATCTGTTTCTGAATCACAGTTCTGTGTCAGAACCTGCAGTATTTGGAGAATCTGTGATTTGCTTGTTTCTTTGTTTGTTTAGAGATGGAGTCTGCCTCTTTTTGCTCAGTCTGGAGTGCAACGGTGCAATCTCGGCTCACTGCAACCTCCACCTTGCAGGTTCAAGTGATCCTCCTACCTCAGCCTCCCAAGTAGGTGGGATTACAGGTGTGAATCACCATGCCCTGCTAATTTTTTCTCTTTTTTCAGACTGGACTGCAATGGTGCAATCTAGGCTCACTGCAACCTCTACCTCCCTGCTTGAAACAGTTCTCCTGCCTCAGCCTCCTGAGCATCTGGCATTGAACCATCAAGCCTGGTATTTTTATTTATTTATTTATTTATTTTCTGAGATGCAGTCTCTCTCTGTGGTGCAGGCTGGAGTACAGTGGTGTGATCTCGGCTCACTACCACCTCTGTCACCCAGGTACAAATAATTCTCCTGCCTGAGCTTCCAGAATGGCTGGCAGGACAGGAACGCACCACCACACCCAGCTAATTTTGTATTTTTAGTACAGACGTGATTTCACCAAACTGGCCTTGAACTCCTGACCCCATAATCTGCCTGCCTCAGCCTCCCAAAGTGCTGGGATTATTGGCATGAGCCACTGCACCCAGCTCTGGCTAATTTCTGGTCATACAGAAATGCCTCTTCACCCCATATCCTAGCACTGAGTACCTTTTTTTCCTTTGTATGCAAAGCAGTGAGTGTCAACTTTGCTTTCATTGAAACACAGCAATAGAGAGGGGTTCTTCAGACCTTGCTTTCCTGAGAAATGGCTTCCTCTCAAGACGAGATGCCTTTCCTCCCAGGCAAGAGGAATGAGATAATCAACCATAATAAACCTGCTAGCCTCCACCACTCCCAGGTATCCTGGTGGTGTTACTTGAAATCAGTGTCGTGTTTGAAAACCCTGCAGACCCTCGCAGGGAGCAGGTCGTGTAGAGGGTCCGAGAGTGAATTTGAGCATTCTGTCCCATCTCTAGACCAAATAGTCCATATATGAGATGAAGCTGCGCTAGGCCATGAGAGACAGGTCTGATGGCAAGAAAAGCACAAGATCTGTAACAATAACCCAGGGACTTTGCTTCAAAGTGGAGAGGTGTGCAAACTTTCCCAGGATCAAAGCGCTGTAAGGTGGGTCCTTTGCTAGGTTGTCCTATGTATATGGGTGTCCAGAATGTTGGTGCTTTGGAAAAGCACTCCCTGAGATCCAGCTTTGAGGCTTTTAAAAAATAACCCTGGTGAGGGGAGGGCCAGGTGACGTGGCTCACACCATCATCCTCTTTTTAAGAGGCTGAGGTGGGTGGATCACTTGAGGTCAGGTGTTCAAGACCAGCCTGGCCAACATGGTGAAAGCTGTCTCTCATAAAAATACAAGTAACTGGGCGTGGTGGTAAGGGCCTGTGATCCCAGCTACTCAGGAGGCTGAGGTAGAAGAATCATTTGAACCCAGGAGGCGGAGGCTGCAGTGAGCCAAGATGGCCCCCTCCACTCCAGCCTGGGCGAAAGAGTGAGACCAAATCTCAAAAATTGTTAAGAATAAAATAAAAATGAAAATAACCTTGAGTGTTGAGCATAGTGGCTCACACCTGTCATCCCAGCATTTTGGGGGGCAGAGGCAGGCAGATCACCTGAGGTCAGGAGTTCGGGACCAGCCTGCCCTGTCTCTAGTAAAAATACAAAAATTACCCAGGTATGGTGGCGGGCACCTGTTGTCTCAGCTACTTGGGAGACTGAGGCAGGAGAATCATTTGAACCCTGGAGGCTGAGGTTGCAGTGAGCTGAGATTGTGCCACTGCACTCCAGTAAGAGTGGGTACGAGAATGGGATTCAGTCTCAATAACAATAATAATAATTTTTTAAAAAAAATCAAAAAAACCAACTGTGGTGCACAGGATTTCCCTGGAGGGGCTGAGAGGAGGCAGCAGGTGGCCCTGAGTCCTAGTGACAAGCTCCAAGAAGGAACATGACTTCTTTCTCAGAGCCCAAGTTCTGGACACAGATCTGAATTATCCACCCAGACGCTAGAAGGGTTTCCAAGATGTTTTATCCCTAAAACGTGAAATCGCAAGTGTGCATTATGAAAAAAACTATGAAGGGAAGGAGAGGATGCATGGGGATACTCCATGAAGATGAATCTTTTTTTTTTTTTTTTTTTTTTTTTTTTTTTTTTTTGACTTAAACTTGTTGAGATGGAGTCTTGCTGTGTCACCAGGCTGAAACACTGTGGTGCAATCTCACCTCACTGCAACCTCAGCCTCCTGGGTTCAAGTGATTCTCCTGCCTCAGGCTTCCAAGTAGCTGGGATTACAGGTACCTGCCAGCAGGCTCAGCTAATTTTTGTATTTTTAGTAGACACGGGGTTTTACCATGTTGGCCAGGCTGGTCCCAAACTCCGGACCTCAGGTGTTTGGGACTCCACTTGCCTCGGTCTCCCAAAGTTCTGGGATTACAGGTGTGAGCCACCATGCCCAGTGTCTTTTTGTTTGTTTTACACAGTGTGTAATGCTAGGATTCACTGATCAGAAAACACTGGGGACCACTTTGAGCAGGTCATAGAAACAGGATGGAAGATATGCCTTGGGGTATCCAGTACTTAGAAAGAGAAGAGAGATGAAAACTTACAACTTAATCTAAGTGCAATTACTTTCTCTGAGGGGGTACCAGGTATGCCATGAGGCCCATTTAGAAACATGCCAGACAAAAGAGAAAGTCAAGCTTATTAAAGAAAATGAGTTAACAAATTTGCCAAATGCCAGGGAGGAGCCACAAAAAGTAATCTGCCTGGACCTGAGGTGTCAGAACATATTTGGGTGATGGAAAAAAGCTTATTCCCATAAGCATCTCTCACGGAACAGGCTGGCCAGCATCATAGCATTTGGGAACCTCCAGAAAAATAGGGAGAGAGAGAGACAGAAAAAGAGAGAGAGAGAGAGAAACAGAGAGAGAGAGAGAGAGAGAGAGAGACAGAGACAGAGACAGAGAGAGACACGCAGAGAGAGAGAGACAGAGAGAGAGAGAAATAGAGAGAGATTGAGAGAGACAGAGAGAGAAAGAGAGAAATGCCCATTCATCTGAGTGATCTGAGTGGAGGTTTTGGAATAAAAGGAACAACTAGCTAACTATTGGAGAGATGGAATCAATGAATATCCACATCGCTGTCATTGAAGTTTACAAAGTCAGAAAGAAAGAAAAAATTAACCTGGCTGGCTCACTCCTGTAATCACAGCAATTTGGGAGGCTGAGGTGGGCAGATCACCTGAAGTCAGGAGTTTGAGACAAGCCTGGTCAACAGGGTGAAACCCCATCTCTACTAAAAGTACAAAAATTAGGCTGGTGTGCTGGCAGGTGCCTGTAGTCCCACCACTTTGGGGGGTGGACATAGGTGGAACACCCAAGGTCAGGAAGTTGAGACCAGTCTGGTCAACATGGTGAAACCCCGTCTCTACTAAACAATACAAAAATTAGCCAGGTGTGATGCCCAGCGCCTGTAATTCCAGCTACTCGGGAGGCAGAGGCGGGAGAATCGCTGGAACCCGGGAGTCAGACATTGCACTGAACTGAGATCGCGCCACCGCACTCCAGCCTGGGCGACAGGTGAGACTCCATCTCAAAACAGCACAAACAAATTAAAGATGTTGGCAGTGTTGGCTGTTTCTGAAGACTCTAGCGGGGGTTCTTATTATATCTCCCAGCTTATAGTGGTTACTGCAAATATTTGGTGTTGTCTGGTTTCTAACCTCATCACTGAAATCTCTGCCCCTCTATTCACATAATCATCTCTCTGTGCATCTATGTGTTTGACTCCTGTTTCTATAAGAAGCCAAGAGCTACCGTATCAGAGTCCACATTCGTATATTCACATTTTTTACTTTTTTGAGGCAGAGTCTAGCTCTATTGCATAGGCTGCAGTACAATGACATGATCTCAGCTCACTGCAACTTCCAAAGTGATTCTCCTTCCTCAGCCTCACAAGAAGATAGGATTATACGTGCCTGCCACCAAGCCCAGATAATTTTTGTGTGTGTGTTTTTAGTACAGACAGGGCTTCCCCATGTTGGCCAGTCTGGTCTCAAACTCCCAACCTCAGGTGATCCTCCCACCTTGACCACCCAAAGTGCTGGGATGACAGGTGTGAACTACTGCACCTCTCCGTCTCTCATTTGCAGGACTCTCATAGTGCTGTGATGACCCCGTTCTTTTTAAATAATTTATTTACTTTTTGAGACAGAGTCTTGCTCTGTTGCCCAGGTTGGAGTGCAGTGGTGCGATCTCAGCTCACTGCAACCTTGAACTGCCTCAGCCTCCCAAATAACTGCAATTACAGTCGCCCACAGCCATGCCTGACTAATTTTTTATTTTTTATTTTTAGGTGAGACAGGTTTCCCATGATGGCCAGGCTGTTCTCAAACTCCTGACCTCAAATGATCTACCCTCCTCCATCTCCCAATACACTGGGATGACAGGCCTGAGGCACCACAACTGGCTGACCCCGTTCTTTACAAGATGCTGTGAGCAGAACAAACAGATTTTTGTAAGATGCACGGTTTTTGTAAAGCTCACTCAGACAGACATTCTCCCAGACTCGTGCATGGCCAATATCATCCAGGAATGATGAAAATTTAAAGAGGAAGGAAGAAACATCTCTTCTCCACAACAGATGTTGGCAGGTGCTGTATGTATGGCAGGGTCAGGAGTTCGGCTGTGGGGATATTACCTGTTTATGCCTCTCTCAGGTGTGGGAGGTGGGGAGTGAGTCAAGAGGAGGCCTGGCAATGATGGCCTTTGCCAGGTATAAAGACCAGCTTGGCCATGGAGAACCCCCACCCCAGTGGCACTGAAGGCACTAAGAAGCAGAGACCCAGATAGATCAGCAACATGAGTCTATCCAGGGTGCCAGCAGTCTTCCGGGTTGAGAGCCTCAGGGGCAGATGGCATCCCAGGCTGAGGGTCTGCCTCCAGGAGACTCTGATCCATGCATTTTTTCTCCCTGAGCATGTGATGCTTATTAACAAAATGCTATGATCTCATCACACAAGAACAGACCAGGTAGGCAGCTGGTGCCTTAAATAATTGTTTTAACTCCTGTATGATATTTGTATATTGCCCTGCCACTTGGGAATGCCCCCAGTAGTTTTCTAGTTGGTGAGGAGGCAGCTAGGTTTTTCTTGCCACGGTTCTTCCTGGCAAACAATATATTCTCTCAAACACTCAGAAATTCTTAGTAGCAGGAACCTCTCCAAACACAGGGATGTCAAAGAACACAGCCAAAGATGGGCTGGTGAATGTCTCCTTGGATCTCTGCCTGAGAGTCAGATGAGAAAATGCACACAGCAAAATGTGGGCTGGTGGCTGTATTTGTTCCTTGGGCTGCTCATAAGAGACTGTCACCCACAGGGGGCTTTCAATAAGACATTTCCCTCTCACTCTTTCAGAGAACAGAAGCCTCAAATGAAGATGCTGGCAGAGCTAGTTTCTCCTGAGTCCTCTCTCCTGGGCTTGCAGACACCATCTTCTCCCTGTGTCCTCAGAGGGTCTTCTCTCTGTGTGTGTCTGCATCCTCACCTCCTCTTCTTAGGAGATGTCTTACTCCATTTGAGGCTGGTATCACAGAACACTATGGTCTGGGTGGCCTATAAACAACACACATTGATTCTCTCAGAGCCCTGGAGGCTGGAGTCCTGAGATCAAGGTGTGGGCAGGGCTGGCTCCACCTGATGCCTCTCTCCCGGGCTTGTGGACACCATCTTCTCCCTGTGTCCTCAGAGGATCATCCCTCTGTGTGTGTGTCTGTGTCCTCATCTCCTCTTCTTATAAGAACTCCAATCCTATTTGATCAGGGTTCACCCTAAGGATATCATGTTGAGCTTACCAATTAGCCCTGCAAAGATGCTGTTCCAAATAAGGTAATATTCCCTGGAATCTGGGCATCACATTGTTTTTGGGAGACACAGTTCAGCCCACCATCTTATTCGGAAACTGCCATTCCACAAACTCCATGGCAATTTTGTCAGCCTGGTTGGTTTTTTCTGTCTTTCTTGCTTTTCACCTTGTGACTGATCTTTTTCATTTACAGGCAGTCGAGTCTCCTTAAAGAGGGCATCGATTTGGCTAAACTGGACACCAATGCACCCACTTGGTATCAGCTGGGTAACAAAATCCTTCCTTTCTTAGGATTCTGGCGATACTTATTATGGAAAGTAAATAGCATAAAAAGAAGTGCAGATGGTTGTAGATGTGTGGTGTTGCTTCAGAGGCCTCTGTTCTGTTCCATTGGTCTGTATGACTGTTTTGACACCAGTACCATGCTGTTTTGATTACTGTAGCATTGCAGTATAGTTTGAAGTCAGGTAGCATGACATCCCCCAGCTTTGTTTTTTTATTGCTTATTGCTATCTTGATTAAGTGGGCTTTATTTTGTTTCCATATGAAGTTTTGTGGCACTTTACAGTAACAAAGACTAGGAACCCATCATATTTTCCATCACTGATAATCTGATTAAAGAAAATGGGACTCATGCACATCAGAGAATACTATGCAGCCATAAAAAAGATGAGTTCATGTCCTTTGTAGGGACATGGATGAAGCTGGAAACCATCAATCTCAGCAAACTGACACAGGAAGAGAAAAACAAACACTGCAGGTTCTCAATCATAAGTGGGAGTTAAACAATGAGAACATAAGAACAGAAGGAGGGGAACAACACACACTGGTGTCTGTCAGAGGGTGGTGGTGGGGGGAGTGATAGCAGGGCGTGGTGGGGCTAGGGGAGGCATAGCATTAGGAGAAACACCTAATGTAGATGGTCAGTGTGATGAATGCAGCAAAGTAACATGCCAAGTGTATACATATGTAGCAAACCTGCATGATCTGCACATGTACCCTAGAGCTTAAAGTATATTAATAATAAAAAACAAACAAAAATACACATGTGGCGCATTCTCTGGGGCACCTATTTTTAGAATATTTGGGATTTTCTCATAATGCATTTTTCCCTGAATGTTTTTCTTCAGCTTCTCTGAGTTCAAGGGACACAGCCCCGTCTCTACTCTTCCCAGTAAGGGGGTGTGTTCAAACTAAAAGGGGTTAATAGGGTCCACGGCAAGTCAACTCACCACACACCCCATTTTACTCCCCGTAAAAAAACCATTGTTTGTTCTCTGGCAAGATGGAGGCTGTTCATATCAGCTTTCAAAATGACAGATAAACATTACCAGTTAATGAGTGCTATTAGCAGATACATATCTGTAATTCCATCCCCAGAGTAATTTCTTTTTCAGTAATGCAATTTGCAAATGTGAGTGATTCAGTAGCTTCCATCTCTGCAGATTACCAGCTCAGCTTTGCCTCCTCTTCTCTCTGATGATTCAGGGTGGTTGGAGGCAGCCTGGCTCCCTCCAGAGCTGGAACTCTCCAGAGTGATATTTGCTTGTCTTTCTGGATTCTGAGCACATCTTGGACAGTGGAAACCTTCTGGAATGTTCTGGCTTTCCCAAAAGAGATTGACCCAGACAGGGCTTCCTAAGACAGGACAACCCAGCTTGCTCTCCCTAAATTCCTTCTCATGGATAACATCAGTTCACAGAAAAACCAGCAGCATTGTGGGACTATTTAACAAGCACATTAAAAAGAAAAAAGAAAGGTGTGTGTGGGGCGGGGGGCGGGTTGTGCTGGCTCATGCTTGTCATCCCAGCAATGTGGAAGGCTGAGGCGGGTGGATCACCTGAGATCAAGACCAGCCTGGGCAACATGGGGAAACCCTGTATTTATGAATACAAAAATAGGCTGGGTGTGGTGGCTCCTGCCTATAATCTTAGCACTTTGGAAAGCTGAGAGGTCAGGAGTTTAAGACCAGTCTGGGCAACAAGGTCAAACCCTGTCTCTTGTAAAAATACAAAAAATAGTCTTGGCAAGGTGGCTCATGCCTATAATCCCAGCACTTTGGGAGGCCAAGGCGGGTGGATCCCCTGAGGTTAGGGGTTCGAGACTATCCTGGCCAAAATGGTGAAACCCCATCTCTAATAGGATACAAAAAAAGTCAGCCAGGCAACATGGCAGGTGCCTGTATTTACAGCTACTTGGGAGGCTGAGACAGAAGAATAGCTTGAACTTGAACCCGAGAAGCAGAGGTTGCAGTGAGCTGAGATCACACCACTGTACACCAGCCTGGGTGACGAACTGACACCCTGTCTCAATTTTTTAAAAAAGGAAGAAGGAAAAGGAAAGAAAAGTAAAGAGAAAAATCGATTTTATACAAACCATGGAATACTATGCAGTTCTGAAAAAGAAGAAAATAATACCTTTTGCAGCAAGTTGGATGGAGCTGGAGAGGAATGTCCTAAGCAGTGTAACTCAGAAACAGAAAGAAAAATATCACATGTTCTCATTTATGAGAAGAAACTGCGCTATGAGTATAAAAGGGCACATGGAATAAAATAATAGACAGTTGAGTCTCAGAAGTTGGTAAGATAGGAACGAGGTGAGAGATGAAAAATTAGCTCTGGGATTCACTGTACCCTACTCAGTTAACAGGTGCCTTAGGCCAGGCTTGGTGGCTCACATCTGTAATCCCAGGTACTTGGCAGGCTGAGGTGGGAGAGTTGCTTGAACCTGGGAGGTGGAGACTGTGGTGAGCAGAGATCACACCATTGCACTGCAGCCTGGGTGACAGAGCAGCAGTCTGTCTCAGAAGCACACAAACAAACAAAAACAGGTGGACAAAAGCCTAGACTTTACCAATTGAATGTGCAACCAAAAATTCACACTGCTGCAGTAATAAGCTGCTGGCTTATGACACGTTGAGGACCCATTCCCCATGTTGTGTTTGGGCAGTTAGCTTTTGGGAACAAACAGTGAGTCTGTTCCACCTCCTTTTCTTTCTTTTATATTACTCTTTTTGTTATTTATTTATTTATTATTTATTTATTTATTTATTTATTTATTTATTTATTTGGAGACGGAGTCTTGCTCTGTCACCCGGGCTGGAGTGCAATGGTGTGATCTCAGCTCACCACTGTCTCCAACTCCTGGGTTCACGCGATTCTCCTGCCTCAACCTCTGAAGTAACTGGGATGTCAGGGGTTCACCAGCACACACGGCTAATTTGTGTAGTTTTAGTAGAGATAAGGTTTCGCCATGTTGTCCAGGCTGCTCTGGAATTCCTGACCTCAAGTGATCTGCCCACCTCCGCCTCCCAAAGTGCTGGGATTACAGGCATGAGCCACTGTGCCCAGCCTCCGGTATAATTTATCCGAAGTATAAAAACAGATGAATACGCTCACTAATCATTAGGAAAACTTTAATGAGTCTGGGCACGGTGGCTCACACCTGTAGTCACAGCACTCTGAGAGGCCAGGGCAGGCAAATCATGATGTCAGGAGTTCCCAGCCAGCTTGACAAAGATGGTGAAACCCCATCCCTACTACAAATTCAGAAACTAATTGGGCGTGGGAGTCACAAACCTGTATTCCCAGCTACTCAGGAGGCTGAGGCAGGATAATGGCTCAGATCTGGGAGGCGCAGGTTGCCGGCAGCCAAGATTGTGCCACTGTACTCCAGCCTGGTGACAGAATGAGACTTGGTCTCAAAAAAAATAAAACTAAAAAAAGCAAATGAAAGGCACATTGGTTACCATCATATTTTGCCACTGTAAACAGCACAGCAATAGTAGTAGGAGTGCAGCTGTGCTTTTGACAAAACTTTTGAGAAGACAGTGAAAATGATGCTATGTGGTGGCAGATGATAACCGAAAAGGTTGAAGAACAATCCCGGCTTGGGATTCATCTCTGTGTCTTTGCGTCTTATAAGCCAGCATACAACCTGTCCAGGGAGAAGTCTAGTAGCAGGGCCACGGAGGAGAGTCCCACAAAGAGCACTGCATATGGACAGATTGTGGGAAGTAGAAAACTTCCTTTTTAAAGTTCCTTTCTTCTTAAAGAACAAGTGTGCTCATAACTTTGTGAAGCCCTATCCTACATAGCTGTTAGACATGGTGTGCTTACAAGCACATACTAGGCTCCATGTCCTTGTACTTTAACCAAGATATCTGTGCTGGACTTGCTCACAGGCGTGTCCCAGCTCTACATTGCTTTCAGCTATTCAGAAAAGTTTTAACTTGTTAGCCAATTGTGTTCTAGTTTAAGTGGTGAGGTCTGGCACCAGCCAAGGGTGATCAGACACAGCAGCAAGGACGACCCCACATGCGTCAGGGATAATCGTGTGTGTTTTCCTTTGTTCATTGTACTCTCATGGCACAATGGCTAATGAGGGTCCCCTCCCCGCAGCTCAGGAAGCAAAAATTGCATTGCTGAAAGGTCCTTTGTCTCAGTTCTGATTTTTCTTTCCGACACCGAGCATCTATTTCCAACACAGATATTCTCCTTCTCACAAACAGATGTCCCAAAGAGTGGTTGGGAGCCGCTGGGGAAACTGAGTCACAGTGCCCTGCCTCCTGGGGTCCTCCCAGGAAGTCAGTCAGGACAGAGCTGTGTGGTGATGCCAGAGCTAATCCCACCTAACAGCTCCCTGGGAGGGAGCTTCCGACACCCTCGGCTTTCAAAGCCTCTGGCTCAGGTCAGAAATGCTGCCTTTTCCCAAAGATCAGAAAGCCATGTGTTTATTGGAGCATGGCTAAGCACATATCCATCCCTCGCTTTCCTGAAGTAAGAATTACCTGGATCAAAATGGGAACTGAGTCAGATGTCAGCTGCGAGGAGCCATCACCGCGAACCCCATTTCTGCATGTATCCATCTAAGGGGCTGCCAGCCTGTGCCCGGCTGCCACTTATTAATATGGGTTTCCACGTGCTTGGGTGGAGAGTCCGTCCTCAAGCCTCTCAGGCTGTCCCCCAGTTTCCTTGTTAACTAACTCCAAATGCGCCAAACCTGGGCTCTGCTTCTTCTTCCCTGCTGTGGGAGGTTTGGGCACCTACTGGCCACGTGGCCACCTCCTGGCCACGTGGCCACCTCCTCATCTCACCTGTCAACTCCGGGGTCGCGGCAGAGGGGTTTGATCACGAGAGGCACCTGTCCCACGAAGACCCTTCATGCCATGATCACAGGGCTCTGCTAAACCCTGGGGATGACATACCCCCAGATCTGCCAGAGAGTATCTCATTCTTATCTCCAAAATCTACAGCGTGGAAGAAACTATGGATCTAGGTGTTGATTCCTTCCTGGTTTATTTGATTCGTTGTTTTATATTATTATTATTTTTCAGAAGAAACTATGGATGTATTTCTTCTTTCATTCTTATTTTATTTATTTAGTTTTATCCATTTTTTTGAGAAGAAACATAGGATCTGTGTATGGATTCTTTCTCGCCTTATTTAATTAATTGATGTTACTTATATTGAGAAGAAATGATGGATCTATGTGTGGATTCATTCTTACTTTAAATAATTACTTTTATTTACTTCTTGAGAAGAAACTGTGGATCTATGGATTCATTACTCTTATATTATTTAATATTATTTATTTTTTTGAGAAGAAACTATGGAATTTGGTGCTGATTAATTCTTGTTTTATCTAAGTAATCAGTTTTAGGGTTTTGAGAAAAAATGATGGATCTATGTAAGGACCCATTCTTAGTTTAACTAATTGTATTTTCCTTTTGAAAAGAAACTACACATATATGTATTGATTCATTCTTTTTTATTTAATTAATTGATTTTATTTTTTAGAAGAAGTTATAGATCTAAGTGCTGATTCATTCTTGTTTTATTAAATTAATTTTATTTATTTTTTGAAAAGAAACCATAGATCTAGGTAGAGATTCATTCTCACTTCATTTAATTTATTTATTTTATTTACTTTTTTGAGAAGATATGATTCATCTAGGTGCTCATTCCTTTTTGTTTTATTTAATTACATAATTGTATTAATTTTGTCAGAAGAAATTGTGGATCTAGGGATTCATTCATTCCTTTTTACTTTAATTAATTAATTTACTTTATTTTTTAGAGGAAACAACAGATGTAGGTGGTGATTCATTGCTGTTTTATTTCATTAACTTTATTCATTTTTTGAGAAGAAACTTTAGATCTACCTATTGATTCATTCCTATTTAATTAATGAATTTGCTGTGGCATTCTCACTCTGTGTCACTCATGGTTAGAGAATATTCCCAGTACATGACAACATGACATATATCTTTTTTTTTTTTTTTTTTTTTTTTTTTTTTTGGGAGATGTGGTTTAGCACTTGTTACCCCAGACTATGGTGCAGTGGTGAGATCTCTGTTCACGACAAGCTCGGCTTCCTGGGCTCAAGTGATTCTCCTGCCTCAGCCTCCCAAGTAGCTGAGATTACAGGTGCCTACCACCACATGGAGCTAATTTTTGTATTTTTATTAGAGAGGAGAATCACTATGTTGGCCAGGTTGGTCTGGGTCTCCTGATCTTGTAATCTGCCCCCCTGAACCTCCCTAAGTGCTGGGATTACAGGTGTGAGCCACCACATCCAGCCATATTGTTTTATTATTATTATTATTAATATTATTATTATTATTATTATTCTGAGATGGAGTTTTGCTCTTGGTGCCCAAGCTGTTGTGCAGCAGCATGAACTCCGCTCACTGCAACCTCAGGTTTAAGTGATTCTCCTGCCTCAGCCTCCAGAGTAGGTGGGTGACAGCTGCTGGCCACCATACCTGGCTAAGTTTTGCATTGTTAGTAGAGATAGCGTTTCACCACGTGGGCCATGCTGGTCTTCAACTCCTGGCCTCAAGTTAGATTTACTTATTTCTTGGAGAGCAGACTTCCTAAGTGTTGAGTAGGATAGGTAACTCAATGTCTAGGCTCAAAACCTTAATTTTGGGTTGGACTTGGTGGCTCACACCTTTAATCCAGGAATTTTGGTAGGCTGAGGCGGTGTATCACTTGAGGTCAGGAGTTCGAGACCAGCCAGACCAACATGGTGGCACCTGGCGTCTACTAGAAATACTAAAATTATCCAGTCCCAATGGCAGGTGCCTGTAGTCCCAGGTACTCATCAGTCTCAGGCAGGACAATCACTTGAACGTGGGAGGATGAAGTTGCAGTGAGCTGAGCTGTAGCCACTGCACTCCAGGTGGGCAGGACACTGAGACTCTGTCTCAAAAACAAAACAAAACAAAACATAATCTTATTCTGAGCAATGGCTCTTCTCTGGCTGTACCTCAGACTTTGGAAAGGGAAGATATGTATTTTTGGAAATGTTTTAAATTTTTTAATGTTTAAAGTTTTTGGAGATGCAGTGTCACTCTGTCACCAGGCTGGAGTGCAGTGGTGCCACGTTAGCTCACCACAACCTCTGCTCCCAGGTTCAGATGATTCTCCTCCCTCAGCCTCCAGAGTAGCTGTGATTACAAGTGTGAGACACAATGCCTGGCCTTAGGGGATGCATTTTCTATGAATTTTGTGAGAGCAAGGCTGTTACAGATACAACATCCTTCAGCAAATGTAAAGAAAAGACAGGAATTCTATCAAATTACAGGAAATCCACCAAGCTTTGCACACAGCAAATCTCTAGGTTACACAGATTAAAGCTTTCCACCTATTTTTTGTTTGTTTTTTGAGAAAGAGATTTTGCTCTTGTTACCCAGGCTGGAGTGCAGTCGCACCATCTTGGTTCACTGCAGCCTCCCCCTACCAGGATCAAATGATTCTCCTTCTTCAGCCTCCCGAATAGTTGGAATTACAGGAATGTGCCACCCTGCCTGGATAATTTTATATTTTTAGAAGCTGTGGTTTTCTCCATGTTGACTATGGTGGTTTCAAACTCCTGAACACAGGTAATCCTCTCTCCTTGGCCTACCAAACTGCTGGAATGACAGACCTGAGCCACTGTGCCCGATGGTTAGGATGATTATCATTATTGAGAAAAGTCTGACTTGTTGCTTAGGCTGGGGTGCAGTGGCTTGATCTCAGCTCACTGCAACCTCTGCCTCCTGAGTTCAAGG
Source organism: Saimiri boliviensis (assembly GCF_048565385.1). Lineage (NCBI taxonomy): Eukaryota > Metazoa > Chordata > Mammalia > Primates > Cebidae > Saimiri > Saimiri boliviensis. The sequence continues at coordinate 17,148,071 of NC_133471.1, read as the reverse complement.
GATTCTCCTCCCTCAGTTTCCCGAGTAGCTGAGATTATAGGCACATAGCACAATGCATGGCTAATTTTGTATTTTTAATAGAGATAGGGTTTCACCATGTTGGTCAGGCTGATCTCGGACTGCTGGCCTCAGGTTATCCTCCATCCTCGGCCTCCCAAAGTGCTGGATTACAGACCTGAGCCACGGTGCCTGCCCTCCCAGCTAGTTTTTTCTCTACGTCCTTTAAGTTTTCTGCTTGCAAACTCTGAAGTCTGTGAGTCCCTTTCCTCTGTACAGAAAATGTCCCTCTTACCAGCCATTCCCAAAAAGCTGTCTCCATTTACTGGAAACCTCCAGTCTGGTATCCGTCATCCACATATGTTTTTGTCACCAAAGACCCACTTTTCTCCTCAGAAGGACCGTTGTCTTTCTCAAAGGGCCTTTCACTCTGCAATCAGAAGGGATTTCTAAAAAATTAGTTTCCATGTCTGCCTTTGGACAATGTTTTTGATGAGCATGGCAGACTTGCGGCTGGCAGGCTGAAGTTACCACGGATCTGTGAGCATTTTCACAGGGTCATTAGGCTCAGTAACACCCCTGCAAAGACTACCTGAGAGGGTACACAGGTCGCTGTTATTTCTAATCAGGACCCAGTGTGAAGCTTTCCTGTGTCTACAAGCAGGAGGCCTTTTCCCATATGATTGTCTTGGTTTAGAAGTGCCTGTTCCTATCCTTCACCCACTTTTGGATGGGGTTCAAACTGACACAAGAACAGAAAAATAAACACCGCATGTTCTCACTCATAAGTGGGTGTTGAACCATAAGAACACATGGACACAGGGAGGGGAACATCACACACTGTGGCCTCTCGGGCAGGTGGTGGGGGCGAAAAAAGAGATGCAAGGGGATGTGGAATTGTAGAGCGATGGCAGGGGTTGTGTACTGGGGGGAATAGCAGGGGGTGGAGCTTATGGTGGGAATAGCAGGTTTTTGGAGGGTAGGGTAGGAATAGCAGTTGGTGGGGACCTAGGGGAGAAACAGCAGGGAGTGGGGGCTAGGGGAGGAATAGCAGGAACTAAGGGCTATGGGAGGGATAGCAGGGTGTGGGACTAAAGGAGGTACAGCAGGTGTTGGGGGTTAGGGTAAGGATAGCTTGGGGATGGGGGACTAGGGGATGGACAGCAGGGGGTTGGCTCTAGGGGAGGAATAGCAGGGGGTGGGGGCTAGGGGAGGGATAGCATTAGCAGAAACTCCTAAAGTAGATGATGGGGTGATGAATGCAACACACCACCAAGACACATATACACCTATGTAATAATCCTGCACGTTCTGCACGTGTACTATACAACTTTAATAATTATTATTTTAAAAGCAGGTGGTTCTTTCGCTGAGGATTAGGCACCCACTTCAGACTTGGGGCCTCTGTGGAACCTGTTTTCTTTTCTATTTTATTTTATTATTTTTTTTCTTTTTAGATGGAGTCTGGCTATGTTGCCCAGCGTGGAATGCAGTGGCACCAACTTGACTGACTGCACAATCCACCTTCTGGGTTCAAGCGATTCTCCTGCCTCAGCCTCATGAGTAGCTGAGACTACAGGCACCTGCTACCACAGCGGACTAATTTATTTATTTATTTTAGTAGAGATTGGGTTTTACCGTGTTGGCCAGGCTGGTCTCGAATTCCTAACCTTATTATCCAACCTTCTCGGTCTCCCAAAGTGCTGGGATTACAGGGATCAGCCACCGAACGCAGCCCTGGGAAAATGTTTTCAAGAAGAGAAACAGTTAAAATGGTTCATGTGCCATTAAGTGTATTTTGCCAAAATCAGAAAGAGTGCTACAGGAAATGGCAGAATCCTTCAGAAAGTGACCCTGAGGTAAACACTTTATAAAAACAAGAGGAAGGGAGGCTCTCAACCTATAGAATTAAAATACTTTGCTGGGCATGGTGGCTCACGCCTGTAATCCCAGCACTGTGTGAGCCCGAGGCCAGAGGCTCACATTGGGTCAGGAGTTTGAGACAAGCTAGGCCAACACGGTAAAATCCATCTCTACTAACAAATACACAAATTAGCCAGGCGTGGCGGTGGCTGCCTGGAATTCCAGCTACTCAAGAAGCTAAGGCAGGAGAATCACTCGATCCTGGGAGGCAGAGGTTGCAGTGAGCTGAGATTGGGCCACTGCACTCCAGCCTGGGCAACAAGAGGAAAACTCTGTCTAGAAAAAGCAGGAAGGAAAACCAAGGTGGGAAGTTTTGTTCTGTGTAACCTGTAGCTGAGCTGTGTGCTGGGCTTGGCTGTCTTCTTGGAATTAGGTAGAATTCCTCTCTTTTATTCCAATACCTTTGGGAAAGGATGTTCTGTCTGTACTACCTTTGCTCTCATGCAGCTGTATAGAAAATGCATCCTTAGGGCCAGGCATGGTGGTTCACCAAAACGGTGAACCCACTTGTGAAACCACCAAATCGGGACGCTGAGACCAGAGGATCCTTTGAACCCAGGAGGCGGAGGTTGCAGTCAGCCCAGATCATGACATTGCACTCCAGCCTGGGCAACAAGAGCAAAACTCTGTCTCCAAAAGTAATAACCATTACATTTGCTAAAAAAATAAAAAAAATAAAAAATAAAAAATAAAAAAAATAAAAATGCATCCCCTTTTGAACTTTTTTTCCCTTGCATTTTCATGAGTGAATTCTAAAATGGGAACCGGTTTTTTAGTTTTGTTCCCACAGCATGGCACATACCAAAAAAGAAGCCAGCATTTCCAGCCACTCCAGCTTGGGAACAAAAGACGTTTTCTGTGGGTTTTTACCAAATTTATTTTACTTAAAATGGGCCAATGATGGCCCTGTGCACGTAGTTTTACAGGCACAGGAGTAGGTGGCAGAGAGCTGTGATTACGCTACTGTACTCCAGTCTGCGTGACACAGTGAGATTCCATCTCAAAATTTCTGCAGGTCCCGAGTGTCAGACCAGGTAAGATTTTCTTCATTCTCCCCCATCTGCAGACACAGAAATGACTCATCATACATAAAACAGAGCAGATCAAAATTTTGGAAAACTCCCTCCAGAAGAAATTATCACTGGTCTGCAGAAACCTGACGTCCATCAAAGCAGAAAGAGCTGGAAGAAGCAGACTCCCTCTGCAGAGAACTCAGAGGCACAGCAGATGGACAGGTGGGTTCGTTCTGAAGAATGAAGAGGCATGGATTTAGCACAGGTGGTTCTAATTCCATCATCCTCGGTCTGACAGAGACGGAACGCCAACCTCTGCCCCTCAGGCACCTTCGTCCAAAGTTTAAAAACAGTCTGGGTGAATGTAAGCACATATGGGCACCTGAAACACAAGGCATGGTTTGTAATGGAGATATAGCCCACCTTGATGGAAGCACTGGCAGACGACAAAGAAATGAATGCAAACACTGCAGATTCTGATAGAAGTGAAACTAGGAAATGCAGTTCTCATTGACTCCTGAAATCACAGTCAGATATTGTGTTACTACAGTATAATTTCTCCCCCACCACCAATATTGTTCATGACGGAAATATTAGCAACTTTGGAGAACTTGAGAAAAAAATTATTTTTCTTTTCATTGTGAATCTCATTCTTTCTCCCAGGCTGGGTTACTACGGCATGATCTTGGCTCACTGCAATGTCTACTTGATGGGTTCAGGTGACACTCCTGCCTTACCCTCCGAAGTAGCTGAGATTACAGGGAAACACCACCACACCAGGAAAACTTAAGTATTGGTTTTTAGTAGAGACTGGGTTTTACCACAATGTTCAGGATGGTCTCGAACTCCTGACCTCTGCTGTTGTGTCCACATCGATCTCTGAAAGTGCAGGGATTGCAGGCGTGAGTCACTCTGCCCAGTCATGGCCAGATAATTTTTGTATTGTTAGTAGAGACAGGGTTTCACCATGTTGGCCAGCCTTGACTCAAACCCTTGACCTCAGGTGCTCCACCTGCCTCAGCCTCCCAAAGTGCTGAGATTACTGGGCTGAACCTCCACACCAGGTATGGAAAAGCTGAAGAAACAAATTAATGACACATTTCCACCTAGCTGTCAAAATCACAGATCACTTTTGTGTCTCCATTACTCTTTGTCCTACTCTCTAGTTAATGACGATAAAAACAATTATACATCTTTTCTTTGTACTATGTACACTTTTTGAAAACCTCATTTTGGCCAGTGTGGTACGTACACCTTCAATCCCAGCACTTTGGGAGCCTGAGATGGGTGGATTACTTGAGATCTGTGGTTCAAGGCCAGACTGACCAACACGAAGAAACCCAATCTCTACTAAAAACACAAAAATTGGCCAGGCAGGCAGGTCCCTGCCTGTGATCCCAGTTACTCGGGATGCTGAGACAGGAGAATCTCTTGAAACCTGGGAGGTGGACGTTGAGGTGAGCCAGCATCACAACAGTGCTCTCCAATTGGGCAACAAGGCTGAAACCTCATCTAAAAAAGAATGTGTTTTAAGCTCTGGGGTGTGGGGAACACTCCCACGTGAGACCCCTAAAAGGCGTGAGTCTCACTATACGGTGAGTTTGATCCCAAACACACTTTCCTACTGAAGGCAGTCGAGCTATCCAGAAATATAGGAACTGAAAGATGAATGATCAGTTTCTAATATCAACCACAATATTGTTTGGGCCTAAAACTATGCGTTGCTGCTAGACTGAGTGACCCCCTACCGGCAACCAGTTCCTGCTTTTAACCTTTTTATGACTTTAAGAGTAATCCTTAAACCTTACTTACCAGACTGCCTTGTACCCTAGATAATGGTTTAACTGTCGACATTTGCAAAGCAAATACCACCATAAGGGATGGCTTTGATTCCTGACTCAGAGATTCCTGAATGGGGAAATTGAGTTAAGTTGAGTTAGGAGTAGACAAAGGAGAATCTGGTTAAAAGATATTCTGATAAGCAAAACCAGAAAACCTTTTCACAGCTCAGTTCTAAAACAAGATCAAACCAGAGATACCTGCAGCCAGGAGGAATAATGTCTGGATGTAAACAAGCTTTGTGATCACAGGAAATTCTGTTTACAACCACTGATTGCATATCTGACTTCTCTATTGTATAGGCCATGTAAGGTATACATTTGCATTTCCTCTTGCAACCATTGTGTATTTGACTTCTCTATTGTATAGGCCATGTGAGGCATACATTTACATTCCTCTTACTATGACGAAAACCAGAGCCAAGAAAGCGTATTTATTCCTGGCCTTTGAAAAATAAAATTTGCTGTTTAGGCACAGCCTATCAGCCCTCCAGACGCCTCACTTTCTCTCTCTCTGTCTTTATTATTTTCCCAGGCACACTCCCTCTTCCAGGTATTGGGACCCTCTTGCAGGTCGAGAGACCCCCGGGCAGACGTGCCTACCCGTCCTGGATGGTCCACGACACTGGGGAACACAGACAAGTGTGCCGCTTGGTTACATAGGTAAACAGTCACGGTGGTTTGCTGCAGCAGCCAACCCATCACCTAAGTATTAAGGCCATCATGGTTTAGCTATTGCTCCTGATGCTCTTCCTCCCACCATTTACCCTGAGAGTTGCTGGTGTGTGATGTTCCCCTCCCTGTCTCCATGTGTTCTCATCTCAGGAGCGAGAACAGGCAGTGTCTGGATTTCTGTTCCTGTGTTAGTTTGTCGAGAATGAGGGTTTTCAGCTCCATCAACATCCCCACAAAGGACAGGATGTCATGTGTGAACATATTTATCCAGGCTTTCTGAGAAAAACACAGCATACTGCTACATGCACATACATAGCAGCATGATTCACAACAGCCCAAAGATGGAGATAACCCAGGTGTCAAATTCATGGATGAACGGGTAAACAGAATGTGCTCTGTGAATTCAGTGGAATACTATACAGCCAGGAAAAGGGATGAGGCTCAAACACAGGCGGCAATGTGGATGAATCTTGAAGACATCAGGCTCAGTGAGAGAAGCCAGGTATGAAAGGCCACATAGCATATGACTTGATCTAGAACAGGCACAGATTTCAGAGACAGAAATTAGAACTCTGAGTGGCAGAGACTAGGAAGGTGGAATGGGGAACTGGTGTTTCTCTTCTTTTCTTTCTTTCTCTTTGTTTGAGGCATAGTCTTCCTCTGTCACCCAGATTGGAGTACAGTGGCTTCATCTGGACTCACTGCAGTCTCCCTCTCCAGGTTCAGGCAATTCTCTGCCTCAGCCTCCCAAGCAGCTTGGAATTACAGGTGCGTGCCACCACGCTCAGCTGATTTTTCCATTTAAGTAGAGACAGGGTTTCACCGTTTTGGCCAGAATTCTCTTGATCTCTTGACTTCCTGATCTGCCGGGTGTGGCCTCCCAAAGTGCTGGGGTTACAGGCATGAGCCTTCTTGCCTAGTGTGGAAATTGGTGCTTAATGTGGACAGTTTCTCTTTGGGAAGATGGAAACATCCTGGAGGCCCATGGTGATGGTGGTTGCATAATTACTTGAATGTCCTTATTACCAGTGAATTGCACTCTTTAAAACAGCTGAAATCATAGATGTCATATTATGTGTGCTCTACTGCAATGATTATAAATTATATTGCTGTTGACAGGAAAAGAAACTTTCTTTTGTGGAAAAAGATAGCATTTAGCAGGCAACAATGAACCTGCGCAACAGTAGATATAAAAATACACATATTTGACATAGATTCTCACTCTGTCGCACAGGCTGGAGTACAATGGCAGGATCTCAGCTCACTGCGACCTCTGCTTCCCTGGTTAAAGCAATTATCCTACTTCAGCCTGCGATGCAGCTGGGATTACAGGTACCCACCACTAAGGCCAGTTAATTTTTGTATTTTTAGTACAGACGAGGTTTCACCGTGTTGGTCAATCAGGTCTCAAACTCCTGACCTCAGGTGTGCTCTGAGACCTGGAGTGCTCACCTGACATTTTATCTGTTCTGTCTCTGAGGGCCTAATTCCCTTGGGTGGTACTGCACTGGATTGAGCCACAGGCCCTGGCTTATGATCTGGGCGACTGGGGAAATGGTTTGGGACAGGTCAGGCTGTGGTTCAAAGCCAATTCTCCAGAGGCCTGGGAATAATCAGCTAGGTCCTCTCCCAGGATCTGCACAATGGCCCTACCTCAGCAATCCTGCCTTACCCTGGGCAGTCATGGTGCACCAACCAGCTGAAGAAGTTCAGGTAGGCAGTATTCTGCCTACAGCTCGGGGCTTCACCTTCATGATCCCAAGACCACGGAACTGCAGTGAAATGAGAAATGCTGTATCCTGGAGAAAGAGGAGTCAGGAAGGCCCAAGCCAGGCATATCCCTCCACATACTACCTCCCATACCATGCCGGGAGGCACTCCTTACTGAAAATGTAACAGGATAATCCTTAATGATCACTTCAGTGTGGAAGTAAAGGTCGGAAGGAGAAAAAAACCTTCATCCTGTGGCCCATTATTGGAGATGTCTGAGTTCCTCAGCCTGCGTGGCTGAGGAAAAAGAGGACAGACTCAAAGTGACCAAACATCTAGTTGGACTGAGGTGGCCTGGTAGCTGGGGTGTGTTTCCCCTGCCCAGCTCTCTCCTGAGATAGGCTGAGGGCTCAGGAGGGCACCCCACCCTGACCCAGACACATAAGCCCTTATGAAGACCCAATCCCCATTGCCTGACCTGTAAGTCCATCATGTAGCTAAGCAGGACTTCATACTTCCTCTCTGATGCCGGTTGACACGTGGGTGTGCTGCACAATCTGCCTCGGGTTAAGGAGCTTCCATATGATTGGCTGGGCGTGCCACAAAACACCCTGCAAGTTTGCAAGAGCATCAAGAGTGTAGGACAGGGCTATGCCCAGACCTCGGACCTGGAACACTTTCGTGGTGGTCCTCTCTCACTGTCGGGAGTTGGGGCACTGATGTGGCTGTAGTGGTCTTGGGGGCAGGTGGAGCATGACCGAGAAAGCCTCTACAACCAGCAGCCAGGCACAGAAATAGTGCGCAGCCGGTTGGGGGCAGGGTGGCGTGGTGTGAGGCAGCTGCTTCCTAAGGGTTGCTGAGCTGCACAGGTGGTGCTGCTGTCCAGGCATGCAGTGTCCTCTTCTCCTGGCCTCTCTGAGAAGAGCAACGGAGCTCACCCCCTTAGGTGCAGCCCCGCCAGAGGGAATAGTATGTGTCAGGGGTGCCAGTGCCTGCCTTGCAGAGGACAGCAGTCCTTTGCAACATGAACAGCCTTGACTACCTTGGGCTTCTGGGGTGAGCATGCTGGAAACAGGCGTGGGCACAGGGGTGGCTTAATGGTTGCCATGGGCGTGCAGATTCCCTTTCCTACAGGGGGTTTCACAGAGAAATGTGCCCTTGAACTTTCTGCTGTGGGTGAAGGCTTCATGGTGAGGCTATTCCCCCCTGTTAGTGATGAGCTTGGCTCCCCGTTCCTACTCTGTGATCTCACACAGACATAAAAAAGCTGCCCTCTGACCTACTGGACGCTGGCATTGGCTCCCCTCATTTTCCCCATCCCTGCCTTCTGCCTTAACTCTAGCACCTCTGGCTGGCTCCACCAAAGCCTGCATTGGGAAGTCTGAGCTCACCCTCTGGTGCCAGTCATCCCAAATGGGCAGTTGCAAGGATACTGCTCTGGTCCACAATCCCCCGGCTCTGTGCACTAGCCACCCTCTCCTACCTCCAGGCTGAACACAATGCCCTCCTCTGGCCTCCCGCAGACACCTGCTCCTGCTGCTCTACACACGCCAGGGAACCCCTACACGGTGTGGACCAGTCCTTGAAAAACCCATGGGCCTTGCCCTGATGAGCATCCGTTGCTAAAGCTACGTGGATCCAGAGTTCCTGGGATGCGCCACCGGGCTGCCGTCCCACGCATGCACCTTGGGGCCCTGGGCCCCAGAGGGATCAGCTATGCCCAGCAGCCTGGAAGACACAGGGCAGGCCCTGGACCTGCGAAGCCCTGACGGCAGCGGTGCATGCAGCTGCCTGCTGGCGGGAACCTCTGGGTCGGCAATGCAGTGTCTTGGGTGCGCACAGCACAGCGTGTACACAGTCCATCCACGGGTGACCCTGGCGGCTGGCCTCCGGTGTGCCTAGGACCCAGCACCAGAGGAATGCTTCTGGGAGTGCAGCATCCTTAGGGAGGAAGCACGGCACTCGGGGTCTGTATTCGCCTAGACCTGCCAAGAGTGCAGACAAACTCCACCCCAGCAAGGTTCCAGGCAGCTTTCCTCCCACGCGCCTGCCCCACCCCACTTCCCCCAAGCCTCCTCCTCGCCGCCCTTGCCGCAGCAGCCAGCGCTGGTCCCTCTCCCTCTCCTCTGATCTGCAGCATTCAGGACCATCTGCCTGGCCTGCCTAAGGAAGTGAGACGTTTCATGTGTTCGCTGCGGGTCAACGGCCTGCCACAGTCACGAGGCCATCGAAATTCCACGCCCACAATTCCAAAGGGCTGGCTGCCCGCCTGGCCTGTGCGTTAATCCAGAGCCACTGGGCGGAAACTCGACCAGCTCGTCACCCATGGCTCGCCCGATGAGGGTGGAGCTGCAGGACACCCGGATGCGGCCACGCCCCTCCGCCCTGGAAGACCGCCACCCACCGTCGCACTGATTGGCTGCCGACAGGCTGTTTCGGCTACTTCCGTAGGGCTGCCGAGGGATCTTTCCCGGCCTGTCGGCTTCTGGGCCTCTCAGTCGGCGCCCGGGGCTAGAGGCTTCCAAAGCCAGATGCAAGCAGCCTGAGGGCCCGGTGACCCAGAGGCTGTTTGTCCTGCTGAGAAGCACCTGTAATTTCTGTTACTCTGCTCAGGTTGGTCTCGCCAGGCGTTCGGACGTTGTCAATGAAAGGGGCTGGGGTTTTCAGTGTGCGGGCGTTGAATTATGGGAGGAGACGGTAGAGCGGGCTGCACCTTAGCGCCCGTGAGAAACTCGGGTTTGTTAAACTCACGGATGTTTCTTGAGGATTCTTGCTTTTACTGTTGGACGTGTCCGATATGGGGGCAGCTTGTGGGAGAGGGACCTCGGGCGCCATTGTTTTCCTGTGCACATTTTATTGAAACGGTTTTTCTCTGTCAGTGTGGTCATAACTCAAAAACACAGGCAGTGTACTTACGCAGTGCGATCCGGGAAACAAAAAAACCTTGTACTTTTAGTTAGCACGTTTCAAATGTCTGATTTTCTTCATAGGACTGCAGCATGCTAAGGTTGGCAAAGATTGCTGACTTTCGCGTTTGTAGAAGTCTGGAAGCATGAAAAATCAGTTTAAATTTGCCTCTTTTAAACCTGTAATTGTCTCCCTCCTTCCGTGACAGTATTTGAAAGACGTTTCCTGTATCTCAGGTACCATCAATAATTTAAATGGAAGAAGTGTTTGCAATGGATATCTATGGCGGTAGTTAGGCAAAAACGGAAGGAAATAGATGCACTTAAGGTTTTGTATTGACCTGGCAAAGTGACGTACTCCTGTAATCCCAACATTTTCGGAAGTGAACGTGTAAGAATGACTTGAGGTCACGAGTTGGAGGCTAGCCTGAGTAACATAATGGGGGTCGATTAATCTGTTGCCATTCTGGCACCAGGGACCGGTTTAGAGGAAGGCAGCCTTTCCACAGACTAGGGGTTGGTAGGGGGAAGAAGGTGGCAAGTGAGAGGCGGCAGCTTTGCATGGGGCTTCTGCTCGGAACAGCGTGATGGAGCAGTTTTGGCTGCAGCGGGGCTGGGTGGAGCGCAGGGTGGCGTAGCGGGGTGGCAGGGAGGACGGTGTCATGCAGCTGTGGCACCTCACGTCATTCTCAGACGTTACATTCTCCTGACGCGATTGCCACTGACATTTCTCACATGCGTAGTCCAGGTTACTGCTCCTAGCCTCCGCCGATCCCAGTGGAGGTGCAGCTCAGAGACTTAGAGTGCTTCACCCCTCGTTTGCAGCCTGGTCCTTCAAAGGCCAAAGATGTTTATGGCTGAAAGCCAGAGTATGCGGGTACCGGACCTAGTTAGTGTATATTTCAAATCACTAAAAGTTTGTACAGTGTTTAAAATGTTCTCCCCCAAAAAAGCCTGCAGTTTAAGTAGCTCAGTTTAATCATTTATCGAAACATCAGGTTTTGCGTGGCAGTTCACCCTTGAAAGTGATGGCACTTTGGTAGCACCATGATGGCATATCGGTTGAGCCCAAAAGTTTCAAAGTTGGTCAGCATGGTACAACCTGCATCTATTGAAAGACACACACACACAAACACACCCTTGCACACGCACGTACCTTTGCACACACCCCTGCACACACACACACACACACCAGCTCTTGTAGCAACACATACTCTGGCACACACACACACCCCTGCACACACCGTTGCACACACATATACACACCAGGTCTGGTAGCAGGCCACTGTAGTCCCAGCTTCTTGGGAAGTTCCTATGTGACAGGATCACTTGAGGCTGGGTGGAGGAGGCTGCAGGGAGCAATGCACATTGGCAGCAGGAAACTTCTTAACAAAATTGTACTTCATAAATATATAATTTTCAAATAAAACGATTTAAATTGGGGATTCCTGTGTATTTCCACTTTGTAAAATTAGAATAGCTTCTGTTACCTAGTTTTTCTAAAGAGTTTTTTCTCCGGAATGTAGTGAAATGCACCATTAATCCATGAAGCCATTCTGCCTTTTGCTCTTTATGTTACAGATTTTTCATATAGGATGTAAAGTACTTTAAAAGAGGTCAGCCCCTGTAGGGGAATTTCACATCAGTTTTCAACACAGGGTGTAATGCAATTTAATCTTTTCACCTTTTTATTGTTATCTAAATATAGATTATTTTTTACCATTTACAGCAACATTATGGAAGCAGATCGCCCTGGCAAGCTTTCCATTGATGGGTTCACTAAAGAAGCCAATGAAAAGATGCTAAAAGCAGTATTTTGGAAACACGGTCCGGTGTCAGAAGGTAACCCTTAAAACCAACATATATGTATTTTTTTTTCCAAAGTGAACATATACTTAATATATGTAATTGGTTACATAATTTTTTTGTTTGTTTTTAAACTCCTGTTTTGAAGTTTCTGTACGGTATTCAGAATATTGTCATGGCAGCAGGTGAAGGGTCTGTGGTAAAGTTCACCTGCATACTACTGCCAATTGGATAGTGTTGTAACCCAGTGAGCTAGAAGAGGAGCACCACTCTCTAAGTTCCAAATTAAGAGTTCTTTATTTGGCAGTGACTGAGAGTCAGCCCACCCTCAAAATCTCTCAGCCCCGACAAAGTGGCTTGATTTTCCTTTATACCTTGATTTAGGTAGGGGAGAGGGAGGCGAGCTGAAGCAGAATTTTACATAAGCAAAACAAGCAAGTTAGATAAGGAAGCTGGTAACCGGAAGGCAGGAGGTTCCCAGGATGGTTGGTCGCTAATGGTATTTGCATACAAGCATCTAGAGGTAGCAGGGGGAACTTTCCATACACTCAATCTCCGAGGAAGGCATTGAGAGTAGCTGGTAGACTTGCCAAGCAGGAGGTGTTTACAATGGTTACAGGTACTGGGGACAGTGTGAACCACACTTTGAATGCAGTGTGACCCAGGAATACATGTGGAGGGGGCGGAGTCATGGAGGGAGAAGCTAAAAGGAGCATGTCATGCTCACGGCTAAGACAGAGTCAGTTAGGCTAGCACAAGCTAGGTTATTGCAATACAAGCAAATGTAAATTTGTTTGGTGGTAGGGAATGAAATGGATTGAAATAAGCTGTCTACAGGGGTGACGTAGTGTTAAGAATCACAGTAAAAATGTGAAGTGCAATTTGCTCGATTTTGATGTAACATTCAGGTAGCTAGTACTATCGAAAGTCCGTTACATAAATGAAAAGGTTTTCACATATTTTCATTCTTTTGTTGAAAGGTCAAAGCAGGAAGTGCAGAGGCTTTGCCTTCATTACTTTTGAGAACCCTGCAGGTGCTAAGCATGCTGCCAGAGATAAGAATGGAAAGGTAAGGTTCCCTTATTAATGCTATTCTAACTCTGTTCTTCAATTAACAGCATCTCTAGGTCTTTTTCATACTAGTACACTTTGAAAATAGTATAATGACGTATGAATGGAAATGGTTTAGCTGTCCTCTTTCTTGGACATATAAATGCTCTGTAGTTGGAAGGGTACTGGAACAAACATTATACAAATTACCTTATGGCAATGCAATTTTTATGTTTTTATTTCAATATGAGTGTAAAAAGCTTTCAAAGCTTTTGAACAACTTTAAAACTTAGAAGGATCTCTCATGGAAATGAGAAAAATAAGTCATGTTTATTAAATGGCTGTAAATGGAATTACTTCAACATCTATAGCACAGAGAAACTTGATAGACATCTAGATGGACTTACAAAAAATAAATCTTCTGTAGATAGACATCTAGACAGACTCACAAGAAGGAACGATACTTTCCCATTTTCTGAAAATACGTTCTTGAGAAAGTTTATTTAAACAAGACCTTTACATTTACGGAAGTGTTAAGTACTTGAAAATTGAAAATAATACGAGAACATGGAAGTTGCATAACAGAATAACTGACATTTTTGTCCCATCATTGTGCCCCTCTCCTAAGAACGTTTTTTTCCTGTAACCAGGGTGACATGCCTACCTAGTTACTAGGTAACATGCATACCTCCTTATTTTTCCAGTGTGTTCTAGGACTTGCTTTGATCCAAACAATAATATCTTGTCCTGTGGAGTGTTAAATTCTAAAGAATGTGTATTTCTTACAGCTTTAAACTTTTATGCAATTCTCTTTCCTACTGAATTTCTTTATGTTGCAGCCAAGGCGATTCCATTGGAGATGGCCTTGGAGCTTTTTTGTTTTATAACATTATCTCAATCTGTTTTTATTTCCTGCTCTACTTGGTGCCATCCCCCATATGTTGTTCTGGACCACTTGAGTACTATTCTTCCATGTAAAAATTGCACAGATGGCAACTTATCCTTTAAGAGCAACTTAGATTTTCTGTTTTTTTTTTTTTTTTTTTTTTTTTCCTCAGTGTCTCTTATAGGAATTTTATGCTCACCATACCATGTATGAGTCACTTGATCATTAAATTGTCTTTAGTTCATCTTTAAACTTTTCGAGTTGATTTTATTTGTCTTCGGTCTAGCTCGCTTCCTGGTACATAACAGACAGTGCATTTTTATTTACCCTTATCCTCTCATATTTTAAGGTGTGGAACAGGCAGACAGTTGATTTTGTTCATGGTTTCATGCTAGGTTTGGAGACACTTTTGAGTTATGTATCATAATGTTTGTCCATTTTCCTCCAGTTTTTCAGCTCAAGAAGGGTTAATTTGTGCAGATGTCTTTTTCAAATTGCCTTGTCTCACAAATTTTATTATGGAAAAATTAAAATAAATGTTATATGTAGATAAGTGTTAAGATGGGAAATAAAGATGGTACTTAGAGTTTTCAGGGGAAGATTACAGTTTAAGAAATTTTGGCTGACTTTGGAAGACTAGGAAGGAATCAGCTATGCACAGAACTGCGGAAACTCTTCTGGGCCAAGAAATAACACATGACGTCTCAAGATAGGAAGAACTGCTTACTTGTCTGCAACAGGTCTTGGAGGGGATTTAAGATCCTTTCCCAAATAACAAAAGCCGTGTAATGTTTAAATAGAGTGTTTAGCAGAACTGTTTTCAAGCATTACTTTGGCCTACAGGAAAGATTAAATTGAAAAACGTTATTGTGAATTTAATGAGGACGTTAAACCATTTCTGAGAAGTAACATGAAATACTATATTCGGTTGTTTTTTTAGGTATGCCTCTAGGAAAAATAAGAAATGAGTAAGACAGAAAACATGAATGAGACCAAACAGGGATCACATCTATTGAAACAGTACTAGAGTAGATACAGAACTGTAAATCATATTTAGACATTTTCTGTGATACACAGCAGTGGGTTAAAGAAGGAATTCATAGTGAATAATGTGACTAACCACTTTGAATAAATAACCTTATGTTTTCAAATGACACAGTCTTTCATATAACCTCAAGACACTGAAACTTTTAAATATGTGATCTGAATGTAAAGATGAAGCACATTGTATATTGTACAGAACAGATGGGTTACATTCTCCCATACAATTTGTGATGGTTTAACTTTTTAGGTGTTATTTTTTAATACCGGAGGCCTTTTCATAGGAATGAATAATGGAATTGGTGTTCATTTCTTAACAGAATGCATGGTCTCAGTGATTGTTGCAGGTTTTGCAATGTTCTCAATGTGGGCATTTCAGGAAAAAGAAAGTTTGTTTAGGAGAAAACATCTAGAATGTAAATAGAGTTGATGTAAAAATGTCTGTAAAATAGGATTAGTTGAAATGTGGCAGGGTTGCTGATGGTCGGCTTAATATTTTAGTTTTTGGGTGGAAAAGCAATAAAAGTAGAACAAGCCAAGAACCTTTTTTTTCAAAGTGCTAGCCGCCATGGAACACCGTGTTTTTCAAGAAAGAGAAGACCCACAGGAAAACAGATCTGCAAGAGGAAGGAGTGGACAGACAAGTGGTTGGCATCCCTCACGTGGAGGATGCTTGGGTAACATTTGAAAATATGAA
The DNA here is from genome assembly GCF_048565385.1 of Saimiri boliviensis. Lineage (NCBI taxonomy): Eukaryota > Metazoa > Chordata > Mammalia > Primates > Cebidae > Saimiri > Saimiri boliviensis. The sequence goes on along the minus strand of NC_133471.1, from coordinate 17,132,529 downwards.
GATGGAAGCCTAGGACTGAAAGACGAAAAGCTTGAAAGTATAGAGATTTCCAAATTTCTTCATATCATTTATGAACAGAAAATTAACTAACTCTTAATAAGCAACATGGTTTATAAGTACTAAAAGTGTATAATGAGAATGATTAAAGTTATGTCTCAAACTCATTTTAAAATCTTAATTACTTTGCATTGAAATTAGGAAAATTTCAAAGTGAATTGAGTTTATGAATCTTGATTCTGTGTTCTCCGCAGATTTTCCACAGAACATGTTTTCATTAATTATCCTTTAGAGTTTCTTGCTTTTGGGCCCAGAATTTCATATACGTTGTATTATCAAAATACCATGAAACCTTAAAACCCATCCAATGGGACATTAGTAACTCAATATTTGAGGACTGATTTTAACAATATTTGTTTGTGTGTGTGTTTGTGTGTGTGTGTGTGTGTAAACATGTATACAGGTGAAAACCATTTCACTTTCGATATAGAGAATTTGTAAATAGGCCTGCCATAAAGTATTATCCATTCATGGAGTATAGAACTTGAGTTTCTTAAAAGATTCTGTGACTCAGAAATGTCAGAATCCTTGGCTTCACAAACACGTATGTATCTTTCTTTGCAGGAGAAAGAGCTTCTGAAAATGATATTTAAGATTGATTTACCCAGTAGGGCAGAGGTGTTAGTTTCTACTTAAAAAAATGTGACCATGTATTAAGAAAATAACTATTGGTTAACTTGTATTATCTATTAACCAACCATCAAAAATCTAACACTTACTTTGGAAATTTAATAGGTAGCTATGCCACCAGGCATGGTGGCTCAAGCCTGTAATCCCAGCACTTTGGGAGGCTAAGGCGGGTGGATCACGAGGTCGAGAGATCGAGACCATCCTGGTCAACATGGTGAAACCCCATCTCTACTAAAAGTGCAAAAAATTAGCTGGGCATGGTGGCACGTGCCTGTAATCCCAGCTACTCAGGAGGCTGGAGAATTGCCTGACCCCAGGAGGCGGAGGTTGCGGTGAGCCGAGATCGCGCCATTGCACTCCAGCCTGGGTAACAAGGGTGAAACTCCGTCTAAAAAAAAAAAAAAAAAAAAAAAATAGGTAGCTCTGTATTTGATGGGAGAAACATTTTCTAAATTTGAAATTGCAGTGTTCGCTTGATTTTAAGAGGCAGAACTTCTTGTCTTTTTTGATTGCAATTAATCTTGAAGGTGAAGTTTAATAATACTCTGCCATGTATAAGAATGTGTTTATTTTTACATGTGACACCACCAAGGTCTCACATGTTTGTAGTTATGTAAAAAAATTAATTATTTAATACATGATACTAATAGATTATTAAAACTGAGCATGTGCTAAGAAGAAAAGTAATATTTTATCAGGGAACTTTAAGAATTGTTATGTTAATAAATTTGCACATAATGGATTTTTCTGAGGTGTCACTGTATCACTTAATAAATAATTGAGTTTCTTTGAGTATAATTTGGTTTCTGTTTATTATATGATTTGAAAAACCTTTCATAATACTAGAACAATATGAACAGTAATTTATCATTTATCTTCTAATGTTTTTTTTCTTTAGTTTCATTAAATTTTGCTATTTAGCCAATAGGCTTCTGCTCTCAGTTCATTCTCCACTGATCCCATGTTTCTTTCTCACAGCAATGTGCAGTATTTCTTAAGTGTTCATTTGGCAGATGTTTAAATGGATTTTGATACTGTGAGTTGCACTGATTTGATATTGAAATACTACATTCTTTAGCATACACAAATGTAAATTTTTAAGATTACAATATGTAGGAGAGATTTAGAAATATCTACCGCTTAGCCATTTAGGAAATGGTGATGTTAATTAACAAAAGATTTTGTTTGAAATACAGATGATGGTGAACGCACTGGTGATCTCAACATGAGTTTTTTCAGAGGACCTTTTCCAGTTAAAAGATGTCCAACTTTGAGAAGTGGAGGTCCTTATCCAAAAATGTCTGCTCCTTTTACTATGGCTAGAAGCAATCGCGGAATGGGAGGTCAAGGTAAATGCTACCTGTTGGAATTCTGTCATTTCTGTATGACTAAAACTGAGCCATTTGTACTGAAGGATTAACCAAAAGTTTGAGAAATAAAATAGATGTGACACATACATAGGCATATTTACTGTTTGAAAACTTTTATAATACTTTCCATCTGACTAGAGAAGTTACATATTTATGGTGAAGAAACACTTGAGATTCAGATTTCAGATAAAAGAAGGGATTACAGTGAGGGAAGCACTCCTTTTAATGCTGTGATGCTAGAGAATGGCTTAGTTTTTCTTGAAGTTCCTGGTAGTTTTTTTGATGGTCAGCTTCTTAATCCAATCAATACTTCCATTTACTAGGTCCCTTTGTACTGGACCCCTGGTGTTCCCATCTAAAAATTGAATGATGAGTTTCATTTTTGGGTTGAAGTACTGCCTTCATCAGGCCAGAGTGTCCTGGAGAGACGATGACATATTACTGCTTCAAATTCTGGGGCTGAAGCAGTTATTCTCTTAAAGCTGCCTGCTGTTTTTGTAGCTAGTGGCATGCAACACCACACCTGTCTAATTTTTTATAAATTTTGATAGAGACAGGATCGCACTACATTGTCATAGTTGACATTAAATCCCTGAGCTCAAAATGTTGACTTGTCTCAGTTTTTCACACTGGCTCATGGTGTGAGCCATTGTGCCTGGCCGTCCAGATCCTGAGACCCCAGCAATGCTTACATTCAGAGGCATTCTGCCCAGTTTTTAGGATACTAAAGGCATCCTCAAAGATGCATGTTGGACAGCAGCATGTCAAGCATTTTCAGTTATGTGGATATCACAGAAGTACAGAGCTGTGAAATATAAGAAGGGCTTTAAATTAATGGTTACGGTGGTACAGGGATGTTTAGACATTAAAACAAGATATGTAGTATAGGAGTTGAAATTATTTGAGGGGAGATTTCAGAACCAAGCAGCATGAGGCCAGCAGTAGGGTTGAATAGAAGTAATAATTCTGAGAAGAAGTGTAACGTTTCAGAGTGAACAGAAGAAAGCCAGACAATAAAGTAACAGCTCTCAGCAAATAATTTTAAGTAGGACACATTAAAATTCCGACTTAGCCCTCCATATTAACATGGAAAAATTAGAAACATTTCATTGTCAATTTTACATTTTGTAGCAGAGTATCAGTGAAGTTATGCATCCACTGACTGCAAAATGCACAAGTCAGCACCTTTTCATTAAAAGTTTAGCCAGTGAACATACCACAGGTGGAAGACTGATCTCTAAGAAGCTGCAGATGAAGAGTGTATTAAAAGAGATTGTTTTCTATTTTGAAAGGGGCATAATGATGTAATTAGCACATGAATAGTACTGCTTATTGCCAGGAGAAGAATTCTTGGCCATCATTAGAAAACCTGCACTAGGTCATTTTAAATTTTCAATGTTTAAGATAGGGGCAACCGCTTCAAGATCAAGGATAACATTTTGGCGTAAATATAGCATGCAGCCATTCGAGGGTTGCAGTATTTGTGTGAGTGAAATGCACTGAACAACATGGGCAAATTGACTGTTGAGATGAGAAAGCACCAACCTGTAAACTTTATAATCAGTGAAGACTTTGATGATTTTACATGTTTTTTTCTGTGTCATCAATAGCTGTAGGCAATTCATATGAGAAAGAAAGTAATAACTTAATAGTTATTAGGCATTAGAAGTTAATGTTTACCTAAGAGTTAGTGTATGGCTTAAGTTTTAAGAACTGGCCTTGTAGGAATCAAGAGATAATTCAGATCTATAAGAAGGATTCAAGGTGTCAGGAATATCTGGTGACTTAGGGAAAGAAGGATTGAGTCACTGAAGATATATCTTGAATCAGTTGCCTTAGAGAACAAATAATGGTGTTTCAGGATTTCTTCTGTTTACATAATGTTTCATCATGTTAAATTTACAGGTCCCACATTACCTAGAAGAGAGAATTACGGAGGTCCTTAATGCGGAAAGTCAGTCCCTTCCTGGAGGCATGACCATATGTCAGGAAAAGATGATGATTATGCACCCAAGAATAGGTAAAGGAAAAATGTAAACTAGTTTATTGTTGTTTTAGTGATGAAATTCACGTAAGAAAATAGAACATTTATAGGTAAACAATTAAGTAGCCTTTATTACATGCTGTGTTGTGCAACATCCGCCTCTGTCTAGTTCCAAAAGGTTTTCATCACTCCAAACTACATGCCCCTTACCAGTTAAGCAGTCCCTTTCATTTTGTCTTTTTCCTCAGCTGCTAATAACCACCACTCTGTTTTGTTTGTGAACTGACCTGTTCTGCCTTCTTCTTATTAATTGGTTTGATAAAACACTACTTTACTTTTATGTCTGTTTTCTTCTGCCTCATGCCCTCAAGTTTCATTCACAACATAGCATTTCACTTTTCACAAAAGCTGTTAACCCATTCATTTGCTTGACTGTTTCTTCCACACTAGTTTTGTGCACACATGTTTGTCTGAGTACAGGTACTGAGTTCTGGGTATGCATGAGTGAAAATGCTTTATCTTAATGTTAAGGTTTTTGTTTGTTTGTTTGTTTTTTTTTTTTTTTTTTTTTTTTTTTTTTTTTTTTTTGAGGCTCCACCACATATCTTCATAGTAGCTGCGTCATTTTCCAATCCAACAAGTGTTGTATCAGCCTGCCAGTTTATCTGCATCCTCTCATGGTCTTGATATTTGTAGAATTTTTAATAGCGCGATCTCGGCTTATCACAACCTCCATCTCCTGGGTTCATGCAATTCTCCTGCCTCAGCCTCCTGAGTAGCTGGGATTACAGGCACATGCCACCATGCCCAGCTGATTTTTGGTATTTTTATTAGAGACGGGGTTTCACCATGTTGACCAGGATGGTCTCGATCTCTTGACCTCGTGATCCACCCGCCTTGGCCTCCCAATATTTGTAGCATTTTATAATGTATAATCATTTCAATATGGCTGAGATGTGGTATCTCACTGGTGTTGAAATATATTTCTGAATAACTAGTTATGAATATCAGTCCCACTTGTCTTTTGGGTATTTTCATTATGTAATTGGATAAGTGCCTAGCCCTTTATAAGTGTCTGGCCTTTGTTTTACTTAAGCTGTAACTATGTTATGTTTTTGATACCAGAGGATGATAACTTAAAATGTGTTTCTTCAACTTATGCAATCAGAAATAATCCAGGTTTTTGGGACATCATGGAATATGCTTTGATTAACTTAAATGCGTTTCTTCAACTTATGCAATCAGAAATAATCCAGGTTTTTGTGACATCATGGAATATGCTTTGAAGTGTAGGCAGTATGCATACTGTGATCAAGCTATTTCAAGACAGGATACACATTCCACTAGCGGATATGTCTTATAAAGCTTTTCGGTTTTGTCCAATAGATTTCTTAAATCGTTCTTTGTGACACTGTCAAACCTTTTTTGTTTTATCTTTTTTAATTTAGTGATCATGATGGCTACAAAACGCATGCTGGTAGAGATCATTCTGAACATCATAGTAGAAGTTCTAACACAGATTCATATCAGACTTATCTTAAGACTCCAAGTTTGATTTTTAAATTACAGAATTATATTGAATAGACCAGATTTTTAAAAGGAAAAGTATTAATGGAAAAGGTAACATGTTGAAATACTCAGAGTTTTGAACAGTAGAAACCTTAGGGAAGTGTACGAAGCTAAAACATCCATTAATTGTCAGAAAATGTGACTGGTGTTTAATTCAGAATAAAATTCCTTAAGATTGAAAATACTAATCAGATGGCTTTTTTAAATAAAGCCTTTTGAGCAATGAAGAAATAAAATTTGTTTAGCATATTGTTTACACAATCGGCTTCGGATCTCAGTTCATTCTCCACTTATCCCATATTCCTTTTCACATCAATATACAGTGTTTCTTGAGTGTTTATTTGATAGATGTTTAAATGGATTTTGATATTTTGAATTGCACTGCTTTGATATAGAAATTCTACATTCTTTAGCATAGACAAATGTAAATGTTTAAGATTACAATGCATAGGAGAGATTTAGAAATATCTACCACATAGCCATTTAAGAAATGGTGATGTTACTTAACAAAAGATTTTGTTTGAAATACAGATGATGGTGAATACACTCGTGATCTCAACATGAGTTTTTTCAGAGGACCTTTTCCAGTTAAAAGATGTCTACCTTTAAGAAGTGGAGGTCCTTATCAAAAAAAGTCTGCTCCTTTTACTGTGGCTAGAAGCAATAGTGGGATGGAAGGTCAAGGTAAACGCTACCTGATGGAATTGTGTCATTTCTGTATGACTGAAAATGAGCCATTTGTACTGAAAGCTTACCTTAAAGTTTGAGAAACAAAATAGTTGTAACACATACATTGGTATATTTACTGTTTGAAAACTTGTAATACTTTCCATCTCACTAGAAAAGTTACAGATTTATGCTGAAGAAACACTTGAGCTTTAAATTTCAGATAAAAGAAGGGATTAGATTGAGGGAAATACTCCTTTTAATGCTGTGATGCTAGAGAATGGCCTTTAGTTTTTCTTGACGTTCTGGTAGTATTTTTTGATGGTCAGCTTCTTAATCCAATCAATTATTCCATTTCCTAGGTCCCTTTGTATTGGAGCCCTGGTTTTCCTATCTAAGAAGTGTATATTGAGTTTCATTGTTGGGTTGAAGTCCTGCCTCCATCAGGCCAGAGTGCAAAGGGGAGACGATGACACATAACTGCCTCAAATTCTGGGGCTGAAGCAGTTAATCTCTTACATCTGCCTGCTGTTGTTGCAGCTGGTGGCATGCATCACCGCACCTAATTCTTTTTTTAAATTTTTTGGTAGAGACAGAATCTCACTGCATTGTCATAGTTGACATTAAATTCCCTGAGCTAAAGCATTTGACTTGCCTTCAGTCTACCACACGGGCTCACGATGTGAGTCATTGTGCTTGGAATACAGATCCTGAGACCCCATCAATGCTTATAATCAGAGGCATTCTGACCAGTTGTTGGGATACTAAGGGCATCCTCAAAGATGCATGTTGGACAAGAGCATGTCCAACCTCTTTAGTTACGTGGATACCACTGAATTGCAGAGTTGTGAAACATGGGAAGGACTGTAAATTAATTGTTAAGATGGTACAGGGATGTTTAAACATTAAGAAAAGATACTGAATGTAGGAGTTGAAATTATTTGAGGGGAGAATTCAGAACCAAGCAGCATGAGGCAAGCAGTAGTGTTGAATACAAGTAATAATTCTGCGAAGGAGAAATATCAGATTTCAGAGTGAACAGAAGAAAGCCAGACAATAAACTAACAGCTCTCAGCAAAGAATTTAAAACAGAACATATTAAAATTCTGACTTAGCTCTCCATGATAATATGGAGAAAATAGAATTAATGCATTTTCTATTTTACATTTTGTAATAGAGTATCAGTGAAGGCAGGTGTCTACTGACTTCAAAATGTACAAGTAAGCACATTTTCACATTTTCTTTTCTTTTTTTTTTTTTTTTTGAGACGGAGTTTCGCTCTTGTTACCCAGGCTGGAGTTCAATGGCGCGATCTCGGCTCACCACAACCTCCACCTTCTGGGTTCAGGCAATTCTCCTGCCTCAGCCTGCTGAGTAGCTGGGATTACAGGCATGGGCCACCATGCCCAACTAATTTTTTTTTGTATTTTTAGTAGAGACGGGGTTTCACCATGTTGACCAGGATGGTCTCGATCTCTTGACCTCGTGATCCACCCGCCTCGGCCTCCCAAAGTGCTGGGATTACAGGCTTGAGCCACCGCGCCCGGCAAGTCAGCACATTTTCATTAAATGTTTAGCCAGTGAACATATCAGAGGTCGAAGACTGATCTCTTAGAAGCTTCACATGAAGAGTATATTAAAAGAGATTGTTTCCTATTTTGAAAGGGGCATAAGATGTAATTAGCACTTGAATAGTACTGCTTATTACCAGGAGAAGAATTCTTGGCCATCATTAGAAAACCTTCACTAGTATATTTTAATTTTTCAACATTTAAGATAGGGGCAACCACTTCAAGACCGAGGAGAACATTTCGGTGTAAATATAGCATGCAGCCACTCATGGTTTGCAGTATTTGTGTGAGTGAGAGGCAATCAACAACACCGGTAAATTGACTTTCTTGAGCTGCGAAAGCACCGGCGTGTAAACTTTAATACCCGTGAAGGCTTTGATGGTTTTATGTGTTTTGCCTGTGCCATCAATAGTCATGGGCAATTCATATGAGAAAGAAAATAATAAGCAATAGTTACTAGCCATTAAAAGTGAACTTTTAACTAAGTGTTAGTGTATGGCTTAAGTTTGTAAGAACTGTCCTTGTAGGAATCAAGAGATAATTCAGAGCCGTAAGAAATCAAGGTGTCAGGAATTGCGGGTGACTTATGGAAAGAAGAATTGAGTCACTGAAGAAATATCTTGTAACAGTTGTCTTAGAAAACAAATAATGGTGTTTCAGGTTTTCTTCTGTTTACATAGTGTTTCATCATGTTAAATTTACAGGTCCCACATCACGTGGAAGAGAGAATTATGGAGGTCCTTCATGCGGAAAGTCAGTCTCTTCCTGGAGGCATGAGCATATGTCACGAAAAGATGATGGTTATGTGCCTAAGGATAGGTAAAGAAAAAATGAAAACTAGTTTATTGTTGTTTTCGTGATGAAATTTATGTAAGAAAATGGAACACTTTTAGGTACACAGTTAAGTGGTATCTATTACATGCTGTGTTCTGCAGCAACAGCCTCCATCTAGTTCCAAAACCTTTTCTTTGCTCCAAACTACAAGTCCCTTACCAGGTAAGCAGTCCCTTTTCTTTTGTCTTTTCCCTCAGCTGCTAATAACCACCACTCTGTTTTGTTTGTGAACTGACCTGTTCTGCCTTCTTCATGTTAATGGGCTTGATCTAACACTTCTCAACTTCTATATCTGTTTTTCTTCTGCCTGATGTCCTGAAGTTTCATTCACAACATAGCACTTCACTTTTTACACAAGCTGTTAACCCATTCATTTGTTTGGGTGTTTCTGCCACGTTATTGTTATGCACATATTTTTGTTTGAGTACAGGTACTGAATTCTTGGTATGTATGAGTGAAAATTCTTTATCTTAATGTTAAGGTTTTCTTTTTTTTTTTTTTTTTTTTTTTTTTTCTGAGGCCCCACCACATTTCTTCATAGAAGCTGCATCATTTTCCAATTCAACAAGCATTGTATCAGCATTCCAGTTTATCTGCATCCTTTCACGGTCGTGATATTTGTAGCATTTCATAATGTATAACCATTTCAGTATGGCTGAAATATGGTACCTCAATGGTGTTGAAATGTATTTCTGAATAACTAATTATGAATATCAGTCCCACTTGTCTTTTGGGTATCTTCATATTGTATTTGGATAAGTGCCTAGTCTTTGTATATGTTTGGCCTTTATTTGATATAAGTTGTAAATATGTTATATTTTTGATACTAGAAGTTGATAACTTAAAATGTGTTTCTTCAACTTATGCAATCAGAAATAATCCAGGTTTTTGAGACATCATGGAATATGCTTTGATGTGTAGACACTATGCATACTGTGATCATGCTAGTTCTAGACAGAATACACATTCCACTAGCTGATATAAGTCTTATAAAATTTTTCAGTTTTGTCCTATAGATTTTTTTAATCATTCTTTGTGACACTGTCAAACCTTTTTTGTTTTTTCTTTTTTAATTTAGTGATCATGATGGCTACAAAAGGCATGCTGGTAGAGATCATTCTGAACATCATAGTAGAAGTTCTAACAGAGATTCATATCAGACTTATAGTAAGACTCCAAGTTTGATTTTCAAACTACAGAATTATAATGAATAGACCAGATTTTAAAAAGGGAAAGTATGAAGGAAAAAGGTAACATGTTGAAATACTGAGATTTTTGAACAGTAGATACCTTAGGGAAGTGTACGAAGTTAAAACCTCCATTAAGTGTCAGAAAATGTGACTGGCATTTAATTCAGAATAAAATTCCATAAGACTGAAAATACTAATCAGATGGCTCTTTTAAATAAAGCCTTTTGAGCAATGCAGAAACAGAATTTGTTTAGCCTATTGTTTAGACAATAGGCTTCTGCTCTCAGTTTGTTCTCCACTTATCCCATTTTTCTTTCCAAAACAATATATGGTGTTTCTTGAGTGTTTATTTGATAGATGTTTAAATGGATTTTGATATTTTGAATTGCACTGCTTTGATATAGAAATTCTACATTCTTTAGCATAGACAAATGTATATTTTTAAGATTACAACACATAGGAGAGATTTAGAAATATCTACTGCTTAGCCATTTAAGAAATGCTGATGTTACTTAACAAAAGATTTTGTTTGAAATACAGATGATGGTCAATACACTGGTGATCTCAACATGAGTTTTTTCAGGGGACCTTTTCCAGTTAAAAGATGTTCATCTTTGAGAAGTGGAGATCCTTACCCAAAAAATGTCTGCTCCTTTTACTGTGGCTAGAAACAATAGCAGGATGGGAGGTTGAGGTAAATGCTACCTGATGGAATTCTGTAATTTCTGTATGACTAAAAATGAGCCATTTGTACTGAAGGGTTGAATTCAAATTTGAGAAACAAGAGATATGTGACACATACATTGGCATATTTACTGTTTGAAAACTTTTATAATAGATTCCATTGAACTAGAGAAGTTACAAATTTATGATGAAGAAACACTTGAGCTTCAAATTTCAGATAAATCAAGGGATTACATTGAGTGAAACACTCCTTTTAATGCTGTGATGCCAGAGAATGGCTTTTAGGTTTTCTGAAGTTCCTGGTAGTACTTTTTGATGGTCAGCTTCTTAATCCAATCAATTATTCCATTATCTAGATCCCTTTTTATTGGAACCCTGGTGTTCTGACCTAAAAATTGTATGTTGAGTTTCATTGTTGGGTTGAAGTCCTGCCTTCATCAGGCCAGAATGCAAAGGGGAGACAATCACACATTACTGCCTCAAGTTCTGTGGCTGAAGCAGTTACTCTCTTACATCTGCCTGCTTTTGTTGCAGCTGGTGGCATGCATCACCACACCTATCTGAAGTTTTTTTTTTTTTTTGTTTTGTTTTTGTTTTTTTTTTTTTTTAATTTTTTGGTAGAGACAGAATCTCACTACATTGTTGTAGTTGACATTAAATCCCTCAGCTCAAACATTTGACTTGCCTCAGTATTCCACACATGCTCATGGTGTGAGCCATTGTGCCTGGCAATACAGATCCTGAGACTCCAGCAATGCTTACATTCAGAGGCATTCTGACCGGTTTTTAGGATACTAAGGGCATCCTCAAGGATGCATGTTGGACAACAGCATGTGCAGCATTTTCAGTTATGTGGATATCACAAAATTGTAGAGTTGTGAATCATAGGAACAGCTGTAAATTAATTGTTATGATGGCACAAGGATGTTTAAACATTAACACAAGATACTGAGTGTAGGAGTTGAAATTATTTCAGGGGAGAATTCAGAACCCAGCAACATGAGGCAAGCAGCAGCATTGAATACAAGTAATAATTCTGCAAAGGAGAAATGTGAGGTTTCAGAGTGAACAGAAGAAAGTCAGACAATAAAGTAACTGCTCTCAGCAAAGAATTTTAAGCAGAACATATTAAAATACTGAAAATAGAAACATTGCATTATCAATTTTACATTTTGTAATAGAGTATCAGTGATGGTAGGCATTTGCTGACTTTAAAATGCACAAGTCAGCACATTTTCATTAAACGTTTAGCCAGTGAACATATCATAGGTGGAAAACTGATCTCTAAGAATCTGCACATGAAGGATATATTAAAAGAGATTGTTTTCTATTTTGAAAAGGGCAAAATGAGGCAATTAGCACTTTAATAGTACTGTTCACTGCCAGCAGAAGAATTCATGACCATGATTAGAAAACCTGCACTAGGTCATTTTAGTTTTCAACATTTAAAATAGGGGCAACTGCTTTAACACCAAGGAGAACATTTAGGTGTAAATATACAGCATGCAGTCATTCGAGGGTTGCGGTATTTGTATAAGTTAGATGCACTGAACAACATGGGCAAATTGACTTTCTTGAGCTGAGAAGGCACCAACGTGTAAACTTTGAAATCCATGAAGACATTGATGGTTTTACATGTTTTGCCTGTGTCATCAATAGTCATAGGCCATTCATATGAGAAAGAAAATAATTACTAATAGTTATTAGCCATTAAAAATAAACTTTTACCTAAGTGTTAGTGTGTGGCTTAAGTTTGTAAGAACTGGCCTTGTAGGAATCAAGAGATAGTTCAGAGCCATAAGAAGCATTCAAGGTGTCATGAATTTCTTGTGACTGAGGGAAAGAAGAATTGAGTCACTGAAGAAATATCTTGCAACAGTTGTCTTAGAGAACAAATAATAGTGTTTCAGGTTTTCTGCTGCTTACATAATGTTTCATCATGCTAAATTTCACATCACATGGAAGAGAGAATTATGGAGGTCTTTCATGTGAAAAGTCAGTCTCTTCCTGGAGGCATGACAATATGTCACAAAAGGGTGACGGTTATGCACCTAAGAATAGGTAAAGGAAAAATGAAAACTAGTTTATTTTTGTTTTAGTGATGAAATTCACGTAAGAAAGTGGAATATTTTTTAGGTAAACAATTAAGTGTCATTTATTACATGCTATGTTGTGCAACAACCTCCTCCGTCTAGTTCCAAAACCTTTTCTTCACTCCAAACTACAAGTCCCTTACCAGTTAAGCAGTCCCTTTCATCTTGTCTTTTCCCTCAGCTACTAATAACCACCACTCTGGTTTGTTTGTGAACTGACTTGTTCTGCCTTCTTCATATTAATGGTCTTGATCCAACACTACTTGACTTTTATATCTGTTTCTCTTCTGCCTGATGTCCAGAAGTTTCATTCACATCATAGCACTTCGCTTTTTACACAAGCTGTTAACCCATTCATTTGTCTGGGTGTTTCTTCCACGCTATTTTTATGCACACATGTTTGTTTGAGTACAGTTACTGAATTCTGGATATGTATGAGTGAAAATTCTTGATCTAAATGTTAAGTTGTGTTTCGTTTTGTTTTGTTTTTGTTTTTTTATGGCCTCACCACATTTCATTATATTAGCTACATCATTTTCCAGTCCAACAAGTGTTGTATCAGTGTTCCAGTTTATCTGCATCCTCATGGTCTTGATATTTGTAGAATTTTTAATGTGTAACCATTTCAGTATGGCTGAAATATGGTATCTCACTTGGATTTTTAAATGCATTTTCTGAATAACTACTTATGAGTATCACTTCCACTTGTCTTTTGGGTATTTTCATATCATATTTGGATAAGTGCCCAGTCCCTTATATATCTGGCTTTATTTTATTTAAGCTGTAAATAAATCGTGTTTTTGATTCTAGAAGTTGATAACTTAAAATTTGTTTCTTCAACTTATGCAATCAGAAATAATCCAGGTTTCCGAGACACCAAGGATTATCCTTTGATGTGTAGACACTATGCATACCGTGAACATGCTCGTTCTAGACAGGATACACATTCCACTAGAGGATATAGGTCTTATAACGTTGTTCCGTTTTGTCCAGTAGATTTTTTAAATTGTTCTTTCTGACACGGTCAATCTTTTTTTTTTTTTTTTTTTTTTTTTTTTTTTTTTTTTTTTTTTAATTTAGTGACCATGATGGCAACAGAAGGAATGCTGGTAGAGATCATTCTGAACATCATGGTAGAAGTTCTAACAGAGATTCATATCAGACTTATAGTAAGACTCCAAGTTTCATTTTTAAATTACAGAATTATATTGAATAGACCATGTTTTTTAAAGGGGCAAGAAGAAAGGAAAAATGTAACATGTTTACATACTGAGAGTTTTGAACAGTAGAAAGCTTAAGGAAGTGTACGAAGCTTAAAACCTCCATTAATTATCATAAAATGTGACTGGCGTTTTATTCAGAATAATGTTTCTTAAGCTTGAAAATACTCTCTTCTGCCTCTTTAAAATAATGCCTTTTGAGCAATGCAGAAATAAACACTATCCTGTAAATAAAATAAAGACAGATGAATGCAAATATTTCCATATAGTACTTTATCTGATTCATGCTTTAGTGATACCAGTAAAAATGTTTAAATGTATTTCAACATCAGCTTTATGATTTTATTAACCCTGCAGGGACCTCTCATGGTGCAGCTTCTGCACAAATTCCTAGGAAGATTTATGGTGGAAGCAGTTGCCCTGATTATAACAATACACGAGATAGATATGGCAGAAGTCGGGAGAAGTACTCAAGGAGCCATGGTGATTTCTCTTCTAGTCATCATGAGAATTGTGGCAGAAAAGAAACAATGTGTCCACCCTCTGTGGAGTCAGTGCATCGTGCTTCTCCTGAAGCACATGGTACTTCAAGATATTGGACATCTACAGGGGATGACGTAGGAAGGCGATCTGAAAAAGGAGACTGAAGCTGATACTAAAAGTCATGTTTATTGCATACCCAAACTTGCTGTTGAATGGAAAATCAATATGTTGTTTCTGCATTATTACCTGAGAACCACTATACGAAATAGGTTGTTTTGGGGGGGAGAGGGTGATACTCATTTCCTCCATTAATATTTTTGAGATATTCAGATGACAACATTTTTTCAAAGTAATTTTACAACTGTTAGTGCTAATCGAACTGAAAGCTACTCTGTTTTGATGTAATGTCTGTTTAAAATTTTTCAGAATAAAATTTTACAGGTAATATCATATGCCTGATTTCATTGCTATACGTACTTAAAAGCAAATTATGCAAGAGAGTAAACTGTGGTGTTCAAAGTTTTCTTCATTTGTTTGCACCTAAGTTGATACAAAAATAGACATCTCATGTCTGCATTGGAATCTGTACATGTTTCCTACATGGGCTCTGTTGCTTTAGTTTATGCCTGTATTCCCACCTTTGGGAGGCCTAAGCAGGTGGAGATAAGCAGGTCAGGAGATTGAAACCATCCTCACTTGCAGGGTGAAAGCCAGTCTCTAATAAAAATACAGAAAATTAGCCAGGTATAGTGGCTGATGGCTGTAGTCACAGCTACTCTGGAGGCTGAGTCAGGAGAACTGCTTGAACCCAGGAGGTGGACGTTGCAGTAAGCTAGGATTGCACTACTGCACTCCAGCCTGAGTGACAAAGTGAGAATGTGTGGAAAAAAAAAAAAAAAAAAAAAAAAAAAAAAGTAGCAGTTTTGGCCAGGCGAGGTGGCTGGCTCCTGCAATCCCAACATTGGAGATATCAGAAGGTCAATTTTCTGGTCTTCAGAAAACTACTGAACTAAACTCAAACTAAAAGATTTGTCCTTAAAGGTATGTTAAAGGACAAAGTAAATCATTAGGTGTGTTTGTTGCTAAAGTTTAATGAATCCAGAAAGTTTTCCTTGTAGCATTCTCTGACTAAAGGGGACAAAGATTATGAAAAAATATTTTCCACCTTAATCAAAAGTGAATCAGCCTAACTACCTAGCTTAATGACATTAATTGTTCCTATATAGTGGAAGATAAATTTCTTTCAGGAACTAACATTAATTCTTTCTTGAAATATTTGACAATGGTTATAAGTAAGTGTTTAGCAATATGTTCTCACAAATAGGAATGATCTGGAAGGACTGGGGTTTTGTAAAGTTATGTTTATTTTATTTTTTATGTATTTAATTTGTGATGGAGACTAACTAGCCTTGTCATCTAAGCTATGGTGCAGTGTCTTGAACTTAGTTCATTGCAACCTCCACCCTTTGGGTTCAAGCTACTTTTCTTCCTCAGCATCTTTAGTCACTGGGATTTCAGATGTCTACCAGCAGACCTGGCTAATATTTTATTTTTGTACAGACAGCATTTCACCTTCTTGGCCAAGCTGGTGTACAAATCAAGATCCACCCTTTTCTGCCTCCCCAAGTGCTATTAATACAGGCATAAGCCACTCTGCACAGCATATCAGATTTCCACTATGCTCAACCTGTCAGATTTAATTTAATACGGATAGGATTGCTTTAAAAGTTATCCCTTTGGGACAGTTAGTTGTATGATACATCAGCATATTCAGAGTGCAGATTGCTTAAAGGTTTAAGAAATTATCTAGTAATCAATATAAAATGGGTGGTGGAGAAATCCCATGATGCTCTCAGATAAAAACATTTGGACCCAAGTAAGTAAATCAAATAATTTACTTGATCATACAACCTAAAGAAATGGAATATATAAAGATTAAACATCTAATTAATGGACTAATATATTAAGATACAAAATAACTACTAAAACATGTAAAAATTCTTACCTGAGTGTTCTTTAGTTTTTCATTGAAACAGAACTTTTATAATCTGTAGTGTTTAGAAGTAACAAACTAATCTACAGAAGGAAGTATTTTCATGAAAAAATTTTGACAACATTTGTTTTTTAGGGAAAAAATGTCCAAATAATTTTAGAAAAGTTAACATTTCTGAGTTTTGGGTGGTTATTCATGTTGCAACATTGCATGTCGATTCACATATAAAGTAGAATTATGAAGAATAAATAAATAGATAAAACTCCCTAGTCATGTGTCTTCACAGTGGCAATTCAAGATCTAGTGCCTTTTCAGGTGTGATAACTCAGGTCTTTAATCCCAGCATTTTGTGAGGCTGATACAGGCATTGCACTTCACCTGAGGCATTTGAGACAAAGGCTGGGCAACATGGAGAAATAGAGTCTCTGGAATAGCTAAAACTGGCTGCATTTAATTGCGCATCAGCGTACTTTTTGCTTTTTCGGATGCTAAGGCAGGAGTATAGCTTAAAGATAAGTGGGCCAGTTTGCAGTGAGCTTGCGAGCTCGCTCCACTGCATTTTATTTTTGGAGACAGAGTGAGTCACAGTTTTAAGAAAAAGTGTCTATGATATTCTGACCCTGGAAGTATTTTTCCCAAATTATCTCCATGTGGAATTCCTTCATAAGAATCTAATAAAATGGGAGACAAAATAAGTTGTGAGATACAATCTCAGCTCACTACAACCTCTGCCTCCTGGGTTCAACGGATTCTCCTGCCTCAGCCAGTGAAATGTGGTGAGGTGCAGTGGCTTGTGCCTGTAGTCCCAGCAGGTTTGGAGGCTGAGAGAGGTGGTTTACTTGAGGTCAGGAGTTTGAAGCCAGTGTGGACCCCATTGTAAAACCCTGTCAATACTAAAAATAAACACATTAGAGGCAGGGTGCATTTGCTCATGCCTGTGGTGCCAGCACTTTGGGAGTCTGAGGGAGACAGATCACGAAGTCAGTAGTTGGAGACCAGCCTGACCAGCATGCTGAAACCCTGTTTTTACTAAAAATGCAAACAATTAGCCAGGCTTGGTGGACTGCGCTTGTAGTGCCAGCTACTCAGGAGGCCATGACAGGAGAATCGCTTGAACCTGGGAGGTGGAGAGGCTGCAGTGAGCCGAGACTGGGCTAGTGCACTCCAGCCGGGTTGACAGAGCCACTCTGTCTCAAACAAAGAAATGAAATAAGTGAGTTGCCTGAATTCATTCTCAGGGTCATGGTACCTGATCTTAAGCTCTCCTGAATGCTGAGGAGATGGAAATAGCATAGTGGAATGTGCCTGTAGTCCCAGCTATTCCTGGGGGCTGAGGTGAGAGAATCCCTTGAGCCCAGGAGGTTGAGGCTGCCGTGAGTGGAGATTGCACCATTGCATTTGAGCCTGAGTGACAGAGTGAGACTCTGCGTCAAAAAAGAAAAAAAGATATGGAAATATGATTTGATGAAGAGGGTAATTAAAGCCCACACTTTAGCTTTGAAATTGCTCCAACATCTTTTTTTCTTTTCTTTCTTTCTTTCTTTTTTTTTTTTTTTTTTTTTTTTTTTTTTTTTTTTTTTAACAGAATCTGATTGTGTGTCCCAGGCTTGAGTGTAAGGGTGTGATCTCTGCCCAGTGTAGCCTCAGACTCCCGATGAGTTCGAGCGATTCTCATGCCTCAGTTTCCCAAGTAGCTGACATTACAAACACCCATCACCCCAGTCACCCAGGCTGGTTTGCAATGGTGGAATCTTGGCTCACTGCAACCTCTGCCTCCTGGGTTCAAGTGATTCTCCTGCCTCAGCCTCCTGAGTAGTTTGAATTACAGGTACCCACCACCATGCCTGGCTAATTTTTGTATTTTTAGTAGACACCAGGTTTAGCCTCGTTGGCCAGGCTGTTCTGGAACTCCCGACCTCAGATGATCCACCTGCCTCAGTCTCCCAAAATGCTGGGATAGCAGGTGTGAGTCACCATGCCCAGCCCAAATGTTCCAAATTTGTAAGTGACATGTACACATCTTGCTGTTATTTGTCGCTCAGATGATTCACAGAATTAAGATTTTTCCTGCTGACAAGGAAATTCTAATAGCCACGTATTCCTTGACTCCTGGTTATTCCAGTTTTAATATCTTTTTTTTTTTTTTCTTTCTTGTTTTTGAGACGGAGTTTCCTTCTTGTTACTTAGCTGCAGTGCAATGGTGCAATCTCGGCTCACCGCAACCTCCGCCTCCTGGGTTCAGGTAATTCTCCAGCCTCAACCTCTTGAATAGCTGGGATTACAGGCACGCGCCACCATGCCCAGCTAATTTTTTGCATTTTTATTAGAGATGGGGTTTCACCATGTTGACCAGGATGGTCTCAATCTGTTCTTCTTTGGGCTGTTGTGAATCATGCTGCTATGTATGTAGGTGTAGCATGATGGTCTGATTTTCTAGGAAAGCTTGGAGAAATATGTTCACACATGATGTAACAACCTTTGCGGGGACGTCGATGGAGCTGGAAACCCTCACTCTGGACAAACTAACACAGGAACAGAAATCCAAACACTGTATGTTCTCACTTCTAAGTGAGAGCTGAAAGATGAGAACACATGGACACAGGGAGGGGAACATCACACACCAGCAGCGTTCAGAGTAAATAGTGGGAGGAAGAGCATCAGGAGCAATAGCTATAACCAAGGTGGCCTTAATACCTAGTTGATGGGTTGGCTGCTGCAGCAAACCACCATGACAGACGTTTACATTTGTAACCAAGCTGCACACTTGTCCGTGTTCCCCAGAGCTTAAAACACATTCTTTTTTAGATGGAGTTTCAGCCTTGTTGCCAAGGTGGAGTGCAGTGCCATGATCTCGGCTTACCTACATGCCCACCTCCCAGGTTCCAAGAGATTTTCCTGCCTCAGCCTCCCGAGTAGCTGGGATCACAGGCATTTACCAGTACAGTATGCCTGGCCAATTTTTCTATTTTAAGTAGAGATTGAGTTTCTCCATGTTGGTCAGTCTGGCCTCGAACTACAGATCCCAGGTGATCTGCTGACCTTGGCCTCCCAAAGTGCTGGGAGTGAAGGTGTGGGCACCACACCAGCCAAAATACAGTCTTTCAAAATGTTTACATAGTACAAAGAAAAGATGCATAATTGTTTTTATAGTCATTAACTAGAGAGTAGGACAAAGAGTAATGGAGACACAAAAATGATGTGTGATTGTCACTGCTAGGTGGAAATGTGTCATTATTTGTTTCTTCAACTTTTCCAGACCTGGCGTGGAGGCTCAGACCTGTAATCCCAGCACTTTGGGAGGCTGAGGCAGGTTGGATCACCTGAGGCCAGGAGTTCGAGTCCAGTCTGGCCAACATGATGAAACCCTGTTTCTATTAAGAATGCAAAAATTTGCTGGCCATGACTGGGTACTGTGGCTCATGTCTGCAATCCCCACACTTTGAGAGGCCGATGTGGAGAGATCACCAGAGGTCAGGTGTTGGAGTCCAGCCTGGGATAACGTGGTAAATCCCAGTCTCTACTAAAAGAAAATACTAAAGTTGGCCCAGTGTGGTGGTGTTTGCCTGTAATATCAGCTACTCCTGAGTGTAAGGCAGGAGTGTCATGTGAACCCAGGAGGTAGAGGTTGCAGTGAGCCAAGATCATACCATAGCACTCCAGCCTGAGACAGAGAGAGATTCAGAATGAAAAGAAAAATTATATATTTTTTTCAACTTTTCCAAAGTTGTTAATATTTTCACCATGCGCAACATTGGGGGTGGGGGAGAAATTATTCTGTAGTAACACAATATCTGACTGTTAATTCAGGAGTCTATGAGAAACGTATTTCCTAATTTCACTTCTATCAGAATCTGCAGTGTTTGCATTCATTTCTTTGTTTTCTGCCAGTGCCTCCATCATGGTGAAATATCTCAATTACAAACCATGCCTTGTGTTTTAGGTGCCCGTATGTGCTTACATTCACCTGCACTCTTTTTAAACTTTGGACGGAGGTGCCTGAGATACAGAGGCTGGTGTTCCATCTCTTTCAGACCGAGGATGATAGAATTAGAACCACCTGTGCTAAATCCACGCCTCTTCATTTTTCAGAACAAACCCACCTGGCCCCCTGCTGTGCCTCTGAGTTCTCTGCAGAGGGAGCTTGTTCATTCCAGCTCTTTCTGCTTTGCTGGACCTCAGGTTCCTGCAGAATAGTGATAATCTCTTCTGGAGGGTGTTTTCCAAAGCTTTGATCTGGAGACTGGCAGTTCGTTTTTGATATGGCTCTCTTTAAGTCTGTTATTGGTGTATAGGCATACTTGTGATTTTTACACATTGATTTTGTATCCTGACACTTTGCTGAAGTTGCTTGTCAGTTTCAGGAGATCTTGGGCTGAGATGATGGGGTCTTCTAGATATAAAATTATGTCGTCTGCAAAGAGAGACAGTTTGACTTCCTCCTTTCCTATTTGAATACCCTTTTTTTCTTTTTCTTGCCTAATTGCTCTGGCTAGAACTTCCAGTACTATATTGAAATTGGCCGGGCACAGTGGCTCAAGCCTGTAATCCCAGCACTTTGGGAGGCCGAGGCGGGTGGATCACGAGGTCAAGAGATCGAGACCATCCTGGTCAACATGGTGAAACCCCATCTCTACTAAAAATTAAAAAAATTAGCTGGGCATGGTGGCACGGAGGTGGAGGTTGCGGTGAGCCGAGATCGTGCCATTGAACTCCTGCCTGGGTAACAAGAGCAAAACTCTGTCTCAAAAAAAAAAAAAAAAAAAAAAAAAAAAAAAAAAAAAAAGAAGAAGAAGAAGAAGAAGAAGAAAGAAATGGAGTGGTGAGAGAGGGCATCCTTGTCTAGTGCGAGATTTCAAAAGGAATGCTTCGAGTTTTTGCTCATTCAGTATGATATTGGTTGTGGTTTTATTGTATATAGCTTTTATTATTTTGAGATACGTTCCATCACTACCTAAATTATTGAGGGTTTTTAGCATAAGGGGCTGCTGAATTTTGTCAAAGGCCTTCTCTGCATCAATTGAGATAATCAGGGGGTTTTTGTCTTTGGTTCTGTTTATGTGGTGAATTACATTTATAGACTTGCATATGTTGAACCAGCCTTGCATCCCTGGGATGAAGCCTACTTGATCATGGTGGATAAGCTTTTTGATGTGCTGTTGCAATCGGCTTGCCAGCAGTTTATTGAAGATTTTGGCATCTATGTTCATCGTGGATATTGGCCTGAAGTTTTCTCTTCTTGTTGAGTCTCTGCCGGGTTTTGGTAACAGAATGATGTCGGTCTCATAAAATGATTTGGGAAGGATTCCCTCTTTTTGGATTATGTGGAATAGTTTCAGAAGGAATGATATTAGCTCCTCTTTCTATGTTTGGTAGAATTTGGCTGTGAACCCATCTGGACCTGGGATTTTTTTGGAGTGGTAGGCTGTTAAATGCTGCGTCCACTTCAGACCTTGTTATTGGTCTATTCAGGGTTTCAACTTCTTCCTAGTTTAGGCTTGGGAGGATGCAATTGTTTTGGGAATTTATCCATTTCTTCAAGGTTTACTAGTTTATGTGCATAGAGTTGTTTGTAATAATCTCTGATGACGGTTTGAATTTCTCTGGAACCTGTGGTGATATTTATTATTTGTATTGCATATATTGGATTATTCCGTCTTGTCTTTTTTATCAATCTGCCTAGTGGTCTGTCTATTTTGTTGATCTTTTCGAAAAGCCAGTTCCCGGATTTAATGGTTTTTGAAGGATTTTTGTGTGTGTGTGTGTGTGTGTGTGTGTGTGTGTGTGTGTGTCTATCTCCTTTAGTTCTGCTCTGGTCTTAGATATTTCTTGTTTTCTGCTATGTTTTGAGTTTTTTTTTTTTTTTTTTATCTTTGTTCTCTTGCTCTTTCAATTTTGACTACAACGTTTCAATTTTAGTTCTCTCCTTGCTTCTCAAGTGGACATTTGTTGCTATGTATTTTCCTCTAGAGACTGCTTGAAATGTGTCCCAGACATTCTGGTATTTTGTGTCTTCTCTCTCATTGGTTTTAAAGAACATTTTCTTTCTGCTTTCATTTCATTGTTTATCCAGTCAACGTTCAAGAGCCAGTTGTTCAGTTTCTATGAAGCTGTGTAGTTCTGAGTTAGTTTCTGAAGTTCTGTGTTCTAACTTGATGGCACTGTGGTATGAGAGACAGTTTGTTAGGATTTCCATTCTTGTGCATTTGCTGAGGAGTGATTTACTTCCAATTATGTGGTCAGTTTTAGAGTAGCTGTGATGTGGTGCTGAGAAGAATGTATATTCTGTGGATTTGGGGTGGGGAATTCTATCTATCTGAGTTCTTATGTGCTGTTACAAAGCACAGAATTTCCTTCCTTTTCAAGGCTGAAAACTATTTTGTTATATGTTTCATTGTGGAATAATTACATCCAGTTAATTGAAGTATCTGTCCTTCAGTTTCTTTTTTTTTTTTTTTTTTTTTTTTTTGGTGAAAACATATAAAATGTGTTATTTTACCAATTTTGAGATATCTGTTATCAGAAATTGTTGCCACCATGCTGGCATCCTTTCTGTGTAGCTGAAACTTTGTATCATTTTACCAATATTTTCCCTTTTTCTTTTCTTTTCTATTTTTTCTTTCTTTCTCTCTGTTTTTTTGTTTGTTTGTTTGTTTGTTTGTTTTTTGTTATTTATTTATTTATTTATTTATTTATTTATTTTATTTTATTTTTTTTTTTTGAGATGGAGTCTCCCTCTGCTGCCCAGGCCAGAGTAGTACAATGGTGTAATCTTGGCTCAGTGCAACCTCTACCTTGTAAAGACAGGGTTTCATGTTGGCCTGGCTGGTCTTGAACCCCTGACCTCAGGTGATCCACCTCTCTCAGGCTCCGTAAGTGCTGAGATGACAGGCATGAGCCACCCCACTCAACCCCACAGCCTTTCTTTTGGGTGCAATCTGAAAAACCTCCTGCAGGTATTCTGGGTCTAATCCACAGCCCTGGGTCTACAGGATTTTGCCCTTGGTTCTGTAGTAGGAGAATTTAGTTCTGTATTGCTCCCCCCTCCCCAGCTTTATTAAGGTCTAACTGGCAAGTTGAAAATGTCCTATATTTACCTGTAATCCCAGCACTTTGGGGGACTGAGGTGGGTGGAGCACAAGGTCAGCAGTTCCAGACTAGGCTAACCAACATGGTGAAACTAATAAAAACACAAGAATTATCAGAGTGTGGTGATACATGCCTGTATTCCCAACTACTCAGAAGGCTGAGGTAGGAGAACCCCTTGAACCTGGGAGGGGGAGGTTGCAATCAGCTGAGATTGTGCCACTGCACCCCAGTCTGGGGCTACAGAGTGAGACTCCCTGTAAGGGGGAAAAGAACCTATGTTTACAGCACAGAGTGTGATGATTTCTTACAGATAACCCCTGGAAAATGAACTACCACAGGAGGAAATAAAGAGGTTTGATGACAAATACAAAGTTGCAGTTATGGAGGATGAATGAGTGCTGGTTTGTAACAATTCAGTGTGAAGCAGGGTAACCCTGGTCAACAAGACCATGCCCTACGTCTGCCACCTGAGAGCTCAGGTTTAAGTGATTTTTCTGCCTCAGTCTCCCGAGTAGCTGGGACTACAAATGCTCACCACCTTGTCCGGCCAATACTTGTATTTTTAGTAGAGACGGTGTTTCACCATGTTGGTCAGGCTGCTTTCGAACTCCTGACCTCAGTTGATCCACCTGCCTCGGTCTCCCAAAGTGCTGGGTTGACAGGCATGAGACACTGTGCCCAGCCCATTTCCCCTTTTCTTGCAGCCCCATAGGAAGCCCCTGGATAATCACCATTCTACGCTCTGTTCCTAGAGGTCAGACATTTTGACTTTCCACGTAGAAGTGAGATCATTGAGATTTGTCTGTCTGTGTCTTGCTTTTCTTTCTTCCTTTTTCCTCTTTTGAGATGGAATCTTGCTCTGTAGGTCAGGCTAGAGTGCAGTGGTGTGATCTTGGCTCACTGCAACCTCCACCTCTCAGGTTCAAGTGAGTCTCCTGCCTCAGCCTCCCGAGTAGCTAGGATTACAGGCACATGCCATTACGCCCCACTAATTTTTGTATTTTTAGTGGAGATGCAGGTTTTACCATGTTGACCACGGTGGTCTTGATCTCTTGACTTCCTGATCCAACTGCCTTGGCCTCCCAAAGTGATGGGATTACAGCTGTCCCTGGCTGGATACTTCTTTAAAAAATTGAAATTTAACTATTTTTTTGAAAGAATCTAAAGACTTTCCCTTAACATCACACCCTCTGAGTTCTTTTGTGCTGTTACAAAGCAGAGAATCTCCTTCCTTTTCAAGGCTGAACACTATTCTGTTTCACGTATCATGTGCCTTGTGTCATAGTAAACGTTTTACCCCAAGACGCATACCCTCTTCTAGACGCACCATGCCCTCTTGCTGTGCCTAAGTCCCATGGGAAGGCTCTTAGGTTCTCATCCACTTCCATCTGTGCATGGTGTCCATTTCAGTCTGGAGCAAATACAACTGGTGTTTTTCTACGTTTTATTTTTCTGTCTCCTTCTTTCTTCCTTCCTTGCTTCCTTCTTTTCTTCCTTCCTTCCTTTCTCATTCATTCTTTCTTTCTTTCACCTTGTCTTCCTTTTTTTCATTTATTCCTTCTTTCTTCCTTTCCTTCCTTTCTCTTTCGTTCTTCTTTCCTTTTTTGGGGGGGGGGTTGTAGAAGGTAATTTATTTAGAGAGAGGGAGAGAAACAGTAGAAGGAGAAAAAACCCCAGCTAACTCTCACAGTGAGTGAAATAGCAAAAAATGGCTGCATTTAATTGTGCATCAGTGTACTTCCTGCTTTTTGGGATGCTAATGCAGGAGAATAGCTTAAGGATATGAGGGCCAGTCTGCATTGAGCTTGCTAGCTCGCTCCACTGCATGTTATTTTTGGAGACAGAATGAGACACAGTTTTTAAAAAAGTATCTATGATACTATGACCCTGGGATAATTTTTTCTAAATTATCTCCATGTAGAATTTGTTCATGAAACAGAAAATAAGCTGTGAGGTACGATCTCAGCTTGCTGCAACCTCTGCCTCCCAGTTCAAGGAATTCTCCTGGCTCAGCCTGCGAAATGTGTTTTAGGTGCCCATACATTCTTAAATTTACTCCAACTCTTTTAAACCTTTGGAAAGGGGTGACTGAGAGACAGAGGCTGGCATTTCCTCTCTATCATACCAAGGATGAGGGAATTAGAACCACCTGTGCTAAATCCATGAGTCTTAATTATTCAGAACAAACCCACCTAGCCCTCTGCTGTGCCTGAGTTCTCTGCAGAGGGAGCTTGTTCATTCTGGCTCTTTCTGCTTTGCTGGACCTCAGGTTCCTGCAGACCAGTGATAATCTCTTCTGGAGGGTTTTTTTTTCCAAACCTTGGATCTGCTCGGTTTTATTTATGGTGAGACACTTCTGTGTCTGCAGACAGGGGAGGATGAAGGAAAGCTTCCCTGGTCTGACACTGAGGACCTGCAGGGATTTTGAGACAGAGTCTCACTGTGTCACATAGACTGGAGTACAGTGGCGTGATCCTGGCTCACCGTCCCCTGCCCTTCTGCCTGTAAAACTACACCACAATTATTGGCCCATTTTAAGTAAAACAAAAGTTGGTAAAAACACACATGAAACACCTTTGTTCCCGAGCTGGAGTTGCCTGAAATGCTGCCTTCTTTTTTGGTATGCCTCACACTGTGGGAAGAAAACTACAAAACCAGGTCCCATTTTAGTATTCACTGGTGAAAATACAAGGGAAAAAAGTTGAAAGGGGGATGCATTTTTTTAGAGTTTTTTAAACAAATGTAATGGTTATTACTTTTGGAGACAGAGTTTTGCTGTTGTTGGTCAGGCTGGGGTACAATGGCATGTTCTGGGCTCACTGCAACCTCCGCCTCCTGGGTTAAAAGGATCCTCTGATCTCAACCTCCCAAACTGGTAGTTTTACAAGTGTGAACCACCATTCCCAGCCCTAGGGATGAATTTTCTATACAGCTGCATGAGAGCAAAGGTGGTACAGACAGAACATCCTTTACCAAAGTCATGGGAAGAAAAGGGAGGAGTTCCACCTAATTCCAAGAAATCTGCCAAGCCCAGCACACAGCTCAGCTCCAGGTTACACGGAGAAAAGCTTCCCACCTTGGTTTTCCTTCTTTTTTTTTTTTTTTTTTTTTTTTTTGTCAGAGTTTGCTCTTGTTGCCTAGGCAGGAGTGCAGTGGCCCAATCTCAGCTCACTGCAATCTCCGCCTTTCAGGCTCAAGTGATTCTCCTGCCTTAGCTTCCTGAGCAGCTGGAATTCCAGGCAGCCACTGCCACGCCTGGCTAATTTGCGTATTTGTTGGTAGAGATGGATTTTACTGTGTTGGCCACGCTTGTCTCGAACTCCTCACCGAATGTCATCCTCTGGCCTCGGGCTCACTGAGTGCTGGGGTTACAGGGATGAGCCACCATGCCCAGCAAAACATTTTAACTCTATACGTTGAGAGCCTCCCTTCCTCTTGTTTTAATAAAGTGTTCACCTCAGGGTCGCTTTCTGAAGGATTCTGCTATTTCCTGTACCACTCTTTCTGATTTTGGCAAAATACATTTAATGGCACATGCACCATTTCAACTGGTTTTCTTCTTGAAAACACTTTCCAACAGCTGGGTTCAGTGGCTCATCCCTGTAATCACAGCACTTTGTGAGGCCCAGGTGGGTGGATCATAAGGTGAGGAATTTGAGACCAGCCTGGCCAACATGGCAAAACCCTGTCTCTACTAAAAAAAAAAAAAAAAATTAAAACTTTAGTGTGCTGTGTTGGCAGGTGCCTGTAGTCTCAGCTACTCACGAGGCTGAGACAGGAGAATCACTTGGACTGGGAGCCGGAGGGTGCAGTGAGTGGTGCTGATGCCACTGCATTCTACCCTGGGAAACATAGTCAGACTCCATCTCAAAAGAAAAAAAAAAATAGAAAAGAAAACAGTTTCAACAGAGGCCCCAAGTCTGAAGTGGGTGCCGAATCCTCAGGGGAAAGAACCTCCAGATTTTTTAAAAATATGTATATTATTAAATTTCTAGGGTACATGTGCAGAATGGGCAGATCTATTACATAGGTGTACATGTGCCTTGGTTGTTTCTTGCATTCATTACAACGTCATCCACATTAGGGATTTCTGCTAATGCTGTACCTCCCCTAGCCCTCCACTTGCTGCTATCCCTCCCTTAGCCCCAACCCCTGCTATTCCTCCGATAGCCCCAACCCCGTGCTGTCCATCCCCTAGCCGTCCATCCCCTAGCCCTCCATCCTTACACTATCTTTCCCCTAGTACTCCACCAACTGCTATTCCTACACAAGCCCCTAACACTCCCCTATCTCTCCCCTACCCCCAACCCCCTGCTGCCCATCCCCTAGCGCTCCATCCACATGCTATCCTTCCCCTAGACCTCCACTCCCTGTTATCCCTACACAAGCCCCTAACCCCCTGTCTTCATCCCCTATCCACAGCCCCCTCCTGTGACTCCCATAGAGGGCCACCCACTGCTATTTCTCCCCATCCCTCAACACCCTATTATCGCCAGCAGTCCTTCATCCCCTGCTATCCCTACATTATAGACACAGGAAAAGCTTCAGTCTTGGTCCGGATTAGAAATAACAGTGACCTGTGTACCCTCCGAAGGAGTCTTTGTGGCGGTGTTACTGAGCCTAATACCCATGTCAGTATGTTCCCACACCTGTGATAACTTCAGCCTGCCAGGCACAAGTCTGCCATGCTCGTCAAAAACATTCTCCAAAGGCAAACACAATATTAATTTATCAGAAATCCCTTCTGATTGCAAAATGAAAGGCCCTTTGACAAAGACAACAAGCGTTCTGGGGAGAAAAGTGGGTCTTTGGTGACAATCGTGTATGTGGAGACGGCTACCAGATGGAGGTTTCCAGTAAATGGAGACAGTCCTTTGAAAGGGCTGGTAAGAAGGACATTTTCTGTACAGAGGAAAGGGACTCACAGGCTTCAGAGTTTGCAAGCAGAAAACTTAAAGGAGGTAGAGAAAAAACTAGCTGGGAGACTAGGCATGGTGGCTCAGGTCTGTAATCCCAGCACATTGGGAGGATGAGGACGGAGGATCAGCTGAGGCCATCAGTTCGAGATCAGCCTGGTCAACATGGTGAAATCCTAACTCTACTAAAAATAAAAAAATAGCCACACATGGCATCATGTGCCTACAATCCCAGCTACTGAGGAGACTGAGGCAGGAGAATCACTTGTACCCAGAAGGCAGAGGTTGCAGTGAGCTGAGATCAAGCCACTGCACTCCAACCTGGGCAACCAGCCAGACATGTGTCAATAAAAATAAGTATCATCATAACAGTCAGCCACAGTGGCTCACGTCTGTCATCCCAGCACTTTGGTAGGCCAAGGAGAGAGAATTACCTGAGTTCAGGAGTTCAAGACCAGCAGAGCCAACATGGAGAAACCCATCTCTTCTAAAAATATAAAATTATCCAGCCATGGAGGCACTTTCCTGTAATTTCAACTACTTAGGAGGCTGAGGCAGGAGAATCATTTGAACCCGGTTTGTGGAGGTGGCAGTGAACCGAGATGAAAAAAGTAAATGAAAACCAAGGTGGGAAGCTTTAGTCTGTGTAACCTAGAGATTTGCTTTGTGAAAAGCTTGGTTGATTTCCTGTAATTTGGTGGAATTCCTCTCATTTCATTACATTTGCTGAAGGATGTTCTATCTGTAACACCCTTGCTCTCAGGAAAATTTATAGAAAATGCAGCCCCTAAGGCCAGGCATGGTGTCCCACACTTGTAATCACAGCTACTTGGGAGGCTGAGGGAGGAGAATCATATGAAACTGGTAGGCAGAGGCTGCGGTGAGCCGAGGTGGCAACACTGCACCCCAGCCTGGTGACAGAGTGACACTCCATCTTCAAAAATAATAAATATTAAAAAAGTTCTTGGTCAGCCCTGTGTTTTGAGAGGTCCCTGGTGCTCAGAATTGCAGAGTGTATGTTAGAATATATTGTTTGTCAGGAAGAACCATGGCAAGGGCAACCTAGCTGCCTCCTTACCCACTAGAAAACTACCTGGGGCATTCCAAAGTGGCAGGACAATATATAAATATCATACAGGAGTTAAAAAAAGTTTTTAAGCACAGGACATCTCACGCTGTCCCCGTGGTACCTCATGGAGAAAAGTTTTTATTCTGTGATCAGTGGTAAGTGGGCACCAGCTGCCTACCTGGTCTACTCTTGTATGATGAGAAAATACCAAACACCAGTTTGTTAATAAGCATCAGGTGTTCAGAGAGAATAAACTCATGGATCAGAGTCTTCTGGAGGTCTTCATCTGGAATGCTATAAGCCCCTGAGGCTCTCAGCTGGGAAGGCTGCCGGCCCCCTAGATAGACCCACCTTCCTGGTCTATCTGGATCTCTGCTTCTTAGTGCCTTCAGTGCTGCTGGGGTAGGGGTTCTCCACGGACGAGCTGGAGACCATCATTGCCAAGACTCCACTTGACTCATTCCCACCTCCGACACCTGAGAGCGGTGTAAGCAGGTAATATCCTCACAGCTGAACTCCTGTGCCTGTCACACACACAGCACCTGCCAACATCTGTTGTTGAAAAGAGATGTTCCTTCCTCTTTAAGTTTTCATTGTTCCTGTACAATATTGGCCATGCACGAAGATGGGGTAAAGTCCCTCTGAGTGAGCTTTACAAAAACCATGCATCTTCCAAAAATCTGTTCATTCTGCCAACAGCATCTTGTCAATAACAGGGTCGCCCAGGTGTGGTGGCTCAGGCCTGTCATCTCAGCATTTTGGGAGACGAAGGAACATGGATCATTTGAGGTTAGGAGTTTGAGACCAGCATGGCCAACATTGAGAAACCTGTCTCAGCCTTTATCTCAGCTCTCTGCAACCCCACCACCTCATAAATTGTATTCTCCTGCCTCTGCCTCCTAAGTAGCTGGCATCATAAGTGCCTGGGAACACACACGGGTAATTTCTGCAGTTTTTTAGTCTCAAACTCCTGAACTCAGGTAACCTGCTTGCCTTGGCATCCCAAAGTGCTGGGATTATAGGTGTGAGCCACCGCACCCAGCCCCCTGTTGACATGTCTTGCTGATATCTTTGATTACCTGAAGGAGCCCAATTTAAGAGTAAAGAATGGCAGTATCTCTTTCCAGCTGCACAGACTGTCACAGATAAAAAGAAATTGATCTTCAGTATTCAGGGCAGTCGATGCATTCTGGTTTGCAATTTTGACTAATCTGGTAAGAGACGGGGGCTGAGGAATTTCAAGCTGATTTTTCAGATTTACTGTTCTGTTTCGTTTTTGTGAGACAGAGTCTCACTTTGTCACCCAGGCTGCAGTGCAGAGGCATGATCTCAGCTGACTGCAACCTCTCTGCCTTCTGGGATCAAAGTATTTTCCTGTCACAGCCTCTGGCGTAGCTGGGGCTACAGGTGCCCGCCACCACACCCATCTAACTTTTTGTATTATTAGTAAAGATGGGATTTCACCATGCTGGCCGGGGTGGTCTCGAACTCCTCACCTCGTGAACCACCGGCCTTGGCTACCCGAAGTGCTGCGATGACAGGCTTGAGCCACTGTTCCTGGCCACTGTTTTTGTTTTTTAAATAACAGCACTATTGCATGTCTTAAAAGTACCACAGAAAATGCAAGTGAAATATTTTCCACCAAATTATGACTTTTATTGTTGTAAAAATATCATGTACCAGAAAATCAAACCCCCTTTGTAAAATGTCAAATGTGTATTATGGTTAGCATACATGTCCATTGCTGTCCAGCTATGGAGTAATTGAAGTTGATTCCAGTTCAGTCTCTAGGAATGAGTAGCACCTGTTCAGTGGGCATCTTTTTTTTTTTTTTTTTTTTTTTTTTTTCATGTAATTGTATTTATTTATATATTTTTGGAGACAGGTTCACACTCACTCAGGTGGAAGCGCATTGGTGTGATCTGAAGACTCATTGCAGCCTCAGACTCCTGGGCTGAAACAATTCTCTTGCCACAGCCTCTGAGCAGCTGGGACTACAAGTGTGTAGTCCCGAAGGTACTAGGACTAGAGGCTAAGTCTAATTTATTTTTTTTCTTTTTTGTAAGAATGGTGGGTCTTGCTATATTGCTTAGTCTTGTTTTGAACTCCTGCCTCCAGGAGATCTTTCTGTCTTGGCCCCCAAAAGTGCTGGAATTTCAGGCACCAGCCACTGCATCTGGCTGGAACTTCATATATTTTGTAATATGCTTTGAGAAGCAAACCCCATTTTCAGAAGAAAACGCCACTTGAGAGGTGTTACACATTCTTGGAGAGTCAGATTTGAAAGGTCCATTTATCTCTTCCCTTCAACTTCAGAATATGTTGAAGTGCAGAAAATCCTGTCAGTAGAATTTACATTTACTGCTGCCATCCACGTGTAGGTGTCAGAGCACATGATGACTTCTTTACATGGTGCATGTGAAACAAAACTTGGAAATGTGACTGGGCAAGGTGGCTGATGCCTGTAGTCCCAGCAGGTTGGGAGGCCAAGGCAGGTGGATTACTGGAGGTCAGGAGTTCGAAGCCAGCCTGGCCCCCATGGAGAAACCCTGTCTCTACTAAAAATACAAACATTAGAGGCCGAGTGCATTGGCTCACTCTTGTAATCCCTGTATATTGGGAGGCTGAGGTGGGTGGACCACCTGCGGTCACGAATGTGAGACCAGGCTGAACAACATGGTGAAACCTTGTCTCTACTAAAAATACAACAATAAGACAACCGTAGTGGGGGGTCCTTGTAATTCCAGCTACTATACAGGCTGAAGCAGGAGAATTGCTTGAACGCAAGAGGCAGAGGT
This sequence comes from Saimiri boliviensis, assembly GCF_048565385.1. Taxonomy (NCBI): domain Eukaryota; kingdom Metazoa; phylum Chordata; class Mammalia; order Primates; family Cebidae; genus Saimiri; species Saimiri boliviensis. The sequence goes on along the minus strand of NC_133471.1, from coordinate 17,100,316 downwards.
TGCAGTGAGCTCAGATTGTATCTCACGGGTTATTTTCTGTTTCCCATTTTATTAAACTCTTATGAACGAATTCCACATGGAGGTAATTTAGGAAAAATACGCCCAGGGTCAGTATATTATAGACATTTTTTGAAAACCTTGTCCCAGTTTGTCTCCAAATATAGCATGCAGTGGAGGGAGCTAGCAAGCTCACTGAAGACCGGCCCTCATATCGTTAAGCTATCCTCCTATCTTGGCATCCCAAAAAGCAGGAAGTACACTGATGCACAATTAAAGGCAGCCATTTTCTGCTATTTCATAAAGACTCTATTTCTCCACATTGCCCAGCCTTTGTCTCAAATGCCTCAGGTGAAGCGCAATGCCTGTCCCAGCCTTGCAAAATGCTGGGATTAAAGACCTGAGTTATCACACCTGGACAGACACTATATCATGAATTGCCACTGTGAAGACACACAAGACTAAGGAGTTTTATCTTTTTATTTAATCTTCAGAATTCTATTTTATATGTGAATGAAAATACAACATTGTCACATGAATAACCCACCTGAAAGTCAAAGTTGGTAACTTTTTTTCTAAAATTATTTGGCCTTTTTTACCCTAAACAACAAATCTTGTCAAAATTTTCTCATGAAAATACTTCCTTCTGCAGATTAATTTGTTACTTCTAAACACTATGGATTGTAAAAGTTCTGTTTCAATGGAAAACAAAAGAACACTCTGGTAAGCATTCTTATATATTTTAGTAGCTATTTCTATCTTTCTATATTAATCCATTAATTAGATCCTTAATCTTCATATATTCCATTTCTTTAGGTTGTATGATCAAGCAAATTAATTCATTTACTTACTTGGGTCCAAATGTTTTGATCTGACAGCATCATCCGATTTCTCCACCACCCATTTTATTTTGACTACTAGATAATTTCTTAAACTTTTAAGCAATCTGCACTCTGAATCTTTATGCTGATATATTTTACAATTAACTGTCCCAATGGCATAACTTTTAAAGCATTCCTATCCATATTACATTAAATCTGTTAGGCTGAGCATAGTGGAAATCTGACATGCTGTGCATGGTCACTTATGCCTGTATTTATAGCACGTTGGGGGGCAGAAGAGGAGTATCCTGATTTGAAGACCTGCTTGGCCAAGAGGGTCAAATACTGTCTATACAAAAATTACAAAATATTAGGCAGCTGTGCTGGCAGACACCTGAAATCCCACTTACTAAAGATGCTGAGGAAGAAAAATAGCTTGAAACAAATGGGTGGAGGTTTCAATGAACTAAGTTCAAACCACTGCACCCTAGCTTAGATGACAAAGCTAGTGTCCATCACAAAATAAATACATACATAAATAAATAAAATAAAAATAACTTCACATAACTCCAACTTTTCCAGATCATACCTATTTATGAGAACATACTGCTAAACACTTACTTAAAACCATGTCAAATATTTCAAGAAAGAATTAATGTTTGTTCCTGAAAAGAAATTTATCTTCCACTGTTTAGGAACAATTAATGTCATCAAGCTATGTAGTTTGGCAACGTAGCTGGTTAACTTTTGATTAAGGTGGAAAATATTTTTCCATAACCATGGTCCCCTTCAGTCACAAAATGTTACAAGAAGAACATTCTGGGTACCTTAAACTTCAGCAACAAACACATTTAATCATTTACCTTCTCCTTTAATTTACCTTTAAGGACAAATCTTTTACCTTGAGTTTAGTCCAGTAGGCTTCAAGAAGACCTGAACATTGACTTTGTGATCTGTCCAATGTTGGGATTAGAGGAGTGAGCCACTTCGCCTGGCCAAAACTACTGCTCTTTTTTTTTTTTTTTTTTTTTTTTTTTGGTGTGGGGGGGAGGGGACACTTTCTCACTCTGTCACCGAGGCTGGAGTGCAGTAGTGCAATGCTAGCTCACTGCAATGCCTGCCTTCTAGGTTCAAGCAGTTCTCCTGACTCAGCCTCCAGAGTAGCTGCGACTACAGCCATGTGCCACCATACCTGGCTAATTTTCTGTATTTTTATTATAGACTGGCTTTCACCCTGGAAGCAAGGATGGTTTCAATCTCCTGATCTGCTTAGGCCCACACACCTCTTTAGGCCTCCCAAAGTGGTGAGAATACAGGAATAAACTAAAGCAACACAGCCCAGGTAGGAAACGTGTACAGATTCCAATGGAGACGTAAGAGATGCCTATTTTTAAATCAACTTAGGTGCAAACAGATGAAGAAAACTGTCATCACCACAGTTTACTCTCCTACATAATTTGCTTTTAAGCATGTATAGCAATGAAATCAGGCATTTGATATTACATGTAAAATTTTATTGTGAAAATTGTTAAACAGACATTACATCAAAACAGAATAGTTTTCAGTTCGATTAGCACTAACAGTTGTAAAAGTATTTTCAAAAAATAAGTTTCAATCTTAATACCTCAAAAATATTCATGGAGGAAGTGAGTATCTCCCTCTCCCCCCAAAAACAACCTATTTCTTATAGTGGTACTCAGGTAATAATGCTGAAACAACATATTAATTGTGCATTCAACAGCAAAATCTTGTATGCAATAATCATGACTTTTAGTACCACCTTCGGTCTCCTTTTTTAGATCACCTTCCCCGTCATCTCCTGTAGATGTCTCATATCTTGAGCTACCATGTGCTTCAGAAGAAGCATGCTCAACTCTCTCCACAGAGGGTGAATACATTAACTCCTTTCTGCCACAATGCTCATGATCATTGGAAGAGAAATCACCATGGCTCCCTGAGTACTTCTCCCAGATTCTGCCATATCTATCTCATATATTGTTATAATTAGGGCAATTGTTTCCACCATAAGTCTTCCTAGACCTTAGTGCAGTTGCTGCACCACCCGAGGTCCCTGCAGGATTAATAGAATCATAGAACTTACGTTGAAATACATTAAAACATTTTTACTGGCATTACTAAAGCATGAATCAGATAAAGTACTATTTGGAAATATTTGCATTCATCTCTCTTTATTGACAGGATAGTATTTATTTCTCCATTGCTCAAAAGGCATTATTTAAAAGAGGCATAAGACTAGTATTTTCAAGCTTAAGGAATATTATTCTGAATTAAATGCCAGTCACATTTTCTGATAATTAACGGAGGTTTTAAGTTTCGTATACTTCCTTAAGCTTTCTACGGTTCTAAACTCTCAGTATTTCAACATGTTACCTTTTTCCTTTCTACTTTTCCTTTTAAAAAATCTGATCTATTCAATATAATTCTGTAATTTAAAAATCAAACTTAGAGTCTTACTATATGTCTAATACGAATCTCTGGTAGAACTTCTACTACGATGTTCAGAATGATCTCTACCAGCATGCGTTTTGTAGCCATCATGATCACTAAATTAAAAAAGAAAAAACAAAAAAGGTTTGACAGTGTCAGAAAGAACAATTTAAGAAATCTATTGGACAAAACCGCAAAATGTTATAAGACCTATGTCCTCTAGTGGATTGTGTATCCTGTCTAGAACAAGCATGATCACGGTAGGCATAGTGTCTACCTACCGAACCATATTCGATGGTGTCTTGGAAACTTGGATTATTTCTGATTGCATAAGGTGAAGAAACAAATTTTAAGTATCAAAAATATAACTATGCACAGCTTAAATAAGATAAAGGCCAGATATATAGAAAGAACTAGGCATTTATCCAAATATAATATCAAAATACTTAAAAGGCAAGTGGAACTCATACTCATAATTAGTTATTCAGAAAATGCATTTCAAAAACCAAGTGAGATACCATATTTCAGCCATATTGAGATGCTTATACATTTAAAAATGCTACAAATATCAAGACCATGAGAGGATGCAAATAAACTGTAACACTGATACAATGCTTGCTGGACTGGAAATGATGCAGCTATTATGAAGAAATGTGGTGGGGCATCAAAACAGAAAATAAAAACTTAACATTAAGACCAAGAATTTTGACTCATACATGCCTACCCGGCATTCAGTAACTGTACTCAAAACAAACACGTGTGCATAAAAATAGTATGGAGGAAACACCCAAACAAATGAATCGGTTAACACTTTGTGTAAAAAGCAAAATGTTATGATGTGAATGAAACTTCAGAACAACAGGCAGAAAGAAATCAGATATAGAAGTCGAGTAGTGGTTGAACAAGCCCAGTAACATGAAGTACACAGAATAGGTCAGTTTACAAACAAAACAGACTGGTGGTTATTAGCAGTTGAGGGAAAAGTCAAAATGAAAGGGATTGCTTAACTGGTAAGGGACTGTAGCTGGAGTGACGAAAAGGTTTCGGAACTAGACGGAGGTGGTTGTTCCACAACATGGCATGTAATAGATGTCACTTAATTGTTTACCTAAAAATCTTCCATTTTCTTATGTGAATTTCATCACTAAAACAACAATAAACTAGTTTTTCATTTTTCCTTTGCCTATTCTTAGGTGAATACCATCATCTTTTCGTGACGTATGGTCACGCCTCCAGGAAGAGACTGACTTTCCGCGTGAAGGACCTTCATAATTCTCTCTTCCACGTGATGTGAGACCTGTAAATTTAACATGATGAAACATTATATAAGCAGCAGAATACCTGAAACACTATTATTTGTTCTCTAAGACAACTGTTACAAGATGTTTCTTCAATGACTCAATCCTTCATTCCCTAAGTCACCAGAAATTGATACTTTGAAAACTTGTTACGGCTCTGAATTATCTCCTGATTCCTATGAGGCCAGTTCATACAAACCTAAGCCAAACAGTAACACTTAAATAAAAGTTCACTTTTAATGGCTAATAACTATTACTTATCATTTTCTTTCTTGTATGAATGGCCTACAATTATTGACACAGGCAAAACACATAAAACTATCAAAGTCGTCGCTGATTGTAAAGTTTACACGTTGGTGCTTTCTCAGCTCAAGAAAGACAATTTACCCATGTTGTTCAGTGCATCTCACACACACAAATGCTGCAACCCTCGAATGGCTACATGCTATATTTATACCTAAATGTTCTCCTTGGTCTCGAAGTGGTTGGCCCTATCTTAAATGTTGAAAAATTAAAATGTCCTAGTGTAGGTTTTCTAATGATAACCAAGAATTCTTCTTCTAGCAATAAGCAGTACTATTCAAGTACTAATTACATCATTAAGCCCCTTTCAAAACAGAAAACAATCTATTTTAATATACTCTTCATGTGCAGCTCCTTAGAGGTCAGTCTTTCACATATGATACGTTCACTGGCTAAACTTTTAATGAAAATGTTCTGCACATTTTCTGAATGTGTTAACACATTAATGAAAATATGTTCTGTTTAAAATTTTTTGCTGAGAGCTGATACTTTATTGTCTGGCTTTCTTCTCTTCACTCAGAAACCTTACACTTCTCCTTCTCAGAATCGTTACTTCTACTCAACCCTACTGCTTGTCTCATGCTGCTTAGTTCTGAATTCTCACCTCGAATAATTTCAACTTCTACACTAAGTATCTTGTGTTAATGATTAAATATCCCTGTACCACCTTAATGATTAATATAAAGCCCTTCCTAATTTTCACAACTCTGCACTTCTGTGATAGCCACATAACTGAAAACCCTGGACATGCTCTTATCCAACACACATCTTTGAGGACGCCCTTAGTATCCTAAAAACCAGTCAGAATGCCTCTCATGTAAGCATTGCTCGGGTCTCAGGATCTGGATGGCCAGGCACAATGGCTCACACCATGAGCCAGTGTGGAAGACTGAGGCAAGTCAAATGCTTGATCTGAGGGACTTAATGTCAACTATGACAATGTAGTGAGATCCTGTCTCTACCGAAATATTAAAAAAAATTAGACAGGTGTGGTGGTGCATGCCACTAACTGCAACAATAGCAGGCAGCTTTAAGTGAGTAACTGCTTCAGCCCCAGAATTTGAGGCAGTAATAAGCAATCCATCATCTTTTCGTGACATATGGTCACGCCTCCAGGAAGAGACTGACTTTCTGCATGAAGGACCTCCGTAATTCTCCCTTCCACGTAATGTGGGATCTGTAAATTTAATATGATGAAACATTATGTAAACAGCAGAAAACCTCAAGCACTATTTTTTGTTCTCTAAGACAAATGTTACAAAATATTTCTTCAATGACTCAATTTTTCATTCCCTAAGTCACCAGAAATTCCTAACACCTTGATTCCTTCTTATGGCTCTGAATTATCTCTTGATTCCTTCAACGCCAGTTCTTACAAATTTAAGCCATATACTAACACTTAGCTAAAAGTTCACATTTAATGGCTAATAATTATTAGTTATTATTTTCTTTCTTACATGAATTGCCTATGACTATTGATTACAGAGGCATAACACGTAACCATCAAAGTCTTCGCTGATTTTAAAGTTTCCACATTGGTGCTTTCTCAGCTCAAGAAAGTCACCTTATCCTTGTTGTTCATTGCATCTCAGGCACACAAATACTGCAACCCTCGAATGGCTCCATGCTATATTTACACCTAAATGTGCTCCTTGGTCTCGAAGTGGTTGGCCCTATCTTAAATGTTGAAAATTAAAATGTACTAGTGCAGGTTTTCTAATGTTGGCCAAGAATTCTTCTCCTGGTAATAAGCAGTACTATTCAAGTGCTAATTACATCATTAATCCCTTTTCAAAATAGAAAACAATCTCTTTTAATATACTCTTCGTGTGCAGCTTCTTAAAGGTCACTCTTCCACCTATGCTACGTTCACTGGCTAAACTTTTAATGAAAATGTGCTGACTTGTGCATTTTCAAGTCAGTAGATACCTACCTTCGCTGATAGTCTATTACAAAATGTAAAATTCAAAATGTAATGTTTCCATTTCCTTCTTATTATCATGGAGGGCTAATTCAGAATTTTAATATGTTCTACTTAAAGTTTTTTGCTGAGAGCTATTTCTTTATTGTCTGGCTTTCTTCTGTTTACTCTGAAACCTTACACTTCTTCTTCTCAGAATCATTACTTCTATTCAACCCTACTGCTTGCCTCATGCTGCTTAGTTCTGAATTCTCACCTCCATTAATTTCAACTTCTACACATAGTATCTTGCATTAATGTTTAAATATCGCTGTACCACCTTAATGATTAATTTAAAGCCCTTCCTATGTTTCACAACTCTGCACTTCTGTGATAGCCACACAACTGAAAACACTGAACATGCTCTTGTCCAACATGCATCTTTGAGGATGCCCTTAGTATCCTAAAAACTGGTCAGAATGCCTCTCACGTGAGCATTGCTGGGGTCTCAGTATCTGGATGGCCAAGCACAATGGCTCACACCATAAGCTAGTGTGAAAGACTGAGGCAAGTCAAATACTTGAACTCAGGGATGTAATGTCAACTAAGACAATGCAGTGAGATCCTGTGTCTACTGAAATGTTAAAAACAATTAGACAGGCTTGGGGGTGGATGCAACCAGCTGCAACAACAGCAGGCAGCTTTAAGAGAGTAACTGCATCAGTCCTAGATTTTGTGGCACTAATGAGCCATCATCTCACCAATGCACTCTGGCCTGGTGAAGGCAGGACTTCAACCCAACAATGAAACTCAACATACAATTTTTAGATTGGAACACCAGGGGTCCAATACAAAGGGACCTAGGAAATGGAATAATTGATTGGATTGAAAAGCTGACCATTACAAAATACTACCAGCACCATCAAGAAAAAAACTAAAAGCCATTCTCTAGCAAACACAGCATTAAAAGGAGTGTTTCCCTCACTGTAATTCCTTCTTCTATCTGATATTTGAAGGTTAACTGTGTCTTTACCATAAATCTGTAAATTCTCTAGTTTGACTGAATCTACTATAAAACTTTTGAAACAGTAAATATGCCAATGTATGTGTCATATCTATTTTGTTTCCAAACTTTAAGTTAACCCTCTGTACAGATGGCTCATTTTTAGTCATACAGAAATGATAGAATTCCATCAGCTAGCATTTACCTTGATATTCCATCCCACTGTTGCTTCTAGCCACAGTAAAAGGAACAGACTTTTCTGGATAAGGACCTCCACTTCTCAAAGGTGGACATCTTTTAACTGGAAAAAGTCCCCTAAAAAAACTCATGTTGAGATCACCAGTGTATTCACCATCATCTATATTTCCAACAAAATCTTTTGTTAAGTAACATCACCATTTCTTAAATGGCTAAGCAGTAGATATTTCTAAATCTTTCCTATGCATTGTAGTCTTAAAAATTCACATTTATCTATGCTAAAGAATGTAGAATTTCTATATCAAATCAGTGCAATTCAGAATATCAAAATCCATTTAAACATCTTTCAAATAAACACTCCAGAAACACTGCATATTGTTGTCAAAAGAAATATGGGATAAGTGGAGAATGAACTGAGAGCAGAAGCCTATTGTCTAAACAATAGGCTAAACAAATTCTATTCCTGCATTGCCCAAAAGGCTTTATTTAAAAGAGGCAGAAGGGTAGTATTTTCAAGCTTAAGAAATTTTATTCTGAATTAAACGCCAGTCACATTTTCTGATAATTAACATAGGTTTTAAGCTTTGTACACTTCCTTAAGCTTTCTACTGTTCAAAACTCTCAGTATTTAAACATGTTACCTTTTACCTTTCTACCTTCCTTTTTAAAAATCTGGTCTATTCAATATAATTCTGTAATTTAAAAACTAAACTTGGAGTCTTACTACATATCTGATACGAATCTCTGGTAGAACTTCTACGACGATGTTCAGAATGATCTCTACCAGCTTGTCTTCTATAGCCATCATGATCACTAAATTAAAAAAGAAAAAACAAAAAAGGTTTGATAGTGTCAGAATGAACAGTTAAAGAAAGGTACTGAACAAAAACAAAAAATGTTATAATACCTATATCCTCTAGTGGAATGTGTATCCTGTGTAGAATGAGAATGATCATGGTATACATAGTGTCTACGCATTGAGGAATATTGTATGGTGTCTTGGAAACTTGGATTATTTCTGAGTGCGTAAGTTGAAGAAACAAATTTTAAGTTATCAACTTCTAGTATCGAAAAGATAACTTATGTAGAGCTTAAATAAAATAAAGGCCAGACGTATATAAAGGACTAGGCACTTATCCAAATACAATATCAAAATACCCAAAAAACAAGTGGAACTGATAGTCATAATTAGTTATTCAGAAATGCATTTCAAAACCCATGTGAGATACCATATTACAGCCATACTGAAATGGTTATACATTTCAAAATGCTACAAATATCAAGACAGTGAGAGGATGCAGATAAACTGGAACGCTGATCCAGAGCTTTATGGATTGGAAAATGATGCAGCTACTAAGAAGAAATATGGTGGGGCCTCAGAAAAAAAATTGACATTATGGAAAGTAATTTTCACTCATACATACCCAGAATTCAGTAAATGTACTCAAACAAACATGTGTGCATAAACACAGTGTGGAGGAAACACCCAGAGAAATGAATAGTTTAACAGCTTATGTAAAGACTGAAGTGCTATGATGTGAATGAAACTTCAGGACATCAGGCAGAAAGAAAACATACAAAAGTCCAGGAGAGATGGATCAAGCCCATTAACATGAAGTATGCAGAACCTGTCAGTTCACAGACAAACCAGAGTGGTGGTGGTTATTAGCAGCCGAGGGAAAAGACAAAATGAAAGGGACTGCTAAACTGGTAAGGGACTTGTAGTTTGGAGTGATGAAAAGGTTTCGGAACTAGATGGAGGTGGTTGTTGCAGAACACAGCTTTTAAAATAAGCCACTTAATTGTTTACCAAAAAATGTTCCATTTTCTTAATTGAATATCATAACTAAAATAACAATAAACTGGTTTTTGATTTTTCCTTTACCTATTCTTAGGTGCATAACCATCATCTTTTCGTGACATATGGTCACGCCTCCAGGAAGAGACTGACTTTCTGCATGAAGGGCCTCCGTAATTCTCCCTTCCACGTGATGTGGGATCTGTAAATTTAACATGGTGAAACATTATGCAAATGGCAGAAAACCTCAAACACTATTATTTGTTCTCTAAGACAAATGTTACAAAATATTTCTTCAATGACTCAATTTTTCATTCCCTAAGTCACCAGAAATTCCTGACACCTTGATTCCTTCTTACAGCTCTGAATTATCTCTTGATTCCTTCAATGCCAGTTCTTACAAATTTAAGCCATATACTAACACTTAGGTAAAAAGTTCACTTTTAATGGCTAATAACTATTAGTTATTATTTTCTTTCTCACACGAATTGCCTATGACTATTGATTACAGAGGCAAAACACGTATAACCATCAAAGTCTTTGCTGATTTTAAAGTTCACATGTGCTTTTTCAGCTCAAGAAAGTCACTTTACCCATGTTGTTTAGTGCATCTCATGCACACAAGTACTACAACCCTCGAATGGCTGCTTGCTATATTTACACCTAAATGTGCTCCTCGGTCTCGAAGTGGTTGGCCCTATCTTAAATGTTAAAAAATTAAAATGTACTAGTGCAGGTTTTCTAATGATGGCCAAGAATTCTTCTCCTGGCAATAAGCAGTACTATTCAAGTGCTAATTACATCATTATGCCCCTTTCAAAATAGAAAACAATCTCTTTCAATATACTCTTCATGTGCAGCTTCTTAATGATCACTCTTCCACCTATGATATGTTAACTGGCTAAACATTTAATGAAAATGTGCTGACTTGTGCATTTTGAAGTCAGCAGTTACCTACCTTCACTGATAGTCTATTATAAAATGTAAAATTCAAAATGCAATGTTTCCATTTTCTTCATGTTATCATGGAGGGCTAATTCAGAATTTTAATATGTTCTCCTTAAAATTCTTTACTGAGAGCTGTTACTTTATCGTCTGGCTTTCTTTTGTTCACTCTGAAACCTTACACTTCTCCTTCTCAGAATTATTACTTCTATTCAACCCTACTGCTTGCCTCATGCTGCTTAGTTCTGAATTCTCCCTTCAAGTAATTTGAACTCCTTCACTAAGTATCTTGTGTTAATGTTTAAACATCACTGTACCATCTTAACGATTAATTTAAAGCCCTTCTTGTACTTCACTACTCTATACTTCTGCGATATCCACATAAGTGAAAATGCTGGATATGCTCTTGTCCAACATGCATCTTTGAGAATGCTCTTAATATTCTAAAAACCAGTCAGAATGTCTATCACATAATCATTGTTGGGGTCTCAGGATCTGGGTGGCCAGGCACAATGGCTCATACCATGAGCCAGTGTGGAAGACTGAGGCAACTCTACTACCTGAGCTCAGCGATTTAATGTCAACTAAGACAATGTAGTGAGATCATGTCTCTACCGAAATTTCTGTAAAAAATTAAGACAGGTGTGGTGGTACATGCCACGAGCTGCAACAATAGCAGGCAGCTTTAAGAGAGTAACTGCTTCATCCCCATATTTTGAGGCACTAATGAGCCATCATCTCGCCAGTGCACTCTGGTCTGGTGAAGGCAGTACTTCAAACAAACAATGAAACTCAACATACAATTTATAGATTGGAACACCAGGGGTTCAATACAAGGGGACCTAGGAAATGGGAGAATTGATTGGATTAAGAAGCTGACCATCAAAAAATACTACCAGGAACTTCAAGAAAAACTAAAAGCCATTCTCTAGCAAACACAGCATTAAAAGGAGTGTTTTCCTCACTGTAATCCCTTCTTTTATCTGAAATTTGAAGATCAAGTGTGTCTTTACCATAAATTTGTAAATTCTCTAGTTCGATTGAATCTATTATAAAAGTTTTCAAACAGTAAATATGCCTATGTATGTGTCACATCTATTTTGTTTCTCAAACTTTAACACTTCAGTACAAATGGCTCATTTTTATTTATACAGAAATGACATAATTCCATCTAGTAGCACTTACCTTTACCTCCCATCTCGCTGTTTCTTCTAGCCACCGTAAAAGGAGCAGACGTTTTTGGATAAGGACCTCCACTTCTCAAAGGTGTACGTCTTTTAACTGGAAAAGGTCCCCTAAAAAAACTCATGTTGAGATCACCAGTGTATTCACCATCTTCTGTATTTCAAACAAAATCTTTTGTTAAGTAACATCACCATTTCTTAAATGGCTAAGTGGTAGATATTTCTAAATCTTTCCTACGCATTGTAATCTTAAATATTCACATTTATGTATGCTAAAGAATGTAGAATTTCTGTATAAATCAGTGCAATTCAAAATATCAAAATCCATTTAAACACCTAATAAATAATCACTCAAGAAACACTGCACATTGATGTGATAAAGAAATATGGGATAAGTGGAGAATAAACTGAGAGCAGACGCCTATTGGCTAAACAACAAAATATGATGAAACTAAAGAAAAAAAGTTAGGAGATAAATGATAAATTACTGTTCATGTTGTTCTAGTACTATAAAAGCTGTTTCAAATCATGTAATAAACATAAACCATATTACACTCAAAGAAACTCACTTATTTATGCAATGATACATGACACCTGAGAAAAATCCATTATCTACAAATTTATTAACATAACAGATTTCTTATTCTACCTTTATTAAATACTACTTTTCTTCCTAGCCCATGCTCAGTTTTAATAATCTTTAAGAATCACATATTAAATAATAATTTTTTAACATATCTACAAAAATGTGAGACCTTACTGGTGTCACATTTAAAAATATACACATTCTCCTACATGGCAGAGTATTATTAAACTTCACCCTGAAGATTAATTGCAATCAAAAAAGGCAACAATTTCTGCCTCTTAGAATGAAGCGAATACTGCAATTTCAAATTTAGAAAATGTATTTCCCATAAACTGCATAGCTAGCTATTAAAATTCCAAACTAAATTTTAGATTTTTGATGGTTGGTTAATAGATAATACAAGTTATCCAACAGGTATTTTCTTAATACATGATCACTTTATTTTTTAAGTAGAAATTAACCTCTCTGTCCTACTGAGTAAATCAATCTTAAATACCATTTTCAGAAGCTCTTCCTCCTGCAAAGAAAGATACATATGTATTTCGAAGCCAAGGTTTCTGATATTTCTGAGTCAAAGAATCTTTTGAGAAACTGAAGTTCTATACTCGATGAATGGATAATATTTTATGGCAGGTGTGTTAACAAATTCTCTATATCAGAAGTGAAATGGTTTTGATTTGTATACATGTTTACACGCACACACGCATACACACACACACACACACACACACACACACACACACACAGAAACAAACAAATATTGTTAAAATCAGTCCTCAAATACTCAATTACTAATGTCCCATTGGATGGGTTTCAAGGTTTCATGGTATTTTGATAATACAACGTATATGAAATTCTGGGCCCCAAAGTAAGAAACTCTAAAGGATAATCAATGGGAACATGTTCTGTGGAAAATCTGTGGAGAACACATAATCAAGATTCATAAAGTCAATTCACTTTGAAATTTTTCTTATTTCAATGCAAAGTAATTAAGATCTTAAAACGAGTTTGAGGCATTAATCATTCTCATTATACACTTTTAGTACTTATAAATCATGTTGCTTATTAACAGTTAATTTTCTGTTCATAAAGGATACAAAGAATTTGAGAAATTTCTATAATTTCAAGCTTTTTGTCTTTCAGTCCTATGTTTCCAACTTCATATATTAAAACTTTTCACAAGCGTCCTCCACATGAGGGATGCCAACCTCTTGTCTGTCCACTCCTTTCCCTTGCAGATCTCTGTTTTCCTGTGGGTCTTCTCTTTCTTGAAAAACGTGGTGTTCTCTGGCAACCAGCAGTTTGAAGAGATGGTTCCGTGGCTTGTTCTACTTTTATTGCTTTTCCATCCAAAAACTAAAAGTATTAAGCATACCATCAGCAACACTGCCAGATTTCAAATAATCCTATTTTACAGACATTTTTTACATCAACTCTATTTACATTCTAGATGTTTTCTGCTAAACGAACTTTCTTTTTCCTGAAATGCCCACGTTGTGAACATTGCAAAACCTGCAACAATCACTGAGACCATGCATTCTGTTAAGAAATGTGCACCAATTCCATTATTCAATTCCTTGAAAAGGCCTCTGGTATTAAAAATAAAACCTAAAAAGTTAAACCATAACAAATTGTATGGGAGACTGTAGCCCATCTCTTCTGTACAATATACAATATGTGTCATCTTTGCATTCACATCACATATTTAAAAGTTTCAGTGTTTTGGGGCTATATGAAAGACTGTGTCATTTGAAAACATAAGGTTATTTATTCAAAGTGGTTAGTCACATTATTCACTATGAATTTATTCTTGAACCTGCTGCTGTGTATCACATAAAATGTCCAAATATGATTTACAGTTCTCTATCTACACGAGTTCTCTTTCAATAGATGTGATCACTGTTTGGTATCATTCATGTTTTCTGTCTTACTCATTTCTTATTTTGTCTAGAGGCATCCCTAAAACACAGCTCAGTATAGTACTTCATGTTATTTCTCAGAAATGGTTTAATGTCCTAATTAAATTCACAATAAATTTCTTCAGTTTAATCTTTTCTGTAGGCCAAAGTAATGTTTGAAATCAGTTCTGCTGGGAGAGATCCAAGATGGCTGATCACTAGCAGCTCTGGATTGTGGCTCCCAGTGAAAGCACAAAAATCGAGAGGACATCACACCTTCTCATGAATTCTTGTTGCTCACGCACCAGGAGATTCCCAGTGGAGCAGCCCCACGGGTCGCCAGCACGACTCTTGTGACCAGTGAGGCAGTTTTGCCAGTGTCTCGGAGCGTCAGTTCTTGGTGCAGAGTCAGAAAAGCACCATCAGTCTTAATGCCGCTGATTTAGTCCGCGCAGTGGGTTGCTCAGATTTCGGTGCTGAGAATCAATAAGCTGGACGTCCACTCAGCCCATTAAAAAGACGGTAATTATAAAGACCACAGATGGATAAATCTACAACGAAGGGAAGAAAACAGCCAAAAAAGGCTGAGAATACCCAAGATCAGAACGCCTCTTCCTCAGCAGGGGATCAGAGTTCCTCATCAGCAATGAAACAAGGCTTGATGGAGAACAAGTGTGTTCCAATTACAGAAGCAGGCTTCAAAATGTGGATAATAAGAAACTTCTGTGAATTAAAAGAACTTGTTCTAACCCAATCCAAAGAAACTAAGAACTTTGAAAAAAGGTTTGATGAAATGTTAAAAAGAATACACAATTTAGAGAGGAATATAAGTGAATTGATGGAGCTGAAAAACACAATACGAGAACTTCGTGAATTATGCACAAGTTTTAACAGCCGAATTGATCAAGCAGAAGAAAGGATATCAGAGGGCAAAGACCAATTCATGCTGGGCCTGGTGGCTCAAGCCTGTAATCCCAGCACTTTGGGAGGCTGAGGCGGGTGGATCACAAGGTCGAGAGACCGAGACCATCCTGGTCAACATGGTGAAACCCCGTCTCTACTAAAAATACAAAAAACTAGCTGGGCGTGGTGGTGTGTGCCTATAATCCCAGCTACTCAGGAGGCTGAGGCAGGAGAACTGCCTGAGCCCAGGAGGCGGAGGTTGCGGTGAGCCAAGATCGCGCCATTGCACTCCAGCCTGGGTAACAAGAGAAAAACTCAATCTCCAAAAAAAAAAAAAAAAAAAAAAAAAAAGAGAAGAAGAAAAAAAAGAAAAAGAGCAATTCAATGAAGTAAAACAAGAAGACAAGATTAGAGAAAAAAGGATACAAAGGAAGGAGCAAAGTCTCCAAGAAATATGGGACTATGTGAAAAGACCTGATCTATGCTTGATAGGTGTACCTGAATGTGACGAAGAGAATGAATCCAAGCTGGAAAATCCGCTTCAGGATATGAATCAGGAAAATTTTCCAAACCTAGTAAGGCAGGATAATATTCAACTCCAGGTAATACAGAGAACACCACAAGGATACTCCTCAAGAAGAGCAACTCCAAGGCACATAATTGTCAGATTCACCAGGGTTGAAATGAAGGAGAAAATACTAAGGGCAGCCATAGAGAAACATCAGGTTACCCACAAAGGGAAGCCTATCAGACTTACAGCAGATCTCTCAGCAGAAACCCTACAAGCCATAAGAGGGTGGGGACCAATCTTCAACATCCTTAAATAAAAGAACTTTCAACCAAGAATTTCACATCCAGCCAAACTAAGCTTCGTAAGTGAGGGAAAAATAGTTTTTTGTGAACAAGCAAGCAGTCAGAGATTTCATCACCACCAGGCCTGCTTTACAAGAGCTTTTGAAAGAACCACTATACATAAAAAGGAACAAACATGGCCAGGTACAGTGGCTCAAGCCTGCAATCTCGGCACTTTGGGAGGCCGAGGCGGGTGGATCACGAGGTCAAGAGATCAAGACAATCCTGGTCGACAAGGTGAAACCCCGTCTCTACTAAAGATACAAAAAGTTAGCTGGGCATGGTGGTGCGTGCCTGTAATCCCAGCTACTCAGGAGGCTTAGAAAGGAGAATTGCCTGAACCCAGAAGGCAGAGGTTGCGGTGAGCCGAGGTTGGGCCATTGTACTCCAGCCTGGGTAACAAGAGTGAAACTCTGTTTCAAAAAAAAAAAAAAAAAAAAAAAAAAGGAACAAACACTATCAGCCTTTCTAAAAAATACCAAAAAGTAAAGAGCATCAATATAATGAAGAATTTACATCAACTAATGGGCAAAATAGCCAGCTAATATTAAATGGCAGTATTAAACTCACATATATCATTATTAATTCTAAATTTAAATTGACTAAATCTCCCAATTCAAACACAGACAGGCCATTTGGATAAAAAAACTAAAACCCATCGGTATGCTGCATCCAGACCCATCTCACATTCAAGGATACACAAAGACTCAAAACAAGGGATGGAGAAAGATTTACCAACCAAACAGAGAGCAAAAAATAAATAAATAAAAAGCAGAAGTTACAATTTTTGCCTCTGATAAAAGCGTCTTTAAAGCAACAAAGATCATATGAAGCAAAGAAGGACATTATATAATGATAAAAGGATCAATGCAACAAGAAGAGCTAAAGATCCTAAATATATATGCACCCAATACAGGAATACCCAGACATACGAGACTAGTAAAGAGAATTAGACTCCCACACAATAATAGTGGGAGACTTCACCAGTAATATTAGACAGATCAATGAGACAGAAAATTAACAACGATATCCAGGACTTGAACTCAGATCTGGAACAAGTAAACGTAATTAACATTTATAGAACTCTCCACTTTAAATACACAAAACATACACTCTTATCAGTACCATATCATAAAAACTTAGAAGTTTAAATGAAATGTTGGTTGGCTCCTTGTTTGTTATTCTCTTCCCTCATTTTCTTTTATGTCCCCATTATTAAGGACAATTATAGGCATATCCACATTTAGACTGCATTCTAGCCCGGGCAATAAAGCAATACCCCCATTCTCTCTCCCTCTTCCTCTTCCTCTTCTTTATTCTTTTTCTTATTACTATTTATTTCTTTCTAAAAAAAAAAAAAAAAAAAAAAAAAAAAAACAAAACACTCTATTTAAATGGCTTTTGTTATTTGGGAAAGGATCCTACATCCCATCCAAGACCTGTTGCAGACAAATAAGCAGTTCTTCCCATCTTGAGACACTGTTTGTTATTTCTTGGCCCAGAATAGGTTCCCCACTTTAGTGCACAGTTGCTTCCTTCCTAGTGTTCCAAAGTCTGCCACAATTTCTTAAACTGTAATCTTCCCCTGAAAACTCTAAGTACCTTCTTTATTTACCTTCTTAACACTTCTCTGCATATAACATCTATTTTAATTTTTCCATAATAAAATTTGTGAGACAAGGCAATGTGGAAAAGACATCTGCACAAATTAACCCTTCTTCAGTACAAAAACTGGGGGAAAATGGCCAGACATTACGATATGTAAGTCAAAAGTGTCTCCAGACCTAGCATGAAACCATGAACCAAATCAATTATCAGCTTGTACTACACCTTAAAATATGAGAGGATAAGCGTGAATAAAAATGCAATGTCGGCTATGTACCAGAAAGTGAGCTAGACAGAGAAAAACAAAATCAACTCGAAAAGTTTAAAGATGTACTAAAGACAATTTAATGATCAAGTGATTAATACATGGTACGGTGAGCACAAAATTCCTATAATAGACAGTGAGTAAAAAAAAAAATAGAAAATCTAAGTTGTTCTTAAAGGATAAATTGCCAATTGTGCAACATTTACATGGAAGAATATACTCAAGTGGTCCAGAAAAACATATTGGGGATGGCATCAAGTATAGCAGGAAAAAAAAACAGATTGAGATAATGTTATCAAAAAAAAAAAAAAAAAAAAAAAGCTCCAGGGCATATCCAAAGAAATCTCCTTGGCTGCAACACAAAGGAATTCAGTAGGAACAAGAATTGCATAAAAGTTTAAAGCTGTAACAAATACATAGCCTCCAGTACTTAACACTCCACAGGACAAGATATTATTGTTTGGATCAAAGCAAGTCCTGGAACACACTGGAAAAATTAATAAGGAGGTATCCATGTTACTAAGTAACTAGGTATGCATGTCACCCTGGTTACGGGGGGGAGGGGAGGAAACAACGTTCTTTGGAGAAGGGCACAAGGATGAGGTAAATTGTCAGTTACTTGTTCTGTTATCCAACTTCCATGTTCTCGTATTGTTTTCTATTTTCAAGTACTTAACACTTCCTTAAATGGAAAGGTCTTGTTTAAATGAACTTTCTCAAGAATGTATTTTCAGAAAATGGGAGAGGATTGTTCCTTCTTGTGAGTCTGTCTCGATGTCCGTCTACAGAAGATTTATTTCTTGTAAGTCTGTCTAGATGTCTATCCAGACTTTCTCTGTGCTATAGATGTATTACTATGAATTGGATGTAATTCCATTAGCAGCCATTTAATAAACATGACTTTTTTTTTCTCATTCCAATGAGAGATCCTTCTAAATTTTAAAGCTGTTCAAAAGCTTTGAAACATTTTTACACTCATATTGAAATAAAAAAATAAAAATTGGATTACCATAAGGTAATTTATATAATGTTCATTCCAAAATCCTTCCAACTACACTTGCATTTATATGTCCAAGGAGGAGGACAGCTAAATCATTTCCATTCATAAGTCATTATACTATTTTCAAAGTGTACTAGTAGTAAAAAAATACCTAGAGATGCTGTTAATTGAAGAACAGAGTTAGAATAGCACTAATAAGGGAAACTTACCTTTCCATTCCAATCTCTGGCAGCATGCTTAGCATCTGCAGGGTTCTCAAAAGTAATGAAGGCAAAGCCTCTGCACTTCCTGCTTTGATCTTTCAAGAAATAAATTGAAATATATGAAAACCTTTTCATTTATATAATGGACTTCCGATAGTACTAGCTATCTGAATGTTACATCAAAATAACAAGCAAATTGCAATTCACATCCTTACTGTGATTCTTAACACTCCATCACCCCTATAGACAGCTTATTTCATTCCATTTCATTCCTACTACCAGAAAAATTTACTTTTGCTTGTATTGTAATAACCTAACTTGTGCCAGCCTAAGTGACTCTATCTTAGCCAGGACCCTGACATGCCTCAACCCCCTCCAGGTGCATTCCTGGGTCACAATGCATTCAAAGCTTTGAATCCTTAACAGTGGTTCACACTGTTCCGAGTACTTGTAACCATTGTAAACACCTCTTGCTTGGCAAGCCTACCTGCTACAGTCAATACCCTCCTCAGGGATTGAGTATATGGAAAGTTCCCCCTGCTACCTCCCTCGATGCTTGTATGCAGATACACTTACCAACCAACCATCCTGGGAACCTCCTGACCCCTGGTTCCCAGCTTCCTTATGTAACTTGCTTGCTCTATTTCTGTAAAATTCCACTTTGGCTA